>NC_042991.1:19251468-19598968 GCF_901001165.1 Salmo trutta
TACGGGGCCTAGCCCGAACCATCAAAAACAGCCCCAGACCATTATTCCTCCTCCAGCAAAATGTAGTTGGCACTATGCATTGAGACAGGTAGCGTTCTCCTGGCATCCGCCAAACCCAGATTCGTCTGTCGGACTGCCAGATGGTGAAGCTCCAAAGTCCTATTGCTCCAGAGTCCTATGGCGGCGAGCTTTACACCACTCCAGCCGACACTTGGCATTGCGCATTGTGATCTTAGGCTTGTGTGCGGATGCACGGCCATGGAAACCCATTTCATGAAGCTCCCGACGAACAGTTATTGTTCTGCCGTTATTTCCAGAGGCAGTATGGAACTCTGTTGTGAGTGTTGGAACCAAGGACATACAATTTATACATGCTACATGCTTCAGCACTCGGTGGTCCCGTTCTGTGAGCTTGTGTTGCCTACCACTTCGCGACTGAGCCGTTGTTGCTCCTAGACGTTTCCACTTCACAATAACAGCATTTACAGTCGACCAGGACAGTTCTTGCAAGGCAGAAATTTGACGAACTGACTTGTTAGAAAGGTGGCATCCTATGACAGTGCCACGTTGAAAGTCACTGAGCACTTCAGTAAGGCCATTCTACTGCTAATGTTTGGCTATGGAGATTGCATGGCGGTGTGCAAAATTTTATACACCTGTCAGCAACGGGTTTGGCTGAAATAGCCAAATCCACTAATTGAAGGGGTGTCCACATACTTTTGTATATATAGTGTATATTGACAGATTGATTGACCACTTTATCCTTTTGATTTTTGCATTGGTTATTGTTATAAACAACGTGCACTGTAATACTAGATTATACTTATTTTTACTGGCAAACAGTTAAGCAGAGATACTTCATGTTGGACAGTCATTGTCCCTAGAAGTACAACAAAATGTATAATGTCACATGCCAATATTATACAGGTGTTCCCAGAAGCCAAAATCAATAGTAAGGGAGAATAGGGGGGAGTGGTGTCATAATTAAGACATTTAAGTCATAACATTCCTTGTATTGTATTATTATAATGTATGGTACCTTATTAAGACAGGATATTCCAACAAAGTATTTTAAAGATAGACTGCATTGTTGCTAAACAGTCTACAGCAGCAGATGAAACAAATCAGTGTCACATTGTAACAAGCTGCAATTATGGGCGCATTCGAGCAGATCACATTTGTGTCACGGCCTTTCAAAGTGTGTTGCATTATGGGGATAAACATTTTCCGACTTGCACCTACAGTATATGTCAACTGCATGAACTTTATAAAAATCTTGTGATCATAGGTCATGAGGTTTTGACTGCAGTCGACTGAAAGTTTCTGCCGTTGCTCTTCAACAACTTCATCCTACATTGTGGTATTCATCATTGTCAACCAATCAATAGGGTGTTTTTGTTTGAACCACACAAACATAAACAGAGAGGAAGAGGCAAAGCAAGAGGGATAACTCGGCCCAAAATCTGTCTTCTCCAGCAAGTGCCATTTTTTCCGCTTACCAAGCAAGGAGTTTTTGTATGGAGGTCAATGAGTGTTGAATTTGGTTAACAAAAAATGTAACGGCTTATTTGCTACATGTGGTTTGTTTGATCTATTAGAAGTTTTGTAATTATCATGTTATTAGGAGTGTACAGATATAGTCTAAGTAGGACACGTGACATCCAGGCAACTTTGAGAAGAAAACACTATCAAAGTTGTGCCTGTTATTGCTATCTGTGACCCTTGGGAAATGTAAATGTGACCCTAAACATAACCCTTACCTAACCGTAACTATTTTACATTTCAAATGGGGTAAAGTCAGAGTTGGGACATCCCAAGAATCCCGGATAGCACATACCTTGTTTAGCATGATGGCGCCGACAGAGATGGTCGCCTTGCTGCTATATAGTGCTAAACTGCTAAATAGTTAGTTAATTAGTTAACCAATAGTTACCTGGATGTTCTGCATTGAACCTTTTAACTCATCACATACACTGCTCCTGTTTATAATATCATTTAGAATTACAATGGCAGACAAACATTATTTTAATTGAGGGTATCACCATTTTTTTTAATAGATAACAGATTTAAAAAATGGTGATACCCTCAATTCAAATAATGTTTGTCTGCCTTAGGGAACTATGCAGATTTTTTATATATATATATATATATATATATATATATATATATATATATATATATATATATATTATTATTATTATTTCTTACATTGTTAGCCCAGAAAATCTTAAGTGTTATTACATACAGCCGGAAATAACTATTGGATATCAGAGCGATGTCAACTTTCCAACATTACGACCAGGAATACGACTTTCCCAAAGCGGATCCTTTGTTCGCACCACCACCCAGGACATTGGATCTGATTCCAGAGGCCGACCCAAAACAACATCGCTGCAGAAGAGGTAGACGGAGCGGCCTCCTGGTCAGACTTTGAAGGCGTACACACGACCCACCGCTTTCGAGTACCGTAATTTCCGGACTATTAAGCGCACCTGAATATAAGCCGCACCCACTGAATTTTTAAAAAAGTATTATTTTGAACATAAATAAGCCGCACATATCTATAAGCCGCGGGTGCCTACCGGTACATTGAAACAAATGAACTTTACACAGGCTTTAACGAAACACGGCTTGTAACAAAAAAATAAAAAATTAGCAGTAAACAGTAGCCTACCAAGAAAGTCATTACTCCAGACCAAGCTCCCGTGCAGCAGCTCTATTTCCTTTTCCAACAGCCAGATCAATCGCCTTCAACTTGAAAGCTGCATCATATGCATTTCTCCGTGTCTTTGCCATGATGAGGGTGACAAAATGACTACCATAATCAGAATGATGGGAAGTTTGAGCGCACTCGATTTAATCTAAACAGTAAACAAAAAAGTTGTTTGACCTTAACCCGTTCGGCAATTTCATTGGTCTAATGAAAGCTTCATGCCGCCAAAAAACTGAGCACATCACAGAATGTGTTTTATTTTTGTATTTATTTTTTTAAAGCGGGAAAAATCCATATATTAGCCGCGTCATTGTTTAAGCCGCGAGGTTCAAAGCGTGGGAAAAAAGTAGCGGCTTATAGTCTGGAAATTACGGTATATTACTCGCCAGTGTCCAGTCTCTAGATAACAAGCTAGACAGAATTATGGCACGGGTTGCTTTCCAGAGAGACATCCGGGATTGTAACATTCTCGGTTTCACGGAAACATGGCTCTCTCTGGATATGTTGTCCGAGTCGGTACAGCCACCAGGATTCTTTATGCGTCACGCTGACAGAAATAAACATCTCTCTGGGAAGAAGAAGGGCGGGGGTGTATGCTTCATGATTAACGACTCATTGTAATGGTCCTGTGTGTAGCTGGTGTGGAGGAGTCAGGCGCAGGACAGCAGATATGAGTAAGGAACGTAATTTACTCAAAGAATCAATAAATACAACACAAATAAACTAGCCCACAATAACGGACCGTATACATGCAAACAATCACTCACAAAAAAACAAGGGGGGAACAGAGGGTTAAATAATGAACAAGTAATTGGGGGATTGAAACCAGGTGTGTAAAACAAAGACAAAACAAATGGAAAATGAAAAGTGGATCGGCGTTGGCTAGAAGGCCGGTGACGTCGACTGCCGAACGCCGCCCGAACAAGGAGAGGGACCGACTTCGGCGGAAGTCGTGACAATCATGGTGTAATCATAACAACATACAGGAACTCAAGTCATTTTGTTCACCTGACCTAGAATTTCTTACAATCAAATGCCGACCATATTATCCCCCAGGAGAATTCTCATCGGTTATTATCACAGCCGTGCATATCCCTCCTCAAGCCGATACCACGACCGCCGTCAAGGAGCTTCGCTGGACTCTATGCAAACTGGAAACCATATATCCTGAGGCTGCATTTATTGTAGCTGGAGATTTTAACAAAGCAAATTTGAGAACAAGGCTACCTCAATTCTATCAGCATATTGTCTGTAGCACTCATGCGGGCAATACACTGGATCACTGCTACTCTAACTTCTGTGATGCATACAAGGCCCTCCCCCCACCCTCACTTCGGCAACTCTGACCACGACTCCATTTTGCTCCTACCGTTCTATAGGTGGAAACTCAAACAGGATATACCTGTGACTAGAACTATTCAACGCTGGTCCGACCAATCGGAATCCACACCTCAAAATAGTTTTGATCACGCGGACTGGAAAATGTTCCGGGCAGCCTAAGAGAATAAGATTGATTTATACGCTGATTTCGTGAGTGAGTTTATAAGGAAGTGCATTGGAGATGTTGTACCCACTGTGACTAAAAACTTACCCTAACCAGAAATCATGTATAGATGGCGGTATTCGTGCAAAACTGAAAGCGCGAACCACTGCATTTAACCATAGAAAGATGACTGGGAATATGGCCGAATATAAACAGTGTAGTTATTCCCTCCACAAGGCAATCAAACAAGCAAAATGTCAGTATAGGGGCAAAGTGGAGTCGCAATTCAACGACTCAGACACGAGACGTATGTGGCAGGGTCTACAGGCAATTACGGATTACAAAAAGAAAACCAGTCACGTCACGGACACCGATGGCTTGCTTCCAGATAAATTAAACACCTTCTTTGCCCGCTTTAAGGATAATACAACCTCAGGAGGCTGAAGAAATTTGGTTTGTCACCTAAAACCTTCACAAACTTTTACAGATGCACAATTGAGAGCATCCTCTCGGGCTGTATCGCCGCCTGGTACGGCAACTGCACCGCCCACAACCACAAGGCCCTCCAGAGGGTGGTGCCGTCTGCACAATGCATCACCGGGGTCAAACTACCTCCCCTCCAGGACACCTACAGCATCTGATGTCACAGGAAGGCCAAAAAGATCATCAAGGACAACAACCACCCGAGCCACTGCCTGTTCACCCCGCTACCATCCAGAAGGCGAGGTCAGTACAGGTGCATCAAAGCTGGGACCGAGAGACTGAAAAACAGCTTCGATCTCAAGGCCATCAGACTGTTAAACAGCCATCCCTGATACAGTGAGGCTGCTGCCTACATACAGACTCAAAATCATTAGCCACTTTAATAAATGGATCACTCGTCACTTTAATAATGTTTACATACCTTGCATTACTCATCTCATATGTATATACTGTATTATATACCATCTATTGCATCGTGCCTATTCCCCTCGCTCATCCATATATTTATATGTACATATTCTTATTCCATCCCTTTACTTAGATTTGTGTGTATTCGGTAGTTGTTGTGGAATTGTTTGATTACTTGTTAGATATCGCTGCACTGTCGGAACTAGAAGCACAAGCATGTCGCTACACTTGCATTAACATCTGCTAACCATGTGTATGGAACCAATAACATTTGATTTGATTTTGATTTGTTCTTGGTTAGTTTCCTCTTATCATCTGCAAGGGAAACAATAACAGTTTATAAAGTCCTAGGCTGCACCCCATACTCCCAAACTACACCTAATGAACCTCTCAGGCCTGGTCAACCACAGCCTCTGATATTATACTGGTGATAGTACATCACTGACTAACAAACACATATTATACACTTCTATGTTGTTGAGTGGCAATACATGTGTTCATTATCACTCTAAAAAGGGACTCAGGCCAGGGTGAAGATTGCTAGACACAGACAGATAGATTAATAATAGCCAATCTCAAAAACCTTTTCATAATTCATTTGAGCACCACTAGTAGCTGCGTGTGATGTTTGATTGAATACATCAGTAATTTGCATCTGCATTAATAAAGCAGACGTGAACTCGAGAACCAGCTTATTTCGTTGAAAACGGCATATGTGACAGCGATGTTTGTCAGAAACATTTATTCCAGTGCAAAAAATTGACTAGAAAGTGCAAGTAGGTTAATTTGTCATAAAGTCTGTATAATCTAAAACTGGGTTTTGTGATATTTCATTACAAGAGTTCGTCAGGACTTACTTGATGGTTGGGTTTTGATTTCGACAATGCCCACGAATACCCGATAAACAGCTGCGGAATAAACAGCTGCTGTGATTGCGCTCTATCCGCAGAACACACCAGCACTAAGCAAGTTTCCATTGACCCAGGTTTATTCGACAAAAGCAATGTCGCAACAACAAAAAAATATTACGACATGTGTAATGGAAACGGAAGATATACGAAACATTTCGAAAGATCGACAACAGTAGGCAGTTTTCCATTGACCCAGGTTTATTTGACAAAAGCGATGTCGCAAAAACATCATCGCGAGGTGTAGCCTAATGGAAACCGCAGATATATAGGACAATTTTTCTAAAGATCGACTAAAATGTTATCCGTTTGACAGCGGTGGATTTTTATTTTGTCAAAGTTTTTTTATTGCGACAAATGACGATGGAAACTGAGAATTATTAGAATATGGCAAATATTAGTAAATTATTGCATACTATCCATGCTGGTTTTTGCATCCAGGTAACTCACCCTAGCAGGCAATTATTGGGTCTATTTTCGATGGAAACGTTCTAAAAGTCAACATAAAAGCACTTGACAAGTTAATGGAAACATAGCTATTTTTATCTGTTCAACGAGTGGATTTTTCGAATAGAGGATGATTGACGAATAATTTGTAAAGTACACGTGACGTCACCGCGTAACTATAAAGATCCACTCCACATTGCATTCTAAATGTCTACTGCTAGCAACTATAAAACATTTTGTTTCTCTTTCAAGAATGCCTTAATTGCTTCACCTTTCCTTTCTAGTTGGCTGGCAAGTTTTACAATGTCACGGACCGTGTCAATACATTGGCACGTGAATAATTCGAATATGGCAAATAAGGCTACATGAGACATGAAACAGATAGGTGGGAGGGCATACAGGCTGTCACGGATTTATTAATACACAATTTGCCTAAATCGGTCATCATAACAAGGTGACAATTTCGTCCAGATGTTTTTATCTGCACAAGATAGTTAAATGGAAATGCACCCTAGCAGGCAATTGTATCTATTTTCTATGCGAACTTTATAAACGTCGTGAGAAAAAAAACACAGAACAAGTTAATAGGAACATCGCTATTAGCGAGGTTTCCATCCAACTGGTAACATTTCAGATTTCATGCGAAAATTCTAAAATCTGCATAGACAATATGCGCATTTTCCCACCAGTGGTGTGTTTCCACCAAACTGACTGCCACCAGTGGTGTTTCCACCAAACTGACTCCCAAACTGATTTTAACTGCAAAATAATTTTTAAGTGCACATCACGCACAGCCTTTTATCTGCAACAAGTACACTGCAGTTATTCTGCAATTACTGCATCCAAAATACCACAGTGGACTGCAGTTACTTAAACTGCAATTATTTTGTAAGGGTATTGATATAACCAAGCGTTTCCACGACAGCTCTTGCATGATTTGTTTTAGACAATTATCCCAACTTGTCTCGCCCATTTTGTTTTGTCAACATTTTGAAAGTTCACCGAAATATTGCCATCAGGCCGGTCATGAAATGTTTTATCCGAAGTACTTTACTCACAAAAGTTTGATGGAAACAGTGAAACAGACCTGCCAAGCATTGTTTACATAAGACAACGTGGCTCATTTTTTTTAACTTGAGAAATACTGCACCAAACACCTTACCTAGATGTAAAATTGCTTGACTAAAACCTTGGCAAAAAGCGTCAAAATTACAGAGTTTGTGTTCTTAGATTCATTTTGACTATTGTCAGGAATTTATACTGGCTTTGTGCCTATGGTGACTCATGGGGGACAAACATCAATAACTGCCACATCGAACCACACTCTTAGTGCATCTGCAGGAACCCCTCGTTAAACTTCTATTGGGCTAACCAGTTAAGTCTAACTAAATTAATCGAAAATGTAATCTACATAATCCCCCAAAGTAATTCTCTCTCATTAAGGCCAGCAACATGAACTATTAATGCTGTATAATGAAAGGAGACAGGCGCAGGAATACGTAATAAGAGGTTTTATTTCGCCATTTAAAATAAAGTACGTCATGAAAAACAGGGACGAAGCCCAAAACAAAAGACACACAAAAAAAACGAGACCCGTAATAACAAGTGCACAATACAGAGCAAAGGGTCGCAACACCAATGGACAATAAATAAAGAAGCACAATGGGGAGGGGGCACACACTAATCAGGGGGAACCAGGTGTGCGTAGTGAGACAAGACAGACCTCCTGAGTACCGGCCTCAGGGACAAGGTGTGGGTCAGTCAGGGTGCCAATGGTGAAAATCCCTGGTCAGCGAAGCGTCCAGGATGTCCACCGCAGGAACACGTCGCCACTCCTCTGGGCCGTACCTCTCCCAGTCGATGAGGTACTGGAGATTCCCCGCCTGACGCCTCGAATCCAGGACTTCACTGACCAAGTACGACGGACCTCCCGATGTCCAGAGGAGGCAGGGCGTCACTGGGTCCAGCCTCAGAGGGGACCAGGCACCACTGGCCTGAGGAGAGACATGAAAAGTCGAGTTAATGCGGTAATCGGCCGGGAGTTGCAAATGGTACGTTACCTCATTAACTCTCCTCAGGACTTTAAAACGGCCCCACAAACCAAAGACTCAGCTTCCGGCAGGGCAGGCGGAGGGGCAGGTTACAGGTGGAGAGCCAGACCCAGTCGCCTGGAGAGAGAACAGGCGCCTCACTGCGGTGGTGGTTGGCCTGTTCCTTGTGCCAACACACGGCCCGCTGGATACGAGTGTGCGCAGTGTTCCAGGTCTCCTCAGCGCTCCGAAACCACTCGTCCACCGCAGGGGCCTCAGTCTGGCTCGGATGCCAAGGTGTCAGGGCCGGCTGATTCCCCAAAACACACTGGAAAGGAGTGAGGTTAGTGGTGTAGTGGCGGAGGGAATTCTGCACGTACTCAGCCCAAGGTAGAAAATCCACCCACTCCCCCACCAGTCCTGACAGTAATACCTCAGGAACCTGCCCACTTCCTGATTAACCCACTCCACCTGCCCATTAGCTTGAGGACAGTACCCAAAGGGGAGACTGACCATGACCCTCAGGCATTCCATGAATTCTTTCCATACAAGTGAGGTGAACTGAGGGCCATGGTCTGATGCAAAAGGCAAGAATCGTGGTCACAGGCAATGGTCAAAAACAAGCAATACCTCACAATCATACAAACAGAAAGAACTGAACTAAATAGAGAGCTGATGAGACCAGGTGAGAAACAAACACAGGTGAAATCAATAAACAAAAATGAAAGACAGGGCTACCTTCCAGAACACAAAGAAACAGGGCTACGTTCAAGAACACAAATAAAAAGAACACAAGGTTGACTAAGAAAAGAAAAGCAGAACCTTACAGGTAGCGTACACAGATTTGCAGACATTATCGCAGGTGCAGCGAAATGTTTGTGTTTCTCGATCCAGCAGTGTAGTAAAACCTAATAATACAAAACAATACACACAATGTGAAAAGAAAGAAATTAGGAAATGTCCAAACGCATCCAATTAATAATCCAAATAGCACTGTAACAGTAATCCAAATGCAATCTAATTTTTCGCCCACTTTCTCTCTCCTTGCTGCCTCGCCTCGATTACCATAGACCCTTTTCAAAAGGAGACCAGAGAGGACAAAGGAGAAGAGGACGCAGGAATTAAGTAAACCAATTAAGAAAAGGAGGCAGCCAGGAGAGGGGAAAGTGGATGAAAATGTGCTTGTATGAAATGAGACTCCTTCTCCAACACTTATTGTCAGTCAAATGAAGTTTATAGGGTGAAAACCCAAAATAAATGTATAAAGTGATTAAAACAAATGTAGCTAGTTGTGCAAGGCATTTTATAAATAAAGGATAAGTAACACATGTTTGCATGCGTTTTTAAATGTTTGCATGCATTCCTTCGATAAAACATTAACTGATTCAAAGGGGGTGTGGCAGATTTCAAAATTGTTCTGAGAGGACTCAGGAAGGATAAACTTCTGCTTCCTCACCAAAAGGAGGCTATCGAGGAGGGGAGGACCGTTTTCCGTTTGCCTACAAACGAATTGGAACAACTCCTTGACCACTCAACACTTATCGGTTTCCGGGTTACGGAGATGAGAGGACGGGGAAGAGAGGGCGAAGGACGGACTTTGTCAAATGACAAAAGGCCATTGAATTGAATGGGGAGACCCGTTCTATTCATTATATTTCTATGGTTGACATCCTTCATCCGGGACACGGTTAGTCCCCCCTGCCATGCAGACACGCGCTGACTCTCACCGTCTGTACGATGACATCACGGGGCATAGGAATGGCGGCTCTGGCTGATGGAGGAAAGAGCCAAAAGACCCTGAAACTTTACTTCTAAGATAATTAAGAAGGATTCAAAATTGATTGAAACAACATACGGCAACGGAATAGAACCGGAAGAATTCGAATTCCGTTTGATTTACTGTTCAATAGCGACGTCCAGTCTCGGAAGTTGACTACTGGCACTGCTGACTTCAGGCTAACGTTGTTAGTTAAGCTACCTGCTAATATCCTATAGCTAGCTTGTTTAGCTAACGTTGGTAGCAACGTCAGTCATTATTTACTCACATTTTATTGATTGATAAATTAATAATTATCCGAAATAAATCATTGTTCTAATTAGTCGGCACGTAATATTGCTACTAGGCTGGTTTCTGAGGACATTCACGAAGGTGAAATAAAAAATAAAACCCTTCTTGCCATAGCTAGCTAACTACAGTAGTATTTAGCTAAGCTGAGAAACTAGCAAAGCTGACCAGCAACGTCGCTCCTCTCGCCTTGTTATCACAAGGATAACAAAATTAGTCTGCTGATCGCGTACTTTTGATGCCATAATGGAAAGTTTAACGTTAACTGATGTGGAGCAAAAGTATTACTCTGATTTGTTCGTTTATTGCGATACGGACAACACCAAGAAAGTGGCTTCCAACGGCAAAGTTCTTGATCTTTTCCGGGCGGCCCAGCTACCCAGTGAGGTTGTCCTGCAGGTAAGCTAGCTAATGTATCAATCTGTGAAGTGTGATAGAGATTTGTTGTATGTGGCGTGCTTGTTGACTGGTGAACGTGACAAGACACCTTCTACTAACGTTAGCTAGTTAGCAAAGTGAAAAGGGGCTTTGCAACTGGCTAACTGCTAGCCAAGTATGCTACCCAGAGGAAGTTAGCAAGTTGCTAGCATTACATTATCTACATGCGCAAACTGATGTCAATAGACATGTTCTTTCAGCACCATATTTATTTCCAATGTTCTTCTAGCTCTCTTTCTGCTTGATAGTCTTACAATTTGAATAATTAGCTACCTAACAGTCGATAGCCCACTTCCTTCCTTGTGCAATTGATACTTAGTTGCTTGCTGGACTGGATACAAAGTTTACAATAATATTGTCCATATTAAACGGACAATCTTATTTGTATCACCTTGATTATATAGGTCGTTATCAATAAAACATCATAATACTGTGCAGAGCGTTCGATTTGGCTGCTTGGGGGGTAATGCGACCCCCACCTTTGCTATTAACGACAATTGTGTGTGTGTGTGTGTGTGTGTGTGTATGTATATATATATATATACACACAAAACCTTTAACTAGACAAGTCAGTTAAGAACAAGTTCTTATTTACAATGACTGCCTACACTGGCCAAACCCAGATGACACTTGGCCAATTGTGTGCCGCCCTATGGGACTCCCAATCACGGCCAGTTGTGATACAGCCAGGATACGAACCAGGATGTCTGTTGTGACGCCTTTAATATCATCACCTCTTGAACATAGAAATACACATTTCCGATTATTCCAAATGTTTAGCTCTATCATCCGAGTTAATCAGCAAGTAACTACATGCTTAATCATGATCTGTAAACATCCATTGATCATGTATTTTCAGATAAGTGAGGGTAGCCTATCAATTTGGTATGTAGCTAAATGTATAGTCAAACATGTTATTAGCAAGCTAGCCAATTTGTCATGGTCTATCAATCAATGAAGCCTATCATGTCTGTCAATAGTGATTAAACACTCTTCCCTGTAGCTCAGTTGGTAGAGCATGGTGTTTGCAATGCCAGGGTTGTGGGTTCGATTCCCACAGGGGGCCAGCACAGAAAAAAAAAAGTATGAAATGTATGCATTCACTACTGTAAGTCGCTCTGGATAAGAGCGTCTGCTAAATTACTAAAATGTAAAAATGTTAAAAGCAATGTTAAAAATGTGATAATGATAGCCAACTTCGCTAGGTTGGCCTACGTTGATTGGAGAAAAAAGTACATTAGCTCTACTTACCACTATGTTTAGCCAAGTGTACAAAGTTTCTACCGGTAGCTTACCAAGTAAACATTATCAGCTAACAGTACATCGGCAAATACAACCCTTCTGAGAGATATTGTGAAACTACCCTAACATATCTGAAATTACATGATCAATTGATGTTTACTGATCATGATAAACATGCAGTTACTTGTTGTATAACTCTGATAGAGCTAAATTAGCTCCTGATCATGACTCCCATTTCCAGTACATTACACATAAGTAATTAGATGAATGCCTCTTCTGTACTGGGGAGTTTTGTTAAGAGCCCTGAAGCTTGGGCTGAACATTAATACGCATCACTTGCGGTACGGTATCTTTTAATATCAGCGAGAAATAATAATAAAGAAAAGGTTAGATTGATACCCACCTTTTTTATAGGGTTAGTGAATATTTACCATTTGTGAAGTTATTTTGATGTGATATGAAAGTAAAGGGCTTTATGTTTCTAGACACGTATCGCAATTGAGAATCGATTCATGTTTTAGATGGAGAATTTGGTTGTTTGGGCTGCAAGAGCCAGTCTACCTCTGCAAATAAGTTCCTTAGACCTTAAGGACTAACGGTAGGCTCCTTTTCCTTAAGAGTGCATATTTAGCTCGAGCTAAATGTGCGCAATTGTTTTGCATGGAATAATCTGTAATGTGTCATTCTATGGTCTTCAAGAGGTGATGATATTACAACCAAGTAGTTAACATTTATTTAACAATCCCTTGAAAACAGCACACAGTGGTCAAAGGTTTTATCTGAGCTGGGGGTCTTCTTGCCCCCCAGCAGGCAAATCTAAAGTGCTGCACCTTATTGTGGTGGTTTATTGATAATGACCTATCCAAAGGTCAAAGTGCTCATTTGAATGATTTATCAAATCCAAGATGTGAAGTCAATAGAATGTGCATTGTAGCACAGACTGAGTTACTTGAACATAGTTCTGTTCAGCTTGCCTATTTCTTTGTATATTCGTACTATTATCAATTTCTGGGCTGACATCAACATTTCTGTCACGGTTGAAGGATTTCTGGGCTGTCTTTCATTCGAAGTGTCAGTTATTGACCGGCTCAGTCTAATTCCTAAGCCATTTGTCCTGGTGTACATAATTAACTTGCTATTTTTTTGGGACAGAATTTCTTCCTCCTGCAGAAACACAAGACATAGTTTCTGCTATGGTTGTTTAGTATACTGAAGAATAGGCTTTATACATGATCCATAAATCAGTGATGTGAAATGTTTCCTGCGTCTTGTCAGTTTGACCGCCTATTTCCCATTGAAATGATGCTGACTCACTAGGCCTAGGCTGGTAGCATCATTTTTTTATCAACGTTGGTCTTACCCTATAGCACTGCAATGCTAAAGGCGTACACCTCTCCATATTCAGATAGTGCATGTTCCTTTTAGACATTACAGACCGTTTTGTGCAGACACAAGTCACATTGCTCAGTAAGCACGCAAAGCAACAGCTGTCTTCCTGTGTTAGGAAGCAACGTCCTTGGTACTTTCTCTGCGAGAGACTGCAGCATTCTCCCCCATTATAAACAATTTGGCACAAAACAGTAGTGCATTAACAGAATGAGTTTATATCACTCTACAGACTGATGTTGATAATATTTTGTTGTCTCAGATAACAGAGCTCTGTGGAGCCACTCGCCTGGGCCATTTTGGAAGGAGCCAGTTTTACATTGCACTGAAACTCATCGCTGTAGCCCAGTCTGGACTGCCTCTCAGGGTAGAGAGCCTCAATTCTGGTGAGTAAACATGTCTATAATTCTCCAACTATTAGAAATGGACCCCTAAAATATGGGGCAGGGTATAGCACTGGACAATGTTTAAATCTTTGTTGGCCTTGGTCTGGTTATATTTAAAATCAGCCTGCCAATATTGAAGGGACGGTAGTAAAGAACACATGACTATACAATGGCATTTATTTGACTTCAAACATTGCAACAGGAGAGCTGATTGCATAACTTCAAAGATGGAATAAGGATAGCCTACACTTACCAACTTCTTCCCTGATTCAGAGGGGTTGGGTTAAATGTGGAAGACCCATTTCGGTTGAATGCATTCAGTTGTGCAACTGACTAGGTATCCCATTTCCCATTTGAATCAATGGACACATAGTAGGGCCGAGACAATACCAGTATCGCGATACTCGTTATTATCGTGGCAATTTAACAAAACACGAAGCAGATTTAACTTTATTTAGGGAAACAGTCCCAATGTTGGAAACAAACATCATTAATGACCAAATATTGCAATACTGGTATCGTCACAGCCCTAACACATAGGCCTAAAATACAAATAAGGTATGTTTAGGTATTGAACTGAATTTGCTCCCTAGAGATGAGCTGTTTTTAAATGCGTAATATACTGTCAAAACATGGAGGATACGTGCATCACTTGGGCGACTCACCCAAGTTTCATATCTGTCTATTAATAAGCAACAGGATGCAAATATATGGATGGATCAGAGATAGAGCATTGGTGAGTGTTTGCAGGAAGTAAAGGCATCCCTGTAGGGTTAAGATACAAGGGAAGAATAGAGACTTAAGTCAACAGGAAATTGCACAACCCAAACGGGCGGCTGGGCCAGTGAGATTGAAGTAAAAGACTCCAAGTTGCCCTTCAGAACATGAACATCAGTTTTTTTCCCCCCGTCTTTTTTCCCCACCACCTTTTTTTTTGTCTTGTGTTTGGTCTTTCTTTTCATACCTCAATAGGAAAGTGGGAGGTAAAGGTTCATGGTCCCCCCGACTACCATCCACACCTCCCCGAGAACACCCCACCCCTTTAGCCCACTACCCCAGTGTGGTGGACACACCAAAGCAAACAAACCAAGAAAAAACTAACAAAAGAATCACTCCCACACTCAAGCAATTACCCTGACAAACTACAAAAGGACATAAAAACACACACATTAACTCAACAAAGAAAAACAACTAGAATTGTCATATGACTACATCAAGCTTTGTAAAGCACCTTTGATATATATATACGTTGTCAATCTTGTAATACTTAACTTGATCTGGTTAATAATGCAGTTAAATAATGGTTTTCAATATCAACACTTTTGTTGTGATAAGCCATGCAAGACTACAACAACTGACTAGTCAAGCCCATAGTCAAGACAACTAGCTGGAGGGGATTTGAGGTAGTGCTGTTATCTAACAATGTTTCTCATCCACAGTCAAGGACTTGCCTCTGCCTCGCTTTGTTGTGGCCAAAAATGAGCAGGAGGCCAGACACACAGCCATGTACCCCGACTTGGAGAACCAGGGGCCTTACCAGGGTGTGATTCCACGACCCCCGGGCCGAGGGCAGGTCAAGAAGGTGTCTGCCCACGAGGTCATCCAGCCCTGTGTGCCCACAGTAGAACCACAGGTCAGTCATAATAATTCTTCCCGTCTGGAGAAGTAGTTTAGATATCATGCTCAATAAGAGCTGGTATTTTGATAGTGGTGAAAGTTTGATATAGCCTACATGTTGGAAAAAGCAAGGAAATCAACATTTATCTTATCAGATCTCTGGTGGAGAAATGCATTTGATACAAAACAATTTGTATTATATCCTTTTTTTTTAAAGAAACTAACTGAAACAGATCTAACTTTGATAGACATACGTTTTATCTAATGTTATTTACCCGTCTGCAGCCCGACACCACATCCCCAGTGGTATCTCCCCACCAGTCCCCTCCCACCTCGCCTCATGCCTGGAGAAAACACAAACGGCAGGCCAGCGGGGGGAACGTAGAGAGACCTGTGGTGGTGGCAGGTGCTGTCTGGACACCTTTCAGAGAAGCACAATCAGGTACACACTCTACTCTGCAAACTGTATCCTCTGCGAAGATGACAATCTGGCAATGTTTCAGCTGGAGATGTCCAATAATGCATCTTATTGACGTTCACCATCCTGCAACTTTTGCATGTCTTAAATAAATGAGAGGTTCAGCCAATAAACAGAACTGGTTTGTTTCCTGACAGTGATGTTGATGTCATACAATGCTGTGAAAAAGTATTTGCCCCTTTTCTAATTGTAGCTACTTTTGCATATTTTTTTATACTAAATGTTATCAGATCTTCAACCAACACATAATATTAGATAAAGGGAACCTGAGTGAATAAATAACAAAACGTACATACTTTTTTCATGAGCAAAGTTGTCCAAAAAGTTATACTTTTGACTCATCTGTCCGTAGAACATTCTTCCAAGAGTCTTGATGATCATCCAGGTGCTTTTTGGCAAACTTGAGTCAACTTTTTGGAAGAGATGGGTCCCATTTATGTCTGGTGAAAACCAAACCCTGCATTCCACAGTAAAAACCTCATACCAACGGTCAAGCATGGTGGTGGTAGTATGATGGTTTGGGGATGCTTTGCTGCCTCAGGACCTGGACGACTTGCCTTAATAGAGCAGAATTCATGGTTCCTTCTATCAGGTAATTCTACAGGAGAATGTCAGGCCATCCGTCTGTGAGCTGAAGCACAACTGGGTCATGTAGCAAGACAATAATCCAAAACACACCTCTACCTTCTTGCCCTTTCTGCTGTTGTCTGTGCCCAATAATGTTTGTACCATGTTTTGTTGCTACCATTCTGTGTTGCTGTCTTGCTATGTTGTCGTCTTAGGTCTCTCTTTATGTAGCGTTGTGTTGTCTCTTGTCGTGATGTGTTTTGTCCTATATTTATATATTTTTATTTTTAATCCCAGCCCCTGTCCCCGGAGGAGGCCTTTTGGTAGGCCTTCATTGTAAATAAGAATTTGTTCTTAACTGACTTGCCTAGTTAAATAAATAAAATAAAAAGTCAACATGAAAATGGTTAAAAAGCAACAAATTTTAAGTTTTGGAATAGCCTAGTCAAAGTCCAGACCTAATCCCAATTGAGATGTTGTGGCAGGACTTGAAATGAGCACTTCGTGCTTAAACCCACAGATATCCCTGAGTGTAAGGGGGCAATTACTTTTTCACACAGGGAATTAGGTGTTGCAGAACTTTGTTAATTAATAAAACAAATATACATTTTGTTATTGGTAAACTCAGGTTCCCTTTATCTAATATTAGGTTTTGGTTGAAGGTCTGATAACATTCAGTATCAAAAATATGCAAAAATAGAGAGAATCAGAAAGGGGGCAAATACTTCTTCACCGCACTGTGTCTCTAGTCCAGTCCTTCAACAGTTCTTGAGTATGCTCTCTACTGTAGCTAGAATGATCTTTGTGTAATCTAATAGCACTGTCTGAGGCTGTGTAACTATCCTCTCTCCATAGGACCTGTGGTGGCAGGTGATGGGATGTGGTCTGCCCACTCACCTCCCCTCGTTCAGGAAAGCTGGGTCAGTTTGAAAGATACTTATCCCCCCTCCTCCAGCAAAATGCCACCAATGCAACTCTCACCAGTCCAGGTAGTGCAGCAAATGCTTCCATGGACCTGTCATCTTTCTCACTTAAAGGCAGAGATGGAGCTTTATCTTAACTTCTTGTCTAGCCTACTTCACTATATGCTCTTTTTTGATGGCTTCAGTTTCCCTTTCATAAAAATACATATTTCACTGCAATAAATCAGGAACAGTTCTGTGTCCAAATGAGCAAGAATCATTGTAAGTGGGTTGAGGTATTTGAAAACAAACACTTGCAAATCCACTTCTGATACTCTTCTGTTTATTTCCCATCGTCCCACAGTCTGTGTATTCATTACCTATTAGTACTATCACAGCTCTTCCAAAGGATTGTTTCAATCTGTTATTTTCCTCTAAATGTTTCACTTGGCTGCCTTTAGGAGAACTCTTCCATACGAACGGTTGCGTCTGTTGCTACAGCCAATGAAATCCAAAGACAGTCCAGTAGCGGTTATGACGACCCCTGGAAAATCACGGACGAGCAGAGGCAGTATTACATCAATCAGTTCAAGACCATCCAGCCCGACCTCAATGGTTTCATTCCTGGTAAGTAGAGTGATCTTTGTCTGGAATAGGGTTGTAACTTTCCAAAAATGTCCAGGATTTCGGGCAAACCAGGGAATGTAAGGACATTTTGCAACCCTAGTTTGGAACCACCTTTTACACTTGTTCCCATTTAAAGATTACAGGGACTCTGGCTGTTACACTACAATGATTGGCCAATCACTAACTGACTTTTTCCCTTTGTCTATATTTCAGGTTCTGCCGCAAAAGAGTTTTTCACTAAATCAAAGCTACCTATTCTTGAACTGTCACACATTTGGTAAGTTATTAGAAGGTGTGCTATTGGCTTTAGTTGAGATGCTCCCCATATGTAATGAAGACATTATATTATGAGCTATCTGCTTCAGTTTTAATCTAGGAAGCTATATCAAAGAATGGAAAATATAACCTTCGGTAACTCCTCTTCAATTAATGAATTTGGCTACCAGTTAGTGAATTCACAAGCGATTCCAGCAGTTTGCAATGCATGAGTGGGTTTAAAAAAGAAAAATATTCTCAAATTCTTTGCATTACAGGGAGCTTTCGGATTTTGATAAAGACGGTGCGTTGACACTGGATGAGTTCTGTGCTGCATTTCATCTGGTTGTTGCTAGGAAAAATGGCTATGACCTTCCCGAAAAGCTGCCAGAGAGTCTTATGCCAAAGCTTATTGACTTGGATGACTCAGCAGGTAATAGCTCGTACTCTCCTACTGCTATATATTCAGAATCTGTCAAAATCTGCCCCGGGGACCATCTGCTGCAGACAGTTGATTTATGAAACACGGAAAGAAATAAGCGTGATTGAATGGAACAGTCATCCTGATGGTATAAATGTTCCATGTTTTAGAGGTTCCAGACCAGGCCCCTGACGTTGGCTACTCAGGCTCCCCCGTGGAGGTGACCCCAAACAAGTCCCCCATGCCCTCACTCAACCAGACCTGGCCTGATCTCAACCAGGGCAACGAGGTTGGACACAGCACCACCCCATGTTATCACTGTAGAAAAGGACATTATTGAACTTTTGCCTTTCCAGCATTTTGTAAATGACTTCTCAATTAAATGATCGATAAGGTCCTTTCCATTGTGAGGTGTAAGTACCTATCCTCTTGCAGGACTTTCCTGATTCAGTACCTTTCTTATCCATTTCTGAGAAACACCACTTAGTACTTACTTAATTTACATGCTGTAGATGTTTTGTCAGAAAGCTGCAATTGTTGATATTCTCTATCAGTCCCAAAGTCAGTTTGCTCCATTTCTGTTTAGCTTGTTATCACTAACCAGTTTCTAGCCAATATCCATCCCCCCTCACTATTACTAATGGATGATATGTGATGATAAATGCAGTTCATCACCCCTCCTGTGGGAGAGCAGTGGGGTTTGTAACTGGGTCTGGAATCATCCTGTGTGTGACGATCCATTGAGATGCCTGTGGTGCTGATGTATTTCTGCTCTTGTCTCTCTAGCAGTGGGAGACTTTTAGTGAACGCTCCTCCAGCTCACAAACTCTGACCCAATTTGATTCTAACATTGCACCAGCTGACCCTGTAAGTCAATCACTAGTTTGCCTGTTTCTGTATTAATGATAATATTTACCCTTGGCCCCTTGATCTCTCTCTTAGAGTGCATGTACTTAATTCTACTGAATCTGCCACTACAGCGGTGTCAATGCGATTTTGCTTGCTTGGCTTATTGGATACTCAACTTTCTGTCCCATATTAAAAATATGACATTGTGGGTTCTACAATATATATATTTATTTATTTTCACCTTTATTTAACTAGGCAAGTCAATGTCCGGTCTATTTGATCAATTATAGCAGTATGAAGTATCTTTCCCATATGTCTTCTGGTTTCTTAAATCTGCATAATTGCCACGCATATAAGCCTTTTCTAACCTTATAAACTGTTCTGACAGTATGAAAAGAGTTCTCTTTACAGTCAGAAAGGGAATGGATAGATTCCTTAAGGCATTATTATTGTGAGCTAATGATCAAACAAGAAACCATTGTCCTTACAGGATACAGCTATTGTCCACCCTGTTCCCATCCGCATGACCCCAAGCAAGATCCATATGCAAGAGATGGAGCTGAAGAGAACCGGAAGTGGTAAGATGGTTTCCCCATATGATAAGAGTGCTTAAACATACACTGAGCTCTGTCCTCTAAAGCAGTGTTCACTTTTGAGACTCCATTGACTAGCAATGGAATTTACTGTTTTTCTGTTTTTCTTTCTTATTCCTGCAGACCACACACATCCTACCAGTCCCCTGATGGCTAAACCACCTGAGCTCTCTGAAGAAACCAAGCTTGCCACCTCTATGAAGTTTGTAACAGCTAACTCTGGTAAATGTCAAGGGATGTTCCATTATCATAAAGAACTTAGGACCATTACAGTTTGTAGGTAAATCTATTGTAGAAAATGTCATGTGACCATGATTATATTGCATTTCCTTGAGGAATGGTTAAACATAGAATACCCATGTTCTTTACTAAAGGTGATGGTTATAGCAGTTCAGATTCATATACTTCAGATCAAGACCCAATTACAAGTGTTGTGACAAGACAAAGGTAAGTTGGTCTCAATGTCTAGAGATAATAGATGCTTTGTCTATTGAAGCGCTTTTGAACAGTAAGCTCACTAGCTGTGTTGTCTGGGTTGTAGGTCTAATTCTGGGACCTCTCCTGAAGGTCTAAAGGTGGCGGCTGCCCCCCCACCGCCCCCTCCCAGGCCCAACGCCTCCCACTCCCGCTCCTCCTCGCTAGACATGAACAGAAACTTTGCCGCTCACCCCACAGGGCCACAGCAATCCGGAGTCGTGGCCTGTCCTCCAGCCATACCTCCTAGACCGCTACCCACACAGGTAGGAAGCCAATAGACAGAAGAAAGTCAATCTCATAGCAGAAGAGATGTTGCCACCTCTGGGTAGTCTTTTTTTATAGGAAATATGCACATTGAAATGCTGAAATCTCTTCACTTTGTATTTTCTTGTTCATACGCTCTATTCACTCTACACAGACTACAAAGTCATTGACCATGTAATCTCCAGTTAAAGGTTGTGTTCAGTTTTCAACATGCAGTGTTAAGTCTGAACTCTGTCTATCCTATCCCCTTTGTCCCCAGACCTCTGGTCCTCATAGTGGGCATCGCTCGGATGAGGGCCTGGCAGCTCACTCCACTACCTCGCCCCAGCAGATCCCAGAGCAGCCCAACTTCGCTGACTTCAGTCAGTTCCAGGCGTTCGCTGCCTCAGATCAGCCCAGTGACGACGGGGAGAAGCACCCAGAGAGTCTGCCAGTGAGTCTGCCAGTGAGTCAGACATACAGTATAATACAGGACCTTTTCTATCAGCCGTGCTCTGTTATAAGAAAAGAGACTGAGACTGTGTGTGCTCCGTTCACAGGTAGAGAAGTCTACAGAAGGGGCTGGGCCTTTGAGAACTGTGAAGATTGACAACCAGGAAGAGAGAGCTGCAGCTACTGTGAACTCTGTAAGTAGTGGACTTACTGAGACCATGATGCCAATACTGGGGGCCTAAATGTCCTCATTTGTTCAGATGATTTATACAGTGGGTTTGTTTTTTTTCCTATCAGGCCAAAGGGTCCATGATGGCCCCCCCACCCAAACCTGTCCGCCGGAGACTGAAATCCGAGGACGAACTCCAGGATGAGGCCCTCCCCCCAAAGTCTAACGTCATAGCCACTGTTCTAGCTACACTGCCATCCATTCCCAGGTAGGAATCTGAATAGTGACTGGTCTGTGGTTGTTGATTATACATTAGATTTCGTAATTAACATCAGCAATGAACTTAAAACTCTCTTGAATACTTTTTACAGGTCTGTTGGTAAGGATAAAAAAGCAATTCAAGCCTCTATCAGAAGAAACAAGGAAACCAACACAGTTTTGGCCAGACTCAACAGTGAATTACAGCAACAGCTAAAGGTATAGGAGTGATTACAATAATACATGCATGCATGCATGCATGCTAGCTATTCTGTTACTAAAATGAACCTGATGCTTGTTTTGGAAAATGTTATCTTCACGATCTTCACGAAATCCAAGCCTTTAACAAGGTTAAGCTTTAGTCCTCATTTGAGGATTGTTTATCTTGTTGTTTTTAATTCATAGGACTTACTAGAAGAGAGGATATCTTTGGAGGTTCAACTGGAACAGCTCAGACCATTTTCCCATTTGTAACCTGTGTGTGTGAGGAGGACAAGTCCATGAGAGAAGATAGGAGAGACCTGAAGGGGCCTTTTGTGTGATGCACATGTTATCTCCACTGCCCACTCCCTCTGCATTCTGCTGTCTCTTCTGTGGGAACCAGATGGACTGACTGACCGACCGTCTGTCGGTCGGACGGACGGTTGGACTGTCGGTCGGATCGACGGTCGGTCGGTCGGATCGACGGTCGGACCGACCGACTGACTGACTGACTGTTGGTCGGTCGGTCCGCAACAACACACCCTGACTCGCCCTCATCAGACAGAGAACAGTCTTTCCAAAGGGACTGGGATAGGAATGTTACAAATATTGGCACTTTTATTTATCAAAGAATTAGCAAAGATTATTGTGGACGTCAATCCCTTATACTATATCACAGGCCCCGAGGCCAGACGGACAGGCACTGAACTGGAACTTGAGTCATGGGGTACTGAAGGCCGAGTTCCATCCCTCATTCTTCCCCATGATGACAAGTGTCCAGTAAAGGAGCACTCTGGGGTCTGCCTGTGCGGTGTGTGGGCCTGGTCTCCTGGGACCTGTCGAGGGCAGATAATCATGCCAGTGAAGGCATTGGGAGGAGTCTACAGGAGATGACTCTATCCTGGAGTGCTTTAGACTGATCATGTGACAGGAATTCATTCATGTTCCAGTTTATTACAGCATCCCGCTACGTGGAGGGCTATTCTGTCCGTGTGCTGTATGTATGGTGTGTGTGTGTGTGTGTGTGTGTGTGTGTGTGTGTTTGGATTTATTTGGGCACGCAATGGTTACATAAACGGCATGATGAAATGAGTGTGTATGCAATTTTTTTTCTTCTTCCACTAGTCTTCTGCAATTTAATCTGTAACAAAATGAGCTGTGTTACTATGTGAAGTGATTGACCCCCAGATGACAGACCACCTTTTTGTTTTTGCTCCTGGCTCTGTAGTTGCTCATGCTGACGCTGCCTGTGCCTCTCACGGTACATAAATTGAATCAGTCCTGCCCCAAACACAAGGTTCCCTGTGAGATATGATAACCAACTATGGAAGCGAGACCAGAATGAAACGACTGCACTTTTCCCCTGTTTTTCTTTTTGTCCCCCCCCCCGCATGTTGTTCATGCTCTTATCTAGTATGAAGACAGTGCTTAAATACAAACCACTTGATTTCTACCTGTTTATGGTGTCTTACCTAGTCTGACATTTGTGTTGGTACCTACACCTTGTATAACTGTCTATTTTTGTTTTCCTGGAACTTCTTGTGTTTTCTTAACCTGTCTTCAAAAGCCTTACTCCTGGCGTTCAGGTTTCCACTGTAATCTATTCTCCCTGTATTGAACCAAGTTGAGCCTTCTTTTCCCTGCTGTTCAGGTTGATGTACTGTATAAGGGGTATATTGTATATGATACACACCTTTTGATCTCATATGTACATTTGCATTAATTGCTGACTAACAGCAAATATTCTATTTAATTGCTTATATTATGGCTGTGTGATCATAGATGTTTAACTGCATGGATGTATCTCTGCAGAATGAACTAGCAGCTGTGTGATTTTTACACAAAATAAAAACTGCACAATATTTTAACTGCCTTTTTCCAGGTCTCTTTTTTTTATTGCTGATTTGACTCAAGGAAGAACTTAAATGTAGCAATACACACATTTGTAACACTATCAATTTATGCATTCCAGTCTGACATACAAGATGACTTCTCCCCTGATGTAACATTTCTCAAGCAAAATGTATGTAGTGTGTATAAGCTGGAAGTAGACGCCTAAGTGTTGTCCATTAGTTTACTCCAGTTAGGTGAGGGGTGGTAGGGTTAGGGGAAAATAATAGAGGAAAATGTCATCAAGGCAAAGGGTGACAACTTTGAAGAATCTCAAATATAAAATATATTTTGATTGAACATTTTTTGTTGTTACTACATGATTCCCTATGTGTTATTTCATAGTTTTGATGTCTTCTATTATTCTACAGTGATTGTAGGAAATAGTAAAAAGAAAGAAAAACCCTGGAATGAGTAGGCGTGTCCTAACTTGACTAGTACTGTGTGTATATTTACAAAACAATATGGGGGATTGGAAATGATGCAGACAGAAGAGCACAAAGTACAAAATAAAAAGTTCCAATTCACTTGAAACAAGGAGCAGTGAGCAAGTTTTACTCAAAGGGTAACATTAGTACTTATATTCTTCTTTCACCTCAAGACAACAGGATTTGGTGCACCATTTCTAGTTGGGTTCTTTATAGCAGGATGAACTCTAGTTACATAGAACATATAGGAATACAATAACTTGTAATATCAACAATGAGGACGTAGGTTTCACTTCTCTTCTCTTATAGTTGACTTGTGAAATCATCCTGAACATTGGTGCCCTCAGATGTCTATTTCACCACTCTGGAAAGGGAATACAGTAAGTTAAAATACATTTCTTGTCATTGTCACATGGTGCAGTTGAACAATAAAAAATAAAGCCTGGTTTGATTTACAATATTATTTGTCCGGTAACAGAGCAGTACTCACACTGTTGTCTGTTTGTAGCGGTCAAGGGCCTCCTGTGCCACCACCTCTGAGAACTTCGGGTCGTTCCAGGTAATGTCTCCAGGCACACTGAAGGTCATGGCGGGGGTGTTAAACAGCTGCACAGACACAGTGGTGTCCCCTGGTTTCTCAGGGTCCTCCGTGTCCTTGGACATGACCTTGGAGGAGATTAAGACATTTCAACATACAGTTGAAGTCGGAAGTTTACATACACTTAGGTTGGAGTCATTAAAACTCATTTTTCAACCACTCCACAAATTTCTTGTTAACAAACTATAGTTGTGGCAAGTCGGTTAGGACATCTACTTTGTGCATGACACAAGTAATTTTTCCAACAATTGTTTACAGACAGATTATTTCACTTATCATTCACTGTATCACAATTCAGGGTCAGAAGTTTACATACACTAAATTGACTGTACCTTTAAACAGCTTGGAAAATTCCAGAAAATGATGTCATGGCTTTAGAAGCTTCTGATAGGCTAATTGACATCATTTGAGTCAATTGGAGGTATACCTGTGGATGTATTTCAAGGCCTACCTTCAAGCTCAGCGCCTCTTTGCTTGACATCATGGGAAAATCAAAAGTAATCAGCCAAGACCTCAGAAAATAAATTGCAGACCTCCACAAGTCTGGTTCATCCATGGGAGCAATTTCCAAACACCTGAAGGTACCACGTTCATCTGTACAAACAATAGTACGCAAGTATAAACACCCTGGGACCACGCAGCAGTCATACTGCTCAGGAAGGAGACGCGTTCTGTCTTCTAGAGATGAACGTACTTTGGTGCGAAAAGTGCAAATCAATCCCAGAACAACAGTAAAAGGACCTTGTGAAGATACTGGAGGAAACGGGTACAAAAGTATCTATATCCACAGTAAAACGAGTCCTATATCGACATAGCCTGAAAGGAAGACATAGTCAGCAAGGAAGAAGCCACTGCTCCAAAACCGCCATAAAAAAGCGACTATGGTTTGCAACTGCACATGGGAACAAAGATCGTACTTTTTGGAGAAATGTCCTCTGGTCTGATGAAACAGAAATAGAACTGTTTGGCCATAATGACCATTGTTATGTTTGGAGGAAAAGGGGGAGGCTTGCAAGCCGAAGAACACCATCCCAACCGTGAAGCACGGGGGTGGCAGCATCATGTTGTAGGGGTGCTTTGCTGCAGGAGGGACTGGTGCACTTCACAAAATAGATGGCATCCTCTATGGGTCTTCCAAATGGACAATGACCCTATGCATACTTCCAAAGTTGTGGCAAAATGGCTTAAGGACAACAAAGTCAAGGTATTGGAGTGGCCATCACAAAGCCCTGACCTCAATCCTATAGATTTGTGGGCAGAACTGAAAAAGCTTGTGCGAGCAAGGAGGCCTAAAAACCTGACTCAGTAACACCAGCTCTGTCAGGAGGAATGGGACAAAATTCACCCAACTTATTGTGGGAAGCTTGTGGAAGGCTACCTGAAACGTTTGACCCAAGTTAAACAATTTAAAGGCAATGCCACCAAATACTAATTGAGTATATGTTAACTTCTGACCCACTGGGAATGTGATGAAAGAAATAAAACCTGAAATAAATCATTCTCTCTACTATTATTCTGGCATTTCACATTCTTAAAATAAAAGTGGTGATCCTAACTGACCTAACACAGGGAATTTGTACTAGGATTAAATGTCAGGAATTGTGAAAGACTGAGTTTAAATGTATTTGGCTAAGGTGTATGTAAACTTCCCACTTCAACTGTAGGTCTATTCATAAGACCATGATAGAAAGAAATTGGTACGATGTAAGATACTTTAGTAATAGAAGCCCCATGCAGACTATGGAGTCTCACTGTTTCGATCTTGAAGATTCCATCCTTGGTGTCGGTATTGTTGGCCAGGGCAGACACCCAGCCAAACTGCTTGCTGAACAGGTCCAGCAGGCTGGATGTGTTAGACATCTGCTCCTCAAACCTCCTCAGTTGCTTGTTGTACTCCTGGGTGAACTTCTCAGCCATGGCCAGGGCCTGCTCCAGCTCCTCCTTCAGAGGACCAGTCAGAGGCTTCTTTCCAGAGCAGTCTGGACGAGAGAACATCACTTCATGTAATACACAACTATATAGTCAACAGGGTTGCTGGTGTCCCTTTAGCCCTATGTCAGCAACTTCTGGTGTGATGTAATAGCAACTTATTATACTTGACTCAGCCAAGGCATGGCTTTATGGTATCATAGAGACTTGAAAATGTAGGTGTACAAGCCAGTGCATGTTGCATGATGAATGCTACTCACTGTGATGTCAGTGCCAAGGATAATCCTGCTTGCTTTTGTTCAGACCTGTTCTGACCTCTGAGTTATGAAGCACTTGGGTTATGTGAATTTTGCAAAAGAGAAAAGACAAATGTGAAGGGCTTTACCAATATCCTTGATCGCTACACATTTTTCACACTCTCCTCGCAGTTTAATGCAGCCAGCAGAATTGCGACGTATCTCTCTGCAGGTCATACCGGAAGGCTTTGTCACAACAACATCCTCATTGACACTCCCCTCTGTGGAAAAAAAGACCCAAAGGTAATTTTATGTGACTCTTCACATCATATTATGGTCTAATAACAGTTGTTTAATTAGGACTGAGGCATACCCTCTGAGGGGTTGATGTCAAAGTTAGCATCTGCGTCCATGAAAGGCCCCATGGAGCCAAAGATATTCCAGGCCATGTCCATCATGGGAGCGAACATGTTGTGGAACCCATGGAAGTCTGGGTCCTTCAGAGGGGACCTGACCACACGGGAATGCACCTCGCCCGCCTTTGCCCTCTCTGCTCTCTCATTGGCCCTCTCACCCTGACCCCAGATGCTGGGCATGCGGTACGGGCTGGGGAACATGGGAGGGTTGAGGGAGCGCATGTGGTCAAACACCCTCATGCTGTCAATGAAGATGCTGTCCACCCCATCGGCCACGTTGGAGTAGCGCTCCTCCAGGTTCTGGAACTTCCAGCTCTGCTCCTGGTCTTCTCGCTCCAGAACATCCATGTTCTCCCCGTTGATCCAGATGGAGAATGGAGAGGTCCTGTTCAGAACCTCTTCCAGCTGAGAGAAAACAGGAGAATGCAGCTAGTACAACAGTAACCTATTTTATTTGGAAGGATTGTATAACAATAGCTTAAACACATTGATCAGCTGTACTGCATGTCCCTGTGTAAGTCTTGCTCACAAAACATATTTGAGCTACAATTGCAAACCAATGTGGAGATTGATTGACGATAGTTGAGTAGTGTAGTTGAGGCGGTACCTGTCGGCCGACTAGTCCAGCGCCACTGCTGCAGGTCCTGGAGTAGTACTTGATACAGGTGTTCTTCAGGCAGGGCTTGCACTCCTCCCACAGAGACTGCATGGTGCCATTACACACTTCCTGCTCCTCACTCAGCTTTGTCTCCATCTCCTGAGCTGCCTTCAGAGCATCCTGATAAACAAGCACAGCAACAGGGTCAGTGCCTGGGAACTACTGTAATCACCTAGGAACCTGTATTAGGTGATGAATTGCATACAAAATGTACAAGTTGATCATATAGTGACTTAAGCTCAACATGTACAGTATGATGCTCAAATACACTGTACCTCTTTTTGCTGTGTAGTTTTCTCCAGGGCACTCAGGAACTTCTCATGGTCCTCTCCAGACCTCTCCATCACTGTCTTCATCTCCTTCACCCCACTGATAGCATTTTCTATCTGCTTGTCCAGGTACTTCATTCCAAGGAGGGAAATCTCTGCCAATAAGAATCGTTGCATAAAAATAAATCTCCAAAGTGACTCCAATGGACTCAATATTCACAGAACATCCCGCATCATACAATTTACTGGTATTTAAAAAAGATTTAGTTCTCAGATGACTTACGGCTTAGATCGTCCTTGGATGGAGGCAACAGACACTGAGCAGAGACAAGGAGCAGGGCGAGGCCCACTATTGACCCAAAGACTTTCATCATTACCTTTTCTCATATATCCAGCGACTGATGCAATACAAACCTGAAAAACAGACATGATACCATATCACTGGCAAACCTAAAATCTAATACATTTATGGGGGGGGGGGGGGGGGGTCTATGGAAGCTACTTGGTGCTGAGGGTATTTTGGATGTAATGATTACACCTCATGAAAAGCACTGCAAAATGACCTCATAGTTCACGTCTGACCTTGGTGTTGTTGATTATACCCACTAGAGGGTAATGTTGCACATCTAACAATGATAATAGTGTGACTAGGGTTGCAAAGTTACCGGAATCTTCAGTAATTTTGGTAATTAAGAGAAAATCTATGGCTATCTATCGTAACTTTGGTAATTTATACTTGAATAATTAAAAACAAATGTATATATAGTATACGTTTTTTACATCTGTATCCATATTGTCCATGAGTTTCTAGTAGATACAACATATGGTTCAAGAGAAAATTGACTGACTAATGAAAAAAAGAATCTAACCTACAATGGCAAGTCAATAGTTGCAACTCTTCCAACTATTGACTTTTTCCACAATTTGATTAAAAAACATTGACAACAAAGCAGTAAAATAAATAAGTGTGTAAAAACAAATCTAAAGGATATTTCATGCTGAAACCCTCATATTAAAAACCAATGGTATTCACTATGTTGATGGTAATGTTTTAGAGCTTTGTCATTACATTTTTTATTTGAATATCATCTTATTTAATTATTTCATATATTTTACGTGTGATAAGGTCACACAGAGGGCCAGAGATAATTAGACTCCTGTAAAAATCTGAAGTACCCAAAAGGCCACTAGATGTCTTGTGATAGATTACATAACATACTTCAAAGATACCACATTTCTGGTAGTTTCCAGTAATATACCTTCCCTTTGCAACCCTAAGTGTGGCACAGCATAACTTAAAACCTTTTTCTGACGTTAGCAAATTTTATCCAAAGGATGCAGTGTGTTTAATCTGCATTACATCATATACCTGTCACATTTGATACTTTTCTAATTTTGTTAATATAAGTATAGACATTAGACTCCTAGAGCCCTGTAGACATGGATGCAATGTGAGGATTAGGAGACATTTATCTGACAGATAAACATTTGTACTTTCCTCCTGTATGAGTGGAACAGAAACAAACACAAATCCTTCTCCACTAATCTCTGTGAATATTCCAGGCAGCCCTATAATCCTTTGTGTATTTAACACTCACTGTGCAATATACAAGAAAACACTGAATCATTGAGAAACATAAAAAGTAGTCTTCATTTGGAGAAAAAATTACACATCCTTCCAATTTTGGCACCAGATATTCAATGGAAATGTCACCATTGAAGGAGGTCATAATGTTGAAATGTTCAGTCACATGACTGTTAGTAGCCTTTTTTGTTTTACAGGTCTGGGTGGATAAAATTATGGAAAATATTATTGACACTTTCAGTCAGAGGACTGTAGACTTACACATTATACTGGTCTGGCTGAATAAAGGATGCCTCAAATGAGGCATCATCACATATGATCAGACTCCAAACAGCATTTTTTTTAAATGTATTTAACCTTTATTTAACCAGGCAAGTCAGTTAAGAACAGATTCTTATTTAATGACAGCCTACCCCGGCCAAACCCGGACGACGCTGGGCCAATTGTGCGCCGCCCTATGGGACTCCCAATCATGGCCAGATGTGATACAGCCTGGATTCGATCCAGGGACTGCAGTGCCTTAGACCACTGCGCCACTGATATAGAATAAGAAAACACTTAAGGAGGATGAGTCTTTGCCAAACTAAAATACGTAGCTTGGTTATGTAAGAACCATGAAGTCCCTCTGAATTCTTTATTCTAATAATATTGCTGATTCCAGATGGTGTCTGCAGAGACACTTGAGATTCCTCTCTGAGAACCACTGAGACAGCTGCATGGCCTCTCCAGAGGGTCTTTACTGAAGCTTCTCCCATGGAGTGGGAGGAGAGCTGCCTCTAACAAATGGATCGGGAACAGATTGTTTTGTCAGCCTGCAAACCCTACAAAATGGACGTTGTTCTAAAATACAATAATAATGGGAGAAAAACAAGTCAATAACAATTATTAACAACTTCCTACTCATAAATTGCTCCAAAGGCACTTGCAGGACAAAACAGAACTCTATTTATAGAACTCGAAAGTAGAACACAGAATTCTGATCCATCACGCAGATGGACTGAGTCCTGTATTAGAAGGGATTTGCACATTTTAATACCCTCCTAATAGGGAAAAACATGGGGTCAGAGAACTGCAGCATCCAGACTTGATTACTCTCTACTCTGTCCATCTCACTCAAACTTGCCCTGCGCAGCTAGAATATCAACTCAATAACAACTCTCCATAACTCAGAGCGAATTTGTGCCTCTGAGCAAAAGATGTTGAACTAAATTATCAAAATGTGTACACTCTTTATAGCAAATGTGTTGAATAAAGCTTGCAAACTTAGTGTTTTGATATTCTTAGTACATATCTGGGTCATTCCCAGGCAGAAATAGCAGTGTTGACACTAGAGGTCCCCCATGAGTAAGAATCAGGAAATACAGTCCCATCACTGTGCAACATTTCTGCAAGGTCAAGAGTTGATAATAATAAACAACCTATGGTACAATAAAAGCTTGATCCCCACGTAGAAATGGTAAAAGAAATCAAGCATTCCAACGATAACCCTATCTTAATATGCAGCAAAAGTTATCTGCGCACAGGGCTGGTACTCTGAAACACGAGACACAATTTCTCTCACAGGCAGCAGAGGACCACTCACCTCCCTGTGGATCTTGCCTCTTCAGAGTGGATGAAGCGCAGTGGGGCTGTCCGCTGCTAGGTATTTATATATGACCTAGCGGTGATGTTGGCACTGTGATTCACTCCCATAGAATGCCCTGTGGCTTTGGACTTTTCCAGAAGTTGTGTAATTTCCGGTCATAGCTCGGAGCTGAGCCATGAAGCAGCCAGGAGTGGGCAGTGTTGCACTGTGTGTCACTAACCCCCTCTAGCTTCTCTCTGCATGGCTGCTGGGAGACAAACCAAATAGAGGGAGGATTGTGTGTGCTGTGTGGGTCAGTAAACAAGTGTGGGGGAGGGTACTTTAAAGATGATTGCTCTTTATATTATCACTCATCCCCATGACTCAGGGCTGAACGACTGATTAACTTGGGTGCATCAGTATACACACACACAAAAGGATAGTGCAAAATGAGTCCCATTCAAATCATATTGGCATCAGCCAAACAAGTGCACACATTTACTGTAACACCCTGTAGCTCTATTTCAAAGCATATCCCCACACTTGGCTCAAACACAACAGTCCCAGGCTCACACAAACGCTCGACCAAACACAGGTATTTGCGGGAATGTTATGTTCCGAGTGGGAACCTGCTGCTTCTGGAAGGTTATAAAAGGGTTCGTTAATGTGCCCTGCAGATTTAAATCTGTTACTTCATGCCCTAATTGTTCTGTTGCCAAGCTGAGCTCTACGGTCAGGCCAGTGACCAGATGTCTGCAGTTATGACTATGCTTTATTTTTTCCTGTGACGCATGATCATTACATAAGCTCATTCAGAGCTGAAATGATCTAAAGGAAGAAAAGGCAAAACTAGATTCCTGGCTGCATCCCATCCAAAACACACAGAGAATAACAAGTTCTGGGCCCTAATGTTGAATAACTGCTAGGGTGATATTTACTGTGCCTTAGGAAAGTATTCAGACCCCTTGACTTCTTCCAAATTTTGTTCAATAAATACAAAATAATTCAGCAATCTACACACAATACCCCATAATGACAAAGCAAAAACAGGTTTTTAGACATTTTTGCAAATGTATTTAAAATAAAAAAACATAAGTACCTTATTTACATAAGTACTCAGACCCTTAGACTCGAAATTGATCTCAAATGTATTCTGTTTCCATTGATCATCTTTGAGATGTTTCTACAACTTGATTGGAGTCCACCTGTGGTAAATTCAATTGATTGGACATGATTTGGAAAGGCACACACCTCTCTATATAAGGTCCCACAGTTGACAGTGCATGTCAGAGCAAAAACCAAGCCATGAGGTTGTTGGAATTGTCCGTAGAGCTCCGAGACAGGATTGTGTCGAGGCACAGATCTGGGGGGAAGGGTACCAAAAAATGTCTGCAGCATTGAAGGTCCCCAAGAACACAGTGGCCTCCATCATTCTTAAATGGAAGAGGTTTGGAACCACTAAGACACTTCCTAGAGCTGGCCGCCAGGCCAAACTGAGCAATCGGGGGAGAAGGTCCTTGGTCAGGGAGGTGACCAAGAACCTGATAGTCACACTGACAGAGCTCTAGAGTTCCTCTGTGGAAATGGGATAACCTTCTAGAAGGACAACCATCTCTGCAGCACTTCACCAATCAGGCCTTTATGGTAGAGTGGTCAGACGGAAGCCACTCTTCAGTAAAAGACACAGCCCGCTTGGAGTTTGGCAAAAGGCACCTAAAGACTCTCAGGCCATGAGAAACAAGATTCTCTTGGCCTGAATGTCAAGCATCACGTCTGGAGGAAATCTGCCACCATCCCTACGGTGAAGCATGGTGGTGGCAGCATCATGCTGTGGGGATGTTTTTCTGCAGCGGAGACTATTCAGGATCGAGGCAAAGATGGACAGAGCAAAGTACAGAGAGATCCTTGATGAAAACCTGTTCCAGAGCGCTCAGGACCTCAGACTGGAGCGAAGCTTCACCTGCCAACAGGACAACAACCCTAAGGACACAGCCAAGACAATGCAGGAGTGGCTTCGGGTCAAGTCTCTCAATGTCCTTGAGTGGCCAGCCAGAGCCCAGAGTTGAACCCGACCGAACATCTCTGGAGAGACCTGAAAATAGCTGTGCAGCGACGCTCCCCATCCAACCTGACAGAGCTTGAGAGGATCTGCAGAGAAGAATGGAAGAAACTCCTCAAATACAGGTGTGCCAAGCTTGTAGCGTCATACCCAAGACTCAATGCTGTAATCGCTGCCTAAGGTGCTTCAACAAAGTACTGAGTATAGGGTCTGAATACTTATGTAAAATTTCATTTTATTTTATTTAAAAAAAAAAAATTAGTAAAAATGTCTAAAACTGTTTTTACAACGTCATTATAGGGTAATGTGTGTATATTGATGAGAATTATTTTATTTATTGAATACATTTTAGATTAAGGCTGTAACATAGCAAAATGTGGAAAAAGTGAAGGGGTCTGAATACTTTCCGAAGGCACTGTACACACATACTTTGGCACTGTGTCGGCAGTCTCCAAGGGCTGATTTGTGGTTTCAAATAAGAGGAAAGGTAAAGTTCAGTTGTCTTGGATATTACAGCTGGAGTGTCCTAGCAACAAGACCTCAATTGGTCTAGTTTTATATAGATTATTTTATATTTTGAATGTGGGTATGAACTTGACACAACAGTTTTAAGCATAGAAGTGGGATAATATATAAACAAACTTGAATAATGCCCATGGCATAGGTTCTTACGGCATGGTGTTAAGTTTTAGAAGATGAAACCCACTGGGCACACGCTTGTTGAATCAACGTTGTTTCCACGTCATTTTAATGAAATGACGTTGAACCAACATGGAATAGACGTTAAATTGACGTCTGTTTCTCTCGCTGTTGTGTTTTATCTGCCATGGCATTTAAATAAAATGTGGGTTATAGCCTAGTCCCTCATGTTGCCCCATTAAAATTGACTGCATGGGCCATTTGTTTCGGCAGTCTCTGAAGTTTGGCATTGAGATCAAAGTGTCCTTCTTGAAGTAATTATGCGCCTTCCATACATCACAACTCTAACTTGATATTCACGCTTAATCTTTCGATCCACATGTCCTCAGTTTAGCTCAATATTGTGTTACCAGCTACTGCTTTTGTAATGTATCCTACAGTACTACTGCATAACATCACATCATTGGAAGTCAATGTCCCACATGTACAGTTCCCTCCATAGTGTATTTTTTATAACCTTTATAGTTATTTACAATGATGGCCTACACCGGCCAAACGTGGACGACGCTGGGCCAATTACGGCCGATTGTGACACAGCCTGGATTCCAACCAGGGTGTCTGTAGTGACGTCTCAAGCGCTGTGAAGAAGTGCCTTAGACCGCTGCGCCACTCGGGAGTTCACATTACATAACTTCAGTAATTGGTCTTAAACCTAAAGGTGATAGCGGTCTGACCTTTAGACACATCATTAACTACTACAGTCCCACCGTGACGCCTGCGCTTTTTCGACTTTGTGTATTTCTTCTGCGTCCGTAGATACCAACCTTTAGTCTGTGTGATTAACAGGGGGCTGAGCTAGAGCGGTGTTTGTGATACAAGGGCGGATCCCGAAGTCCGAATGGTTTGAGCTACAAACCTCACGCACATGTAACATGTTTTGCTATATGATGCTTAAAAGAGTCGTTAGCAGGTAAGGGGTTCTTTTACATAGAAGATCATAGGAAACCCCAGGACGTAGTGTCTATAATACTCTAATAAGCTCACAAAGTTGCAGTCAAACTCCACACAGTTGTCACTGACTAGTTGGATATTCATTTCCCAGTGAGCAAACAATTTCTGTACTTACATCATTCACATAAATTCATTTTTAACAGGATTTTGCTTTGGCAGTCCTTATTGCCAATAAAACTCATGAATGCAACTGTCTATGTCAAATTGTTTAGTGTTCTACTTGTTGTCCTGAAAATAAAATGGTAAAATACTTAATCGTGAGGCTAAATATAAGGGCTGCAAATATAAATGAAAGTCTGATAAATAAATGAAAAGCTGATTTTTGCTGGGGTCTCGGGACTGATAGGGTTAATGGATATCCTTCCAAACAGCTGAATTACAGCTGCTATTAGAAACATTCAGGCCTCAACATCTGTATGTAAGTATACACAAACGTGTTAAAAATAGCGTCTAAACTCTAGCCAATTTGGCCTCTCTCTGCATCACTGACAAATCAAACCAGTCATGAACTTCCCATTAATCAGTGGCCAGGCTATTTATTTGATAGCAGTTTTATGTTGATTTAATCGGTTATGGATTGAAACAAAGGGCCTCTCATAATAAACTCATGAAACTGGAATGTAGGCTATTTATAAAATGGCTGCCCTAGTAACAGTAATGCAAATACATTTAAAACACATTGGTTTATTAATCTCAACTACAGAGGGGATGTTCTATTTAAATAGATAAATAAACCTGATGAAAGTGTTTAGATTAATGCTGATTGAAGCTGTTTGCAAAGGGGCTAACATCATGCATATTGTTAGATCATCCTAGTGATTATAATATTATGTCTGCACTCTAAGCCAAAAGGCCATTTCACAGCGGGGAAAGGACAACCTCTTACCTTGTGCTTATGCGACTGAAGGAAAAACACGTCTGTTGTCTTTAATCATACAGCTGTCTCTGTCGCTCTCGCACGCTTTCTCTTTCTGAAATCTCCTTCAGCTCAGGTTCTAAAGATGGAGCTTTATCAAATCAAGCTGGAACCCATTTCTTAAGAAACAAATTGCTTTCAGAAACCTTTCCAAACTAAGGATTATTTGAGCATCTTGCAATGCTTATCCATCCATTGATTTACTGGCTGGTAGGATTCCCATCCAAGGTCACAACATTTTGTACAGTCACTGCATATTGAAAAACATCAGTAGAGCAGAATAAGACTAAAACAATCACAAAAATATGCTGAGAATGGACCAAAGTGGACAAAAGCAATGAAAGGGTTTCTGTTGGAACATATAGATGGACTCCATAGAGCAACTAGATCATTTACTCTGTATGGGCCCTGAGGTACTAGGAGAGAAGGAGCCAAGTAAAAGGTTCACTTAGAGGATAGAGAAAAATGAGCTAATTTAGCTAGGGTAATAATCTTAAAATTGTTCAGTGATGGGAGAACTTCCTCCTGCCCTGTCCAGATCCTCTCTGTACTTCCTCGGTCATCCGTATCTTGGTGACTGTTGATGTGACTACTGCCCATATGGTTCACAGAGAAGCATCTGCTCTTCCTCTGGTCTGGTGCAATAGTTCATCCTGCTAACATTCTAGCATCATGATATCATTGTTGGGAATAATTGATGCCATAGTTGGCATTGCATAACCCATGGCTAATAATGCACCCATATGGAGGGTAATTAGATGCTATTTGTTATTAATTAGGAAACTGCATACTGAGGAACTATTCCATTTAAATTCCAAAATAATATGCAATGATCAAAGAGGACTGTTGGTGATTTAATTTTAGCAAATGTACTTTCCTCCCTCATAATCAGGATAAAAGGTAAGGGTTTGTATTGGATGTAAGTTGGGTTGAAAATCCAATGTGCTGTAATAAGTCTACTGACAGATTACCTCATTCCATGACAAATTGATGGATACATTGTATTATAAGTCAATTAAGCTGATGTTTTGTCTTCTAAAGTGGTCTATAACCATTCAATGACATGGTTTCTGAAATGACTTGAGGTTTGCCTCTTTTCTTCTGGACATTAATTACCCCTGACATGTCAGACACGGAGAAAAGTATTTCATTTTAAACAGCGGAGAGAGGCCATAGGCAGTAAAGGTGCCCATTCCTCCATGTTAAAACATTTGTTAGCAATTAGCTTGAGCTGCAGAACGGACTTTCTGTGCACCCTCCTCCCCTCCCTCTTCTTTCCCTCTCTCAGTCCCCCTTCCATCTCTCTCCCTCCCTCTCCGTCCCTCCCTCTCTCCTAGTCATGTTTCCCCAAGCTGCAGATGGTTACTGTCCAAGGTATTAGTTTCTTCTGGCTCTGAGGGAGAGAGGCAGGAGGAGCAGCTGCCTTTAAGCAGACTAACTGTAGCATGTAGCCGTGTAGTCTCCATGCACTAATAGACCTAGACTGTTTAATGTATGTGAGCTGCAGTTCAAGTAAGAAGTTGCTGGTAAGAGAGAGAACCCATGCCTGAAGACTCTAGTTGTTTAGAGAAAAGTCTGGCTGGGTATATAGCAGTTGTAAATTAACAAGTCAGTCCTATGGATGACTGTCTACACTGTACATGTAAATTAGACACAGTTCTTCCGTTACTTGTCCAGGAGGAGACTTTACTGCAGAGAAGAGAGACTAGGACAGTCAGAGGCTGTTGTACGGACAACAACTTCTTCACATCCTCACCAAAGCTGCCTTGAAGAATCACCATGAAAGGTAATGTGGCTTTTGATTATTCTCTGTTGATGCTGTATTAGACTTCAGACTACTGCCTGCTGTGTAGGAATATAATACATTATGTAGGAGACTTAAAAGTGCACCGGTTGCACACAAATGTGCAGACAGCTTGCTTTTAAAGACCAGTACCTCTCAGGATCCAGTGAGAACGATGTGGAACATCCACCCTTATCAAAAGCTCTCCATTTTCAGTAGCCACACATTTGCTTTTGGGCTTCTTTTAAAAATCTTATTTGAGCCCTATTGAAAAGATAACATGTGAATACTAACTTTTGTCAACATTGCATGATTTAAGACTCTTAAGGGGCTTTGAAGAGGCTGAGAAATCTGAGGAGTCCTCTTGGAGAATTGGGGAGTAGCGACATGTGCCTTTAGCTTTGGAAGGTCTTATTATGTGTTGAGGTATTTACAGGGGAACACACAGGTAGGAGGTCTCCTCTTGTCTTGTTAGGAGCGTGCTCCATTAGTGCTGCTAAACATGCAGTCTAACACATTCCTAATGTAAAACAGGAAGGAGGCACCTCTGTAGTGGAAGCAGCAGGTGTGTGGTTGGCTCATATAGTACAGTAAAGTAGAAAGAACTCTGACTGGAGACACAGACTGCCATACAAGTATATGAATAGGACTGTTCAACACAGCACCTCTAATCTGGAAAGACAAATGTATTCCTTCGACATAGACATTCAGTCAGAATTATTTGGCACATGACAATGAAAGGTTGTTATTATAGAAAACTACTGCGATTGCAGGAGAGAAGTTCGTTAGACTACAGAACAAGACCCTTGTTGGTATTACTAGGCAGTTTCTATCATGAGATGTCCAAAGCGTTTTCCTGGAGAAAACAAGGGCATGTTTATAGTATAATTTGATGTCTAGTCAACTCTCTCACTCCAGTACAGATGAACCACAATAAAGGGGGGTGTTTGTGATCATTTCTCCATAACTTGGAGCAAGACTATTTGGATCAACACATTCCAGGCATTTCATTGCTTTGAAAGGAACCACGCATTCCCTTGTAAGTGCATCTAAAACAGTTGGATGGCAACAGTGGCTTGTGAAGACACTTGTCTTTATTAGTTGAGGCCCCTTTGGTTTTGGAACAACCCCATCTCGTGTCTCTGGTATTTGGGGTTTTAGATATTCATGTTAAAAGCTTTAAGTGAACTCCATTCAAGGGGACATTTCAAACAGTGCACTATAGAATTTGTTTTCAGTCTTGGCATTTGTTCATAACTTTCTCTTAGTTCACTGTGTATTTTACATGCACATTGGTGATTATTTAATATGCAGAACAAATGCATTGGGAATAGAAACATTGGGCCATGTCAGGCTGACGGAGGTTTCAGGTTAGACTATAGCCTATTATGCAGTCATAGCATCATTAGATATGGGTCAGCATATAGTTAGAGGTTTTAAAACATTACCACAGTTCAAGATCTATAGCACAGAACACGAGAGGTATATTTGGCAAGTACTACAGTGGACAGAGGGTTACATGGTCACTGCTTTATATACAGTATACACTGTTAAAACAGAGAACATATAATCAAATACACATTCCAAATGATCTATTTTGAAAAACTAATGATAGGTAGGGGTGATTTTATTTTTAGTAGAGTACGCTTGTTGTTTTTCCAGGCACATTCAAAGTGGCTACTTGGGTTCTTAGCTTAGCATTGCGAGTATGAAAGACTTTAGTAAGAAAATCTGATGGACATACCTGCTGGACACACTATTCAGAAATATCCCTCCCCCAGCATATACATTTGTCACGTTCTGACCTGTAAAGGTGTTATTTGTTAGTGTTTAGTATGGTCAGGATGTGGCAGGGGGTATTTTGTTTATATGTTTTGGGGATTGTTAGTCTATGTGTATAGACAAGGGGTGTTTGATTAGAGTGGTCTAGAGATTTGGTATATGTTCTATGTTAGGGCATTTTCTATGTTTATTCTAGTCACTCTGTTTCTATGTGCAGTTTTGTTCTTGACCTTCAATTGGAAGCAGCGGCTCCTCGTTGCTTCTGATTGAAGGTCCTATAATTAGGGGTTTGTTTGTATTGTGGATTGTGGGTAGTTGTATTCTGTTTTGTGCTTATCACCTGACAGAACTGTTCGTGTCGTTTCCGTTAATTGTGTACGTGTTTCATTTGTTTCTCCTTCTTCAATATTAAAAAAAGAAGATGAGTATATACTGTTGCGTCTTGGTCCTCCACACACGACACTCGTTACAACATTATTGTATTACAACGTTTTTGAAGAGGACACTCCATTCATGAAGATTTTTCCTCCAAATGCACCTGTGCTCATATTTGCAATGGAACACTGGCTCTACATAAACGTAAAACCCACCACATTTAAATAACTTTCAAAGCTTTTCCATTCTAATGACCACTGACCAATAGTGCCCTCATCTGCGTGCCTGATTCTATCTTAAAAACACGTCTGGTGATTATGCTGATGAAGTGCTGCAGTGGCCTCGCAGGCAGGCAGTGGTCTGCACTCTTCTGTGTAGGTTGGAGAGCTAGAGTTTCTGATTGACGTGAGAGTCATGTTTTCCAAGGAGGGTAATGCGGGGCTTTAGACAGGGAGGGCAGGGCGGCCGAATCGTTTCCTCCGTTGGCAGAGCCAGGAGAGCAGTGGAGGACCAGGTTTAGCTTAGAGCCATCTGTATGGCTGACAGGGAAATGTAAAGTCTGAGGCCTGCAGCAGGCAGCTGGGCCCATTCCAGACCTCTTCTCACTCCCTTTCACTGGTCCGCACATCTCAGCATTTCAGACTCAGCCTCTTCATCTGGCCTGACTTCAGCTGCTCTAGCAGGCAGCACACAAACACCCTCACCTCAGAGTTCACTGCATTCCTCTCACCCTGCATGCAAAGCACAGCACAACCCAGCAGAGATGAAATCTCCAGAGCTGGAAAAATACAGCATCATCAGCTGAATTTAATATTAAGGGAAAAAGACGGTGATGAAAAATACTGAACAGAGACTCAACTGAGTGATGTTCTTTACTTTTGGGGCTCTTGTACCTCAGTAAGAGATCTGTGGACTCTAATGGTATGAGCAGTTCTAGGCTACAAACTTCAGTAATCCTTCAGATGATCATTAATCAATTGAAGGTCCAGTGTACAGGTATGCACTGTGGTTCAGCAAATTAGATACAGTAACGTTATAGCTCTGTCAGCATTACCAGTTCATTTGTGCCCAGCAAGAGGCCATTTAAACCCAAATTCAATCCAAATGCAGGTCTTGGCTTGATGCTTCTCAGTCTGCTGTGGCATCAGTCTGCTGTGTCCCACTGGCCTCTCTACCACATTGAACTGGAAATGGGTGACGCCACTACATCCAGCCCTGCTAGCAACACACACAATCAGCCTCACTCTGGTGTTTCATATTGTGCTGCTATGGGGCCCTTTATCTGACAGCTCCTACATACTTACTAGACCAAAACAATCCCTATTTCAATTCGCATAATTATGTTTCTATAAGATGGCAGCCAAGTATGATCTCACGCTCATATTGAGCCCCGAGTTGAATGTTTTGTGTCTTGGTAGAGGTGGCTGCGGGGGCGTATTCAATTTCGCTTCCTATTTAACCATTTTTGAGCACTGTAATAAAATGTGTGAGTTGTTCCCCCAAGAAAGCGTCAAGTTATAGACTATTGACCTTATTCTGTGAACATGCATTTCAAGTCTCTCCATCTGTTTTCCAGAAAGCTATTCTGGATACGAGAACCAGCTCTTTAAAGGTGAGGATAAACATGCGTGTCAGTTTCCTAAACTATCCTCTAGTCCTTGGCCAGAATGGTGTGACAAATCTGTTTGTTGATATCCTGGCTTTGGAAAATCTAGTAGGCCTATTGCATGCCTGTATGGTGGAAGTAGTTGGATTAAGGAGAGGGTTAAGGGGCCCAGTAGGAAGCTGTGTTTAAGTAAAAAGTGAGTGAATGCTGGCATGAGCTGAGCTTGTGTGATGGTATCAGACATTTCCATAACAGTGACTAATTTTTCTTCTCTGCTTTTCAGAGGATGATCTTACTGGGGAGGAAGAGATGCCTTCCTTCAGAGGTGAGAAACATGGCCCTAATTCTACAACACACGGACATTTTATATTGCTATGCATTTTTGTTTATGTGCCTTGTTATGTGGCTAGGCAACAAGACTTATTTGGGGCAATCGAGACGGCACTTTCTTTTTATGGAGTGGTTTTGAATATTGTTTTGATGTTAGTCATAAGTCTACGACAAAGTCCCCTAACAACAACACTTTGAACAATAACGTCAGAATATCCATCTAGGGCGTGTTGTGTGCACACTGGGCTGTGTGTACAGGGTTTGTGTGTGTAAAGACCTGCGTGTGTCTGCATACAGTACACCTGTGATCACTGCTTTGTTTATATGCGTGCATTGTACATCCGTTTCAGATATCCCTCCTCAGTCCTTCTCCACACAACTTCAGCAGCTCTGCTGACCAAAACCAGACGCTAGTCCAGTAATTAGTCATGCACAAGCCACACAGTGTCAGGGTTAAGACAGGTATTTCCCTTCCTCTCTGCCCTCTAACCAGCTGATGTTATGTAAGAGAGCCTAGAGCCCCATGCTTCTGATTGCAGGAAGAACCAGACGTGGCTGTGTGAAATGCCAGAAGACATATTCTCTGCAGCTGGCCGTCAAAGTGCTATACGGTTTCTTTGTCTTCCTGATCATAGCAGTGGTAGTGCTGGCATCACTAGGTGAGTAACTATGATATTACACCACCGTTCCAGTACAGTGGTTATGCTCTTGGTTATCCTCCATGCCAGGGACATTTATGAGTCTGTTAATAGCTTGTATTGTACAAATGTGAATAGTTATTGTTTTCCACGTTGTGCTTTTTATAGGATTATGATTGCAAGGCCACTAGGATACAGGAACGTGTGTATTCATGTTTTTAATCCCTGGAATAATATGTCCGTAATAGTAGTTGAATTGAATCACACTGAGAGAACTTGGAAAAGCCTCCCTGATTCCTGCCCCTTTGGGCTGTTGGGCCCACTTTTACACCACCGACTTTGGTTGGGTTTGCTATATATACACTGAACAAAAATATAAATGCAACATGCAACAATTTCAAAGATTTTACTGAATTCATATAAGGAAATCTATCAATTTAAATAAATGCATTAGTGTTAATGGAATTTTATATCTTAATTATAATAATTAGCAATCAATAAGCCTTGACTAATCCCCAGGGTTTGTAAGACACTGGGTTTAAGAATAATTAGGCAAGGACTCAGCTTTCTGCAAAAGGTTCATTCGGTTTTATTCAGAGAACGTTCTGAGGTCCAAATAACAAAATATCATTATATACCAGGCTCCTCATTTACACACACTCCTCCACACACAAACAGTAGATAACCTACTCACATACATACACACAAATATTAGATGTATGTTTCACTCCCCGGATTTCTCACAACCGTTAATCACTATCCAGCGCTGCCTGTTCCTTTCCCCCGAGATTAGAGAAACCTTGGAGATACCTCCCTGCTAAAAACACACACACACACACACACACACACACACACACACACACACACACACACACACACACACACACACACACACACACACACACACACACACACACACACACACACACACACACACACACACACATTTTGTCCCGGCCTTCTACTAGACCTTATGGGACTAACCATTCAGTACATTAATTATTCATTATCCATGCTACATAACTACTAATTAATAATGGATTATTGATTCATTTACCTTTATTAGATCATTCTCTTATCAATTAGGCCCTAATCTATGAATTTTATATGACTGGGAATACAGATATGCATCTGTTGGACACAGATACCTTAAAAAAAAACATAGGGGTGTGGATCAGAAAACCTGTCAGTATCTGGTGTGACCACCATTTGACTCATGCAGCACGACACATCTCATTCGCATAGAGCTGATCAGGCTGTTGATTGTGGCCTGTGGAATGTTGTCCCTCTCCTCTTCAATGGCTGTGCGAAGTTGCTGAATATTGGCGGGAACTGAAACACGCTGTCGATCCAGAGTATCTCAAACATGCTCAATGGGTGACATGTCAGGCCATGGAAGAACTGGGCCATTTTCAGCTTCCAGAAATTGTGTAAAGATCCTTGCAACATGGTGCCGTGCATTATCAGGCTGAAACATGAGGTGATGGCGGCAGATGAATGGCCCGACAATGGGCCTCAGGATCTCGTTACGGTATCTCTGTGCATTCAAATTGCCATCGATAAAATGCAATTGTGTTCGTTATCTGTAGCTTATGCCTGCCTGCCCATACCATAACCCCACCGCCACCATGGGGCACTCTGTTCACAACATTGGCATCAGAAAATCACTCACCCACCGGTACAGTTGAAACCGGGATTCATCCGCGAAGGGCACACTTCTCCAGTGTGCCAGTGGCCATAGAAGGTGAGCATTTGCCAAACGAAGTCGGTTACAATGCCAAACTGCAGTCAGGTCAAGACCCTAGTGAGGATGACGAGCACGCAGATGAGCTTCCCTAAGACGGTTTCTGACAGTTTGTGCAGAAATTATTTGGTTGTGCAAACCAACAGTTTCATCAGCTGTCCGGGTGGCTGGTCATAGACGATACCGCAGGTGAAGAAGCTGGATATGGAGGTACTGGGCTGGCAAGGTTACACGTGGTCTGCGGTTGTGAAGCTGGTTGGACGTGATGCCAAATACTCTAAAACAACATTGGAGGCGGCTTATGGTAGAGAAATTAACATTAAATTCTCCAGCCACAGCTCTGGTGGATATTCCTGCAGTCAGCATGCCAATTGCACGCTGCCTCAAAACTTGAGGCATCTGTGGCATTGTGTTGTGTGACAACATTTTAGAGTGGCCTTTTATTGTGTACAGCACAAAGTGCACTTGTGTAATGATCATGCCGTTTAATCAGCTTCTTCATATGCCACACATGTCAGGAGGATGGATTGTCTTGGCAAAGGAGAAATGCTCACTAACAGGGATGTAAACAAATTTGTACACAAAATTTGAGAGAAATAAGCTTTCTGTGCATATTTTTGGGATATTTATTTCAGCTCATGAAACATGGGACCTACATGTTGCATTCACATTTTTGTTCAGTATAATAACTAATCTAATAAAGCTGTATTAAATCCAGATTGTTGAATTAGCCATTTAAGGCCGGGACGTGGAGTTCCTGCAGGTATTATGTGTGCTCCGCTTCAAGCTCCGCATTCCTCCACAATCAGAACCTGTTCTCTTTAGTCATGCTTGACTTAACAATGTGCTGTACACTAACAGCTGAGAGGGAGATTTGGTTCAAGCCTTCAGGGTTTTTTTCTTTAAAATATGAAATAGGGACATTTAATTTCCAACAAGGATGGAATTAACATACAACTTCAATCTGATTTGCCATTTCTTACCTGACTGACAACGTTTTAAGTGCTTACAGATGTTACTTGCATTTAGGCAAAAATATTATTGAGATTCAAAACGTTACATCTCTTTTTCACAGCAGCCCAGAGCTCCCTTAGGGCTATTGTGTAATTCCAAGAGCACGGATACAGAGGGCTGGGATCCCAACACCACCGTGGCACCGTGTTTTATTGGCTGGAGCAGGGTCTGCTTGAGTTCATGTCAACGCAGAGCACAGCAATACTGAGGCAAAACAAAACAAGAACAAAGCACTGTAAACTTTAATTGTGAAATGTCCGAAATTGTGTTTGGTTTAAACTCCCCAAACATTGAGCGAGAACAAAAACATGGACCCATAAATGTAGAGATGTCCTTATCATGCAGCACATCTGTTTTACATTGTTCAGAGTCCCCAAGAATTTGTGTTATATAACAACAAAAAAACTCACAGTAGAACCTAACCAACCTCTCTCTAACTGGCAGACATGATTATAATAATAAGAATTTCAAGTCCACCAGTACACCAGGAGAATGCCAATTAATGTTAAGAGGCTGTGTAAAATCAACGTCCCTGAGACCTAATGCACTATAACAGGTGGTATGTAGAGGACATATGGAATCGCTTGTGAGCAAAAACAGACTATGACACAACTGTTATTAATCCCCAGAGTCAAGGATTAGGAAATGATATGCAACAAGGAGTCCTTAAAAGTGTGCTTTAAGCACGGTTGTTGTTCTTCTGGGAAATATAGTTGACTGGGAGGTAACCTGCTGTACAAACCATTTCCATTATTTGTGCTGTACTTTGTAATGGAAACAAACTGTGTTGTTGTTATTGTAAAACAAGGTTCAGGACGGCATCTTAATTCCATTCAATGATGTGTATTGCTGAGTGCTGGCATGTTTCGGAGCAAGGGTTTTTATCAAAGGAGTGGTGTTGTCACTAACTTCATTTGGGTCATAGTCTCAACACGTATTAATTAAGTCTGTATCAATACCTACATAGAGAGGAACCTCCATTCTCATTATTCTGAAAGTCGAATTTACATAATGATCTTTGTCTTATCAGTATTTAGGAAGGTCGACAACTTATCAGAAGAGGAATCCTTTTATCATAAGAAGATCACTAAGGTCCAGGAAAGTATACAAGGTGAGAGAGCGTTATTAATCATGTGACAAAATGTGCTGTGCAAGCAGAGCCTCCCAATGTGGCTGCTGACAGAGAAGTCAAGAAGTAAACAATGACTAATATAGCATACTGGACATTTCTGCAGATTTACAAAATATGTCTTTTGCCGAAAGAGTCGTCTCTGTTTAAAATATGTCACCCATTGAGTGTAACTGTATGGGTGATTGAGTTTGAAGTCTGAGCAAATAAGGATCTGCTCTTCAAGCTTAATGGCCTGCCTCCTGTGCTGTGTCAACTCCCTGAAGAGACAGAGCTCAGGCTATGACTTCAACAATGATCTACTACAGCTGCCTCCATTGGCCCATCATTTATGGAAGCACTGCAGCTTCCATGTACTTCAGTCGACTAGAATTGACACATAGATAACTCTGACCTTGACTTAATGATCAATGAACTGATCATCATAACATTGTTATCTCTTCTTACCCAGATCTCAGCACTACCAGAAACTGCTCTGACTGCTTCGACATGGCCCACTTCAGCGAGGAGATCAGTAGGCTGAAGAGGGAGTTTGAGGATCTCCAGAAAATGATCCTGGGACAGGAGCAGGTCCTGGATCAGGCCTCCCAGACCCAGCAGACCCTGAAGGCAGCCAGAAGCAGGATGACCCGAGACATGCAGAACTACTCCCTGTCCATCAGGCTCATCAACCAGTCCCTGGAGCGTTACTTAGGCCAGGTGGACGGTTGGAAGGCGGTCATCACCGAGACGGACGAGAGCATGAAGACACTGTCTCAGGATCAGTATGATCTCAAGGCCACCGTGAATCAGGTCAATACCACGGTGGCCCTCAACTCCTTGTGGATGGACGCCCTGCAGAGGAAGACCAATGAGGAGACATTGGTCCTGCAGAAGATGACGGCGGACTGGCAGAACTACAGCCGGGTGTTGAGCGGTCTGAAGTCCAACTCAAGCACCACCACTCAGACGGTGAGGAGCATCCAGAGTGGGATCTCGGCCACACACCAGAGGATCAGCATGAGCTCGGAGATGGTGCACGACCTCACTCTGCAGGTGATGAACCTGCAGATGCAGCTGGATAACGTCACCTCCTTCATGGACGAGCATGAGGAGAACATGCACGACCTCCACTACCACTCCAAGTACTACCAGAACCGGACGGGCGAGAGGTTCATCACCCTGGATGCTCGCATGGACTCCATCGAGATGGAGATCGACACCATCTCATCCAGCATCAACGCCACGGTGAGCCACGTGCAGAGCATGTACAAGTACATCAACATCGAGAGCACGTCATGCCAGACGCGGATGGGTAGCCACACGGAGGACCTGCAGAACCTGAACAACACGGTGCTGCTACTGATGCACCTGGCTGTCACCCTGAGGCAGCAGTACATGCTGCTGAGCGTCCGTCTAGACGTGGACGCCAGGAACCTGTCCATGGTCATGGAGGAGATGAAGCTAGTGGACACGCACCACACCCAGCTCATCCAGAACTTCACCATTCTCAAAGGTACAGCAGACATGTACAGCAGACATTGCCAAATGCACTTTTGTTAAAAGATCTTTGTTTAAAACGTGTCAAAAGCGTTCTACAGAGATGCTGGCCCATGTTGACTCCAATGCTTCCCACAGTTGTGTCAAGTTGGCTGGATGTCCTTTGGGTGGTGGACTGTTTACTGTGAAAAACCAGCAGCATTGCAGTTCTTGACACAAACCGGTGCTCCTGGCACCTACTACCATACCCTGTTTAAAGGCGCTTACATTTTTTTGTCTTGTCCATTCACCATCTGAATGGCACACATACACAATCCATGTCTAAAGAAGTATTTTTAAGCCTTGAGACAATTAAACCTGTCTCCTCCTCTTCATCTACACTGATTGAAGTGGATTATATTTATTTTTACAAATAAAAATAAATAAATAAAAATACAATTAATGACAAGACAACCATAACAACTGAGCACAATGTACTTTTTGTTTTTTAACTAGACAAGTCTGTTAAGAACAAATTCTTATTTTACAATGATAATATTCTTAAATAGAACTCTAGTTGACTTTGTCAAAGAAATATGCCTTAAGAGTTTCCCAACACTCCCTCTTGCTTTGCATCTCCCACTTTCTTTAATGCCGTTACATTTTCTGATTTCTAATAGCAATTGTACTTTGAAGGATAAATAGGTGTCAACATTTATTTTTTTAAGGTTTGGTTGTTAGAGATTTAGAATTTTACGTTTTGAATATGAATATTTTACCTAGTAGAATTATTGTGTTGTTAATTGGAGGATTATGGACATTGAGGTCACCAAAGATGATAAGCTAAGGGTTAATATGTAGTTTGATGGAGTGATGGGAAAGCCAGCCTTGAAACTGTAGCTAAAATAAGCTCACTGTCGGACAGTACCAATACAAATGCATTATGTCTTCTTCTTCATGACAGAGTCTGCATTTAAGAGTTATGATCAATACCCAATACTCTTTGTTGACAGAATTGCATAGAATATCTTTAACTGAAAGGCTCTTGAGTATGTACTGTATCTATTTATGTTTTGTATGTGAGACCTGCTTTCATGGTATTCGGTTGTCAAAGATACGGTATCTTTCCAATATGTTTGAAATTTGTATGGAATTGCAGATAGGTTATGGAAATTCAAAGTACATTTCAGATTTTACCTTTTTTTGTATGCATTTTGTATCCTAACTGCTGTCACCTGTGCGCACTAACACTACTCTTCTCTTTACAGGTGCACCAGGCCCACCTGGTCCAAAGGGGAACAGAGGGGAAGGAGGAGGCAAAGGTCCAGTTGGCCTGACAGGAAACAAAGGAGACAAGGGCCCAGCAGGGAACCGTGGTCCTCTGGGAGAGAAGGGCCCTATCGGGCCTAAAGGAGCTCAAGGGGAGCCAGGACCAACAGGGGCCAGAGGCGGAGTGGGTGTCAAAGGGGTGAAGGGTTCTCTGGGTCAACCAGGCCCACGTGGCGAGAAAGGCGAGAAGGGAGACATGGGTACTATTGGTAAGGATGGAATACCAGGTCCCATAGGGCCACTGGGAATACAGGGCCAAGCAGGGCTCCCAGGGCTCCATGGGCTGCCTGGCCCAAGAGGAAAGCCCGGGCCTGTTGGTCCACACGGGCCTCCCGGAATTCCTGGCCAACCAGATCTGCCAGCTTACCCAGACACGGTGTCTTGAGGGGCCTCTGGTGTCTGATCACAACAAGGACAGGACGAGCCTCCATTGGACATGGGGAAGTACTGGCAGCCTGGCAAAGGGATGGAGGATGATTGAAGAGGATGGAATGAATGGAGCATGGAAGAGTTCACTCTCAAGCGTTCCCCTTCATGTTACTCCATTGTTTTCCTTGGACACTCAATGGACACACCATTGAGCATATACACACAGCCCATGTTCAGGTATGAAGGGGTATAAAGGAGACATTGATAACAAGATAACAAAAAGACTTGAGTTTAAAAAGATGCATTGCAAGTTGTCAGTATCATATACAGCTGAATGTATGTTAGAAGGAACCACAGCACTATCTTGGGGGCTTCATAAAGGTCTAGGTTTACAATGCCATGCACTTTCATGACGGTAGAGTTAAATAACAATAGATTTTTACACTAATTTGTGAAACATTAACACGTGAAATTCTATTCAATGGAGCTTATTGGTTTTATAAAGTGTAGAAACTACAGTCAGTTTTTATGTGTTTGCTTTTGTATCTTTTATGTTTCGGAGCAGGTTCTCTGAATACTGACTGAAGTTGAGATGATTCAACAGGTCATAGAGTGTAATGGTAAGGGATGAATGAAATTGCTGAAGAACCAAAGGTATCTGCCTGGGTACACAACTATGGATGTATTGTATGTTAGTCAGTAATTGAACATTTCCTGAATGACTTAAAGGGTACGGTTTTGAAATATAGATATTTTTACAAGATGTATTTTTGGTTTTATGCCAACAATTTGCCATGTTATATTCAAGTGTTTTCAGATTTTCAAGTGTAGGTAATATACACCATTTTTGTTGTGTTTCCATTCATAATCATCTCCGCACATAATCAGAGTTGTGTGATGATCTGTGCATTTTAATAGCAAATAGAAAACAGAAAAAAGTTAAAATGATAAGAGACGCTATTTTTGTAAACTTGTGTCATTCTTATAGATGTTGAATAAATGCTACCATTCTACTTCACCAAAGTGTATTGACATTGCGCACTCACAAGTTCTGCTATTCTTCAACATATTTGAACTTTAAAAAGGTTCATGTAAACCTATTTTGAACTATCACTCTATGTGTGGTAAAAGGCTCTGATGTAGCTGCCAGGAGAGTCAATAAGGGTTCTAGTCGGTCCAAGATGTTTGGGCTATATTCCGCACAGAATATTAGCTGTGGATATTATGGCTTCAAATGACGTGCTAGTAACATGTAATCTCCATAGGTAGAAAGTACTTAAGTAAAAGAATCTTTAAAGTACTACTTAAGTAGTTTTTGGGGGGTATCTGTACTTCACTATTTATATTTTTGATTACTTTTACTTTAACTCCACTACATTCCTAAAGAAAATATGTACTTTTTACTCCATACATTTTCCCTGACACCCAAAAGTACTAGTTACATTTCAAATATGCTCAGGCAGGACAGCAATATGGTCCAATTCACGTACCTTTCAATATAACATGTTGTTATCCCTACTGCCTCTGGTCTTGCAGACTCACTAAATACAAATAATGTGTTTGTAAATTAAGTCTGAGTGATGGAGTGTGCCCCTGTCTGTCCGTAAAGAAAAAAAATTTGTGCTGTCTGGTTTGCATAAAGGAAAAATATTTATGTATATGTTTTCATTAGTCCACTGTTGATACAGTCCCAACATGCTTTGTATGTCAGCAGTCAAGTTAAAGATATTGCATTTTGCATCATCATGACTGTTGACATGCAACACATTTTGGCTTTGTATCAACAATGGACTAATGAAAAAAAGACAAAAAAATTGTTTTTGAGTGGATTTTCCCTTTAATATCAAGTATTGAGTACTTTTTCCACCACTGTACTTAAGTACACTTAAAACCAGATACTTTTACTCAAGTAGTGTTTTACTAGGTGACTTTCTCTTTTACTTGAGTAGTTTTCTATTTCCACCACTGCCATTCTGTCTGCTTTGAGACATGCAAGGTCTCGTGAGATCTGAGGGACATGAACTTTAACAAAAACGTTGCCTAAAATCCACCCAAATCCCATATTTTTGTGGTTATACGGATTTGCAATGTGTGGAGGGATTCCACAACTTTAGATTTTCACCTCATCAATATTACAGTGGGAAACAGATTGTAAAATGAAAAAGCTTTAAAACCTGAAGACAATATGAAAAGACTGCAGCGTTTAAATTTGAGAAGGTGTGTCTGATTTCAATGGCTGGTTGTGTAAAGACAATGTGTTAAAATGGCTTCTCTTTCATATGTTACTGGCACATGTGGTGTGCAAGCCGCCACAAGATATATGACCTCCAGCAGCTTTTCAAAACCATTACCACATGTACAACCATACATCACTCACAGTCACAGTGTGTAGGGAGAGATTTTGGCTTGATGTGTCTTTAAAAATTGCATATTTGGGCAGAAACAGTTTTATCGACAGTCAATGTGGAGCCAGGATTATCAGTCACACAGATGCTGTCTCTGACTACAATGTTTGTGCCCTCAACTGGTCATGGCTCTTATCATTGCAGTTTTACAATAACCATTGTTAGTGCTGCAATAACTAACCTCTACCGTAAATAAAGCACATTAAGCAAACATACACTGGAACGTTTAATGACACTTTTTTATTATATTGTTACTTTCAGTGTATACTCCAATGACATATAGTTGAAGTCGGACGTTTACATACACCTTAGCCAAATACATTTAAACTCAGTTTTTCACAATTCCTGACATTTAATCCTAGTAAAAATTCCCTGTTTTAGGTCAGTTAAGATCACCACTTTATTTTAAGAATGTGAAATGTCAGAATAATAGTAGTGTGCTTTTATTTCTTTCTTCACATTCTCAGTGGGTCAGAAGTTTACATACACTCAATTTGTATTTGGTGGTATTGCCTTTAAATTGTTAAACTTGGGTCAAACGCTTCGGGTAGCCTTCCACAAGCTTCCCACAAAAAGTTGGGTGAATTTTGGCCCATTCCTCCTGACAGAGCTGGTGTAACTCAGGTTTGTAGGCCCCCTTGCTCGCACACACTTTTTCAGTTCTGCCCACGCATTTTCTATAGGTTTGAGGTCAGGGCTTTGTGATGGCCACTCCAATACCTTGACTTTGTTGTCCTTAAGCCATTTTGCCACAACTTTGGAAGTATGCTTGGGGTCATTGTCCAATTGGAAGACCCATTTGCGACCAAGCTTTAACTGATGTCTTGAGATGTTGCTTCATAATATCCCCATAATTTTCCTCCTTCATGATGCCATCTATTTTGTGAAGTGCACCAGTCCCTCCTGCAGCAAAGCACCCCCACAACATGATGCTGCCACCCCCATGTTTCACGGCTGGGATGGTGTTCTTCGGCTTGCAAGCCTCCCCCTTTTTCCTCCAAACATAACGATGGTCATTATGACCAAACAGTTCTATTTTTGTTTCATCAGACCAGAGGACATTTCTCCAAAAAGTACGATCTTTGTCCCCATGTGCAGTTGCAAACAGTAGTCTGGCTTTTTTATGGCGGTTTTGGAGCAGTGGCTTCTTCCTTGTTGAGCGGCCTTTCAGGTTATGTCGATATAGGACTCATTTTACTGTGGATATAGATAGGCACTGAGTTTGAAGGTAGGCCTTGAAATATATCCACAGGTACAACTCCAATTGACTCAAATGATGTCAATTAACCTATCAGAAGCTTTGAAAGCCATGACATCATTTTCTGAAATTTTCCAAGCTGTTTAAAGGCATAGTCAACTTAGTGTATGTAAACTTCTGACCCACTGGAATTGTGATACAGTGAATTATAATTGAAATAATCTGTCTGTAAACAATTGTTGGAAAAATTACTTGTGTCATGCACAAAGTAGATGTCCTAACCAACTTGCAAAAACTATAGTTTGTTAACAAGAAATTTGTGGAGTGGTTGAAAAACGAGTTTTAATGAATCCAACCTAAGTGTATGTAAACTTCCAACTTGAACTGTATAACTACATTTTAATGCGAAGCACGGTAAACTATGAAGTCTGCAGAGAATAATTGCTCCATATAATATCTATTGTATTGGCACCAGGCATATTGTTGGGGTCACAGATGCTGTCTGTTGCTGACGCACTCATTTCACAGGCCCATCTGTAGCATCTAAGACACGTCTATACAACTGAACCCCCAGATACCCTCTGTTCTTCATCAATACACTTTCCATGAATACCCCAAAATATATGAGGGCAGATTATTTGCCGGGGGTCAACATGTCATTTGAGCCCCATTTCACTGGTTTCAGTTTCCCTTGTACTGAAAGAGTTGAGCAATAACTGCTATTTGGCCCCATTGAATGTACATAACTCTAAACCCTCAGTCTCAAATTATGAAAAATGTAATGTCATCTCATTAAAGAGATCCTACACTTATTTCCACGAGCCACCTCAATTACCGTAATCTATTGCATCATTTTTCACCAAACTGCAAGACTGCATTCACTAATGAGTAACGGCTAGGAGTGAAACTTGTTTTTGGTTGCCTTGGTCTCGTTATGTGGCCGCTGCTAGCTGGGAAAACAGACCTGGGGATTGTTTGGCCTCTTTATGAGCTAATGGCTGTCCTTTACCCTTGGTGACTGCTGAGTGCGTGGTGGAAAAAAGGCCCTCGGTCTGTGTGTCTACAGCTGGCAGACAGGCCTTCAGCTTACAGCAGCCTGCAGCAGGTCCATGCCACCACCACCACACCATGTCACGCTGCTGGCCTGACTTGGCTGACAACCGGACTGGACCGCCCCTCCAACCCTCGACAGACAGACACATAACGCTCCATGGATACAATTACCAGCCATGAAAAACACTAACTTCACATGGAGGTAAAAGTAAAAGTCCACTATAAAAGTCAGTGAGAAGAAGGACTAGTACGAGCGATGGAAAGTTACATAATGTGTACGTCTGTAGGTTCGAGCGTGGAGCTCCTGTGACATACCACAGCCAAGTCTGAGCTGTCAGCTGCCGGGTGATTGCTGACCAGAGTAAAAGTCCTGGATTTTAAGACAGCCATATTGGAATATCATCATCATGCCATTGCCTACTAGCTAGCTTTAGGCTGACATAGTATAATATTGTGCTGCTAGGATGTTTTTGGTTGTGAAAAAGCACATTACATTATCAGTTGCCAAGTGTCAATAGATGGCTTTATAAGATCTGTCTTTTCTGAAAAACACTATCTTATCGTCAGTTTGGAATAACAGCTGCATGTAACACAAGGAGACAGATAAGGTGACCATTTCTCACAAGGAGCCAGATATGGTGACCATTTCTCATGCAATATTTCACAGCATATCAGTGTCCCTTCTTACACTGTGTGGGCCCTACAATACATGGGTGGTGAGAGAAAGCGGGAAACATTGCCATGACAGGGCCATGACAGGGGGGTACACAGGATAATCAATTTCTATTAAAGGTCCAATGCAGCTGTTTTTATCTCAATATCAAATCATTTCTGAGTAACAATTTAGTACCTGACTGAGATTGTTTTTAATTAAAATGGTAAAAAGGAACAAAAATAGCTTCTAAGCAATGAGCAATTTATCAAGCAAGAATTTAGCTAGGACTGTCTGGGTGTAGTCTGAGTAGGGAGAGGAAAACTGAAAACTACCTGTTATTAGCAGTCAGGTTTGGAACTATCTTTCTTATTGGCCCATCAACTACTTTACCGTGATGTCACCCGTCAGGCCAAAACTCCATCCCACTGAAATTTTAAAACAGCCCTTATACTAAAATGGCCTTATAATAATTTTCACAATTTCACAGTATTATTCCAACCTCATAGCGTGGAAATAAACACTACATGACCAAAATTATGTGGACACCTGCTCGTCAAACATCTCATTCCAAAATCAAGGGCATTAATATAGAGTAAGTCCTCAATTTGCTGCTATAACAGCATACACTCTTCAGGGAAGGCTTTCCACTAGATGTTGGAACATTGCTGCGGGCACTTGCTTCCATTCAGCCACAATACCATTAGTGAGGTCGAGCACTGATGTTGGGCGACTAGGCCTGGCTCGCAGTCTGCGTTCCAATTCATCCCAAAGGTGTTCGATAGGGATGAGGTCAGGGCTCTGTGCAGGCCAGTCAAGTTCTTCCACACCAATCTCGACAAACCATTTCTGTATGGACCTCGCTTTGTGCACGGGGCATTGCCATGCTGAAACAGGAAAGGGCCTTCTCCAAACTTGCTACACAGTTGGAAGCACAGAATCGTCTAGAATGTCATTGTATGCTGTAGCATTAAGATTTCCCTTCACTGGAACGAAGTGGCCTCGCCTGAACAATGAAAAACAGCCCCAGACCATTATTCCTCCTCCACCAATCATTACAGTTGGCACAATGCATTGGGGATGGTAGCGTTCTCCTGGCATCTGCCGAACCCAGATTCGTATGTTGGACTGCCAGATAGTGAAGTGTGATTCATCACTCCAGAGAATGCATTTCCACTGCTCCAGAGTCCTATGGCGGCGAGCTTTACACCACTCCAGCCGACGCTTGGCATTGCACATGGTGATCTTCGGCTTGTTTGCGGCTGCTCGGCCATGGAAACCTATTTCATGAAGCTCCGGACGAACAGTTATTGTGGTGACATTGCTTCCAGAGGCAGCATGGAACTCGGTAGTGAGTGTTGCAACCAAAGGCAGATGATTCTTATGCACTTCAGCATTCAGCGGTCCCGTTCTGTGAGCTTGTGTGGCCTACGACTTCTTGGCTGAGCCGTTGTTGCTCCTAGATATTTCCACTTCACAATAACAACACTTACAGTTGACCAGGGAAGCTCTAGCAGGGCAGAAATTTGATGAACTGATTTGTTGGAAAGGTGGCATCCTATAACGGTGCCACATTGAAAGTCACTGAGTGCTTCAGTGAGGCCATTCCACTGCCCATGTTTGTCTATGGAGATTGCATGGCTATGTCCTCGATTTTATACACCTGTCAGCAACGGGTGTGGCTGAAATAGCCAAATCCACTAATTTGAAGGGGTGTCCACATAGTTTTGTATGTATAGTGTTTATAAAACACAGGAAATTCTAATTTGTGACTGCACTGGGCCTTTAAGTTCTCCAATTTCTTTAATAAAGATTAATACTGTTGAATGAAAGGAAATTACTTCTTTCTAATTCTCAGTTCAAACACGAAAACTGAAAAGTAAGAGGGCGTTGTGTTTTTGCTCTGGTGAAAAACACAATGCTTGCCAGAATAAACTGCACCAGATGTTCAGTCAGGAAGCAGAGCCAAGTTTTTTCTCTCCAGGTGGAATACATTTCACACATGTATTTTCTCACTCCTGTGCATAGTAAAGCAGCTGTCTCTGCAAAGGTAAAAGTTCTTACCTCCTATTTAAGTTTTCAAAATGCCATTGACAACCCGGATGCAACAGGGGACGCATGACATGGTACTTGACTACCTGAGAAGTGGATTTAATGACGGCCAAAAGTTACATGCTAATTATTTTCTCCTTTAACACACTCCAATGGATCACTGTTTACCAGAGAGCAGGCTGAAATAGAGGAACGACACCTGCAGTCACGCTTGCCAATCCAAGTCACAATGACAACTTTACAAGCTTGCAATAACGTGACCATTAAATATTTGACAATGGGTTATTGTCCATCTGAAAAGTGCCTTCTACCAATAATAACTTTCATTCACACAGTCCGACAGAAGACAAATGTCTGTTTTGGACACTGACAAAAACACATCAGATTATATCAATGTTGACTGATATGTCTCACAGAATAACCTTTGAACTAATCAAGGATCAGGCATGGTATATTTCACTATGTCAACACGACGTGTGTCAGATGCTTGGATCCACCTCTCTTCTTCTCTCTTACATCACACATTTCCACCTGCTGCTATTATGAGTAGTGAGATACGTACGTTGATTGTTTTCACAAGTCTTGTGTCATAGAGACTCCAGGGATTGATCCCTACCATAATGTCATATCCAGTCTGGCCATTGAGGGAGGTGACAGAAACATCAGGAGACACTACCTTACCTGGAATCTGACAGCATCAATGGAACCCATTACAGGTGCAGCTGTTTAAATAGACTGTTCCGAGACCTGCGTTAAAGCTGATCAAACAGTGGTTGAGTCAACGCTTTTAGAAAGTCTGTACATAAGACATGACAGAGATTGAGAACAGCATCATTCTACTGTATGCTGGTGATTTTTTGTAAGAACAATGGGACTACTATTATAGTCTATAATACATGGTTTAGATGTTCTCACTGGAAGTATTAAGAACATACCACAATCCTGATGGTTCTTCTACCTCCTCTTCTGGCTCTGTGGGTCAAAGGTCCCTTCAGTCCAATGGTATTTCAGTGTAGGACATTTCATCTTGTGTGGCAGGATATTTCACCTTGTGTGCTCAGAGACCTACCCTCTTTGAGTGACATTTACACTCCAGCTAAGCTTAAATTTTATGACCCTTTTAGCTGACTGAAACCACACATGTAGAGGACTGTAACCGTTCTGAACTTGAGCATTTCACAAGGGTCGACCCTGATTGCAGTGTCCAATGCTATTTCTTAAAGCTGTAGGAAAAGCTACGGCTGCAGAATGTCGTCAGAGGTTCCAAATGTGCTCTGACGGTGTTGTTATTTTAATCTGTAACTAAATATATAAATGGAGAACTAAATTAAAGTATTATCTATTTGTTTGCTTTTCATGACAGAGAGAACAATATAGGTCTCTAATGATTAAAACCATATTTTTGGAGAGAAATAAGCATTGCATCACTCTATGCAAATCCCTAGTGCCAAATTGGAATATTGAAGCAACGTCCCAAAAATACAACAAGGAAAAACAAAGAAGTCAGCACTGCCAAAGACTGTAAATGGTTCATTCTTATGTGCTCTGACCGTCTTGTTATTTCAAACTGTAATAAAATATATAAATGGAGAACTAAATGAAAGTATTATCTATCTCTCCAAACATATGGTTTTAATCATTAGATACCTATATTGTTCTCTCTGTCATGAAAACATACAAATAGATAATACTTTCATTTAGTTCTCCATTTATATATTTCATTACAAATTGAAATAACAAGACCTTCAGAGCACATAAGAATGAACCATTTCCAGTCTTTAGCAGTGCTATACATACGCTGACTTCTTTGTTTTTCCTTGTTGTATTTTTGGGACATTGCTTCAATATTCCAATTTGGCACTAGGGATTTGCATAGAGTGTTTCAATGCTTATTTTAATTAAGTCTAATAAACAATGTGTCAAACATTATTAATCACTATGTAATTGGGTACTTGAGATCAATGACACTGTAAAATAAATATTTGATTTAATTTGGAATCACTTTTCTTATTTTACCAAGCTGCAGGAGAATAGTCCTGTAATTTCATGCTTTGAAAGCCGATATGTTTTGTTTACGTTGTTATGATCTGTGAACTAGGGCACCCACTTATCCTCAACAAGAAACTCAATCTCGTACTGAATGAACCTATTTTCATTGTAATTTTGCAGCGACATGTTTTCGTCTAAACAGGTTGTCCAAAAGTGGTCTCTAATTTTCCGCTTAGGTTTGGACCCACATGGCTTACATCTGCTCTACAATCTGGGAGACATCTTGGAAGGGTCTTTCTTTGGTCAGGTCATATTGCTGACCATACTCCACAGTTCAGCTACAAAACATTGACTTTGGACCACTCTATTCTTACCCCTTCTTAAACTTTATGGTTTCCAAGTGCCCTTCCTTTCAATAACAAATGTAGAAACATATGCATCACAAGTCATGATAATTTATTATTCCCAGTTATTAAATACCATTATAGACGATAAATGATAGAATTGTTTATTCCTGTATTGAGAACTTGCCAAGTGTTTTCACTAAAAGACGCTCCAAGTTACTGTCAATTACTTGTCCTCCAAGAATTCTTCCAAAAACAAGTCTTCCAGAAGTTGAGATACAATAAAACCACTAAAATATACTGCGCCTCAAATAAGACCCTTCTCAAAATTGAGCTTTTTTGTTAGATGTTATAGGTAGATGCTGTTGGTTTACTTAATAAGGATTTAGCGGACTAAAAGTCTGACATTTTTAGCATACCTCAATCCTATTACTCCACTCCTGTCAGGAGAGGCATGCATTCCCTACTGTTTCCCACTGATTTGATCATTCATATTCTCACGGTCTGGATTGTGGACGATGCAACCAGAGAATTATTTCTGAAAGGTATGCACACCCTGAGCCAGGTCAAAGGCATAAATCCCATCACTAAACAAAATCATATTCCACCGATAATTCCACAATAGAAGGGTGGGCAATGGAGAGTGAGACATGGAACCATACTATGCATTCCAGTCTAAACATGTTGAATATTGTGAAACAATATCAATCAAGTATCATGTGAGGACAGTTAAAGTTAAACAAAGAATGATTCACATTTTCCCCCAGCTCTTAAAATGGTCCTGAATCCACAAAAACCATCCAGAGTTCATGGGAGGAGTGCTGTGTAAATTGCTTCTTCATTTCCTTGTCTTAAGAATAACAATGTCTCTCCAGCATGCAGACCTTACAAAGTCCAGCTAGACTTTAGAGATGAGTCTCTGCTTTACAGTGAAGCAGTGGCACCTTGATTCAATATGGCAACTCAATCAAAGGGGGATGTTAGCAATTACATACGTAAAAAAAAAAACCTGTCGGTTACGTAACAAGAATAAGTCAATTGGATGAACATACCACCACCACAGGCAGTGGTTATCTGATGCTAGATAGCAATTAGTAATTTGTTCATATCTGCTTGTGTTTGTGCCGTTCCTGATCCTAGACATTGGGCTGGTAGATTTTCACTACTGTACACACTACAACTGTGGGAACACTAATCCAAGAGGCCTCTTCCTCACAGCAATTTAGGAAGAATGGAAGTGTTGGATGGAGCGTCGAGTTCTGGGCCTCTCCCCCCTCCTCCCAGGCGTTTTCTGCTGAGTTCATCATCTGTGGTTGCCTGTTTGGAGCCCATGGGGAGGGGAGGGTCATGACTGGCAAGGCGGGCTAACGCCATCCAGATGGAGCCACAGCAGCGCGGGGAAGGGGGTCAGGATCTGTTAAGACAGCTGTGTGTTTCTCTCTACTATTATGGGTGGTGGTAACGTCATGTTATTATTGTAAAGGTTGAACATTGTGAATACACCCAAAGCTCATACGAGACAGACAATCAGGAGAGACAAAGCGGGGAATGAGTGAGCACTCAAGATTCCACTATAAAGTTGTTGCAAAACTTAAGAGACGGCCTGACTGCAAAACAAAGGTCTCAAAACAACTTCACACGGTTGTTTATATGTACGCCAGTGGAGGCCGATTTCCCTGCATGCACTTCCTTCCCTGGGTATACCAAACATTAGGAACACCCTCCTAATAATAATAATAAAACAAATTCCACTTTGACTTTATGGGGTATTGTATGTAGGCCAAAATGTGGAAAAAGTCAAGGGCTGTGAATACTTTCTGAAGGAACTCAGAACAGCCTCAATTCGTTGGGGCGTGGACTCTACAAGGTGTCGAAAGCATTCCACAGGGATGCTGGCCCATGTTGACTCCACAGTTGTGTCAAGTTGGCTGGATGTCCTTTGGGTGATAGACCATTCTTGATACACAAAGGAAACTGTTGAGCATGAAAAACCCAGAAGCGTTGCAGTTCTTGGCACAAACAGGTGCGCCTGGCACCTACTACCATACTCTGTTCAAAGGCACTTCAATCTTTTGTCACCCTCTGAATGACACACATACACAATTCATGTCTCAATTGTCTCAAGGCTAAAACATCCTTCTCCTCACCTTCATCTAAACTGATGGAAGTGGACTTAACAAGTGACATCAATAAGGGATCTTAGCTTTCACCTGAATTCACCTGGTCAGTCTATGTCATGGAAAGAGCAGGTGTTCTTATTATTTTGTATACTCAGTGTATTAAAGTAATGGGCTGTGTGAAACAGAATACATTTAATCCTCGGCTTTCCTCTATATTGTGACATTATTACAACTCTTTGACGAGTGATGGGTCTCAAATGGAATTGGAGCTGGAGATTTCCCAGAGCTCCTGCGGTAAACAGGGGAGCTCAGATGAAGATAGAAAAACCAACAGCACAGCAACATATGCCAAAATACACTATTCTAAATACATGTGTGTCTGAAATGTGCTGCTCGTTCTGATAGGCCACTGTCATGTAAGAATTGTAAAGTAACCGAACAAGGACCTCGCCGTGTTGACATAGTGACAGGAATTTTCCATCAACTTGTGGGAAACATTCACACGGCCAGAGGATGGGAGAAGAAACATGTGGGAAGCAGACAATGGACATGACCACAGTACACACAAATAACCGTCCCACGTTGATAGTGTTGTTTGCTGATGTCCAGCCCAAATAAGTATATCAATACTTTAAACTGTCATGGGAGCATGGCCATGCTGTACATATAGTGGTTTCCTTCACATTGTAAATACATCATCAACAAGAACTTGCACAAATATGTTGTTTCACGAACATAACACAGCGAGTTCCAACTACAGTACAGTATCTGCCTTGCGCAGCATTTTTTGGGAAGTAATAATGACATTAATTGAAGAATGATGCCAGAACCCAAATCCCTAGACAATTTAGTGTAAAACTATTTCATCTTCAGGCCTCCAAGAAAAATGATAACATGACAGAAATGATAATGGTTACAAATAAATAAACTCTCTTCAACAATGAAGAGACGATTATGATGAAGCGCCTCTAATTATGACAGTCGGCTTCACCACAACGATTGCTGTGCAGCTGTGGCTGTGGGAGTCTCCCCAGGCATTTAACTTAACTGTGGTTTATTTATGTCATTGGATAAAACATGAAAACACAGACAGTTCAGAGTTGGCTTTTCTTTGGCATGTAGACAGTCACTCTTTAGGGGGGCCTTGGTATGCAGTATGTGGGAACCCAACTCTTTAACTTAAGTTGTCTCTGGGGGAATCCTTATAAAGAAACATGCTCTATGTGGTAAACGAGAATTCAGGTGTGCAAAACGATTCACAAGGCTTTTTAAACAGTCCTGTTGTTTCTCACTATTCCCTCTGGCTCCACTCATATCCAAGACACAGAGTCGCCTACCCAAAAGGACGTCAGAGTGGAAGGCAGGAGATTGTGGGTGAGCCAAGTGATCTTGGACGGATGAAGGGCATCACAACATGGCTGGAATTTATTGTGGATTCCTGTGGCAGGGACTCAGTCCTCCTAACCCAGATGCTCAGCATAAGCACCCCCACCATCAAAACTAAACAGTCATTATTCAAATGTGCACTCCTACATAATAAAAAATAGAGGATGCTGGGGTTGTTGCACAGCATTAGATCTCATTATTCAGGGCTGTTGGGAGAGTGATTGCTGCCATCGTCTCAAAATGTGCAAATGTGTGAATGAATGCATCCACAGTTTATGAGCTCATTTGATCCAGAAAGGCAATGCTCTGAACCAAGTCTGTAGAAATGACACTAACCGAGTTCCTCTCGTTAAAAGATCTGAAATACAGAGGATGGAAAACACATAAATACATTTTATTGAGGTAATTTAACTGTTCGGTCAGAAAAGCCTCATGGATGGGTGAGAGGACCTGGAGGAATCCTTGTTGTTGTCCTGTGAGCGGTGCAGGTTGGGTAGGTGAGATGGCCATCCTGCTGGTGCACAGATTAGAGATGGCTATATTCTGCTGCTGGGTCTGGGTGACTCAGCGTGGGGAAATGTGCTGACGGTAAATCCACAGGGATCTCTGCTTGTAACTGGGCCCTTTCAGGGATAGCTAATGTTATGAAATCTGATGCCCAAATATGGTACAATCCTCTCAGATAGTGAGATGGGTTCTGTTTGATGGCAGCTGTGAAGGCTTATGCTTTAGGAATAAATATAGATATCAACAAATTACAAAGGATATAAACAAATAAAACATCAGACGTCAATTTGTCTATTCCACATTGGCTCATCCTAATTTAATTGAAATGAGGTGGAAACATTGATTAAACCAGTGTGTGCCCCGTGGATTAATTGTAAAATCCCTTACATGCACACAAAACATGGACACAATCTCTGAATAGCTGTGCTTGCTTGCACATGCAAACAATCATGCACAAATACAAAGAAAGAGGCTTGGTAATAGTAGGTAATTGACGTATACGCACTGAGCCCTGACCTTTATACCCTGCCTGGGTAGTTTACACACAGTGGTCATCCGTGGAGAAACACAGTCCATCTTGTTGTGGGGGTGCTCAAATCACCCCCCATGTGCAGGCCATGTTTCCTTACACCAGAGGGGTTCCTTTCCAAGGACAGCACCCCCACTCTGCATTTTACAGCCTTGTTTGCTTTTGTTGGAGGCTCCAGCTGGTCGGGTCGGTACTAGTTGGTACAGCTCAGTCTGCCCTCCAGAGTGAGACCCTCTATACGTGGAGGTGTGTGGTCCTCCCGGCTCCCGCCTCTGCCCTGTCACCCACAGGAATATGTTATTATGACCAGCACGAGGCTAAAGCATAGCTGACAGAAGCCACCATGGGCTCCCCAGCCACAGTTAGGGAAACTTTCCTCCTCTCTCTCTAAACAGGAAATGACAGGACTGCCTAGCTATAGCGTTAAATGGATGCCAATGCATCCACAGAGCAGAAATGTTTAGGGTAGGAGTTATACAAACGGGCCACAGGGGCAGGAGTTGGGAGCACCATGCTGAGAATAGGCCCCACTGTGGTAAAACAGTACAGTATTTGAATACATGTACTGTATGGGCCGGTATCCTGGACCCAGTTTATGATGATAATCCCCATTGAAAATGCTTTTTCTGTCCAGGAACAGGGTTAATCTAGGTCCGGAAAACCACCAGCCCTAAATCTCAGCCATAAAGCACATAAGCATCTGCCTCACTACCGTATGGCACCGAAGCAAATGAAGAACAATTTGCTCCCACGCTCTCTCTGGTCATTATTAGCAGAGCCAGGTTTCCACTCTCCACCCCAATGCTGCACTGTGCTTGGGTTCTGTGAGAATTAGGCTGGGATGGAGATGAAGCTTGAGCTCTGGCAGGGTCATGCCATGGGCTCCTGGAGGGGATGACTGCATATTTCCAATAAACACAAAAACCTGCCGTCTCCATATAGAGAGGACCATCAGAGGTGGCAGCATTCAGAGACCCTTCTTTCCATCGTGGCCTTATGCCCTGCCAGCATAGCTAACGCCCTCCTCTGCAGAATACCTCCATCACTTTTGTGTGCCATCTCTATATTGTGTAGGCTAGCTCTTCTGAAATGTACCCTCTTAAATGTACTGTGGGAAAAACAGTCGATTCAGACCTGAAAAGCTTTGTAAGGGATTTAGGACTACCTTCAGGGTCCTGAAGTAAAAGTTCAGTTTAGGAAAAGAGCTCTGAGCACTAAATCCAAAGGTGTGGGAAACATAGGGGCTTTGGCAGGATATTTGCTGTTTTTCTCATAAATATGAAATGAAACTATTGTGACAGAACTGGATATGATCCCTGGTAGTCTGTCCTCATTTGTCCTGGTTTAGTGCTTTACTTTCAGAATGTCACTGCCAAACTATTATTTTGTTTGATTTGGGTAATCTTTGCCTCCCCCGCAAATTACATTTTCCCCACCAAAAAAGTTGTTTTTCTCCACAAAAGACAGGCTCCAGACACAAACTAATTATCCACCAAAATTCCTTGTTTTGTCAGTCACAAACAGAGAAAAAAGTTTTCCAGTCGGAAAACCAGACACCAATTTGCTTTTATCGTCTGAATTAACACAACCTACTCATTTATGACAAAACAAGACAAAAATTACAAAAAAAATGGAGATGCCGACTTGCAGTGCATGAGGAAAACATAGGCCTATAGCCGCATGTCTCTGTGAGATCATACTGAAGAGACACTTTGACCAAACAAATCCGTAGCCTATGACAAATTATACCACATAGGGACAGTTCGAAATGTAGCTTTTACTTCATAATTTCTTCCATCATAGCCAAATTTCCTCATCTGCTTGCATGCGTCGATATCAAGGGGTTTTGGCTGTTTCAATTTCCCTGCCGGTGACTGTTATCAGCACCTCACAACGTTGTTGCCTGAGAGTCTAGAGGTCCCTAAACATGCCTCTCAAACTCTGTTTGGCCTGAATGACCTGTGCCCTGATAGGTTGTTAAGGAGGATACTAGGGGGCTGGACATCTGCCCATCCTCTTGACTCTGCAGGGCACACAACACTTGCAGTCTCCCTCAAGCAGTGGCAGAAAGCAACATCTTGGTATTTGCCCATCAACAACTGGACTCATATCTCTGGACTTGTGGGATGGAGTACGTGCCCAAAGTGAGTTGTGTGACACTGTATATTGTTCTTCATTGTTAGTTACTACTATTGCATGTTGCCCCTCTGAGTTTACTGTGTGGTGTAATACTTTGCAAGTGGCATTAGCAATCTATTCAGTCCTTGCTGCTATATTCTGTATATGTGCCTTTGTGCCCTGGTGTCTTCATTCAGTATGTGTGTATTCACTACCTCTGTTTCTGTCCATTACAGAACCACTATTATTCTACTACCTTTCCCACTTTTCATGGCCAAATTCATCTTCCTCAGTGTGTTTAAATAAAGTTCCTGTGTGTTAACTCTTGGGCTGCTTTATTCCCCTCTAAACGTTGGTGGTGTCAGTGAGTCACAAACAAGTAAAATACGTAGACCCGGGTCGCTCTCTTTCATGGATTTGTGACTTTGCTGACACCATTACAATATGGGGCCCCACAGAGACCACGACGGGGTACTTTCCACACTGCCCACCTTCAGTCCAGTGGAGTATGGTTCTGAGGTATCCAGTGGACTACTACCATGTGGATTATACCCCCTCTCTGGAGCCTAAGTTCCCTCTCCTCCACCTGTGGGATACTACTCAGCACCAACCAAGTGGGTGGATTATACTTCTACATTGGAGTACCAGGGAGTTGCAGCACCGTGGTCATCACTGCCTACGTTGTATGGAGTACACGGTTTGCCCATATTGAGCAGAATTTGAGTCTTCTTTGCATTGTGCAGCAGAGGACCAGATCCCATGATTCCTCCTGTCAGGGGAGCCCTCTCCAGAGGGTGGCAGAGGAGAGCATGGGACAGTCATATGGAGGACAGTAGCAAGGGGTTGTCTCTTAGGGCCCGGCCTCGTTCCCAGGTGTGACTGTGACCATTGGTTTTGACTATATTGCCTCTCCAGCCCCAGCACCGTTGTCAAGCATGGCTGCGACTGAGATTGGGCGGGGACATGTCATGTCCTCGGCCGACACTGGTCCTCAGGAGTTGCCTGCTATGGAGATCCATACCAGATGTCATTCCTGATCCTCCCTCCACTGCTGTGGAGTCTGAGGAAACCCTCTCCCCCGCTAAGGGCCTATGCCACACGGTAGTGAGCCTATGTTGCTGACTGGACCCTATTCCTCACTGCCATCAGATCATCACCAGCCAGAACTACCTGTCTGCCTCTAACTCTCTGCCTGTCTCTGCACTAGGGGACCCTCCAGCAGCACCGAACCAGTCTGCTGCTACCTCCGATGACCGGTCCAGCCCTGACCTGGGTCCAGCCACACCACTGTCACCAGCTGCTGACAATACAGCCTCAACTGTCCCAGCCACAGCTCTGGGTCCCGTTCGGGGTGTCCAGGATGCCCTTGCCCAGCATGCACCACCTGACCCAGCTCCAGTCCTACTCCTGCTGCCGCTGGACTCAACCCCCAACGTGACTGGGGACACAGCAGACCTCATCGGGGGCGACCACCCAGACTTCACCCCCCAGTGTCCTGTCCCAGGGGCACTATGTATTCCTTCTCCTGGGGTCTGAGCTGATCCACCATATGCCCTGGACTCACCAGCACTGCCTCCTGATCTACGCTTTTCCGCATGCTAACTATTACTATAACACAGGTCACTATACCAGTCTGTCTATCCTGCCCTCTATCCACCATTCATACTGACAATAGTGGTAGCTGGATTGTTTGTCGAGTTCCTCAATAGGCTAACTAGCATTCATACCTCACATAAAATCATTCAAAGTTGCATCAATTTTCTATATATATATCCACAATAACAAATTTGAATAGGCAGCAGAGAGGCCAAGTGCTTCAGTGTGCATGAATGAACAGTGAAGACATGACACCCTACTCAAAAAGCTCCCCTATTGATCTTGTTTAGAGACAATACAATTATTCTACCTAGACTAGCCGACAACACCACAATGCAATGAATAATTGCATTATTGTTTTCAAGTGAGTACAAAATTCTAGGCTGCGGTGAAAATGTCATTTGAATAATGGCACAAAAGCCCTGTTCCATTCTGATCAGTTGTGGGTCTACAGTTTATCAGATCATCACTGTCCCAAGTCGTCCTATAATATTGTGGCCACATATGCTCCCAGCAGGCCCAGTTCTTCAGGAAAGCTTAACAGGCTCTGGCTCGTATCCAATCCGAGCGGCTATTCGTCATGCACCTAGAGCTTAACGCTTCAATATAGCGTAAATATTTGTAATTTAACCTGTTAAACTCTGAGTGGTTGTTTTGGGCCCTGTACAGGCAATGTCATAAGAATCCCCCACAATCTTAGAGCGCCACCATTAGGTAAAATATCTCGCAAATTGTTTGAAACAGTAACTAGTGACATTTTATTTCAAATCTAGACTTTCACCAACATGAGGACAATCTGTTTGTCAATATTGACATAGTCTATTTGATTGTGGTGTTGAAAACGTAAACCATGATATTGAAGCGCCCGAAGTCTGCATGCTTTACTTATTGGTTGTGTGGTGCATTGGCACAGAAATTTGTTGGTGGAAAATTCTTTGCATAGGCTGATCATTGTCTGCAGCCGGCACTGATCGTAGTATAAATGAAACCCGCAGGGAGAGTGAGCCTTCTGCATGCTTAAGTGGCAAAGTTTATATCCGCTTTTATAAACAAGGTCGCTACAATTATTATATGTGGTTGTCAACCTTATTTTGAGTTAATTCTATGAGGGGGAGGGTGTGCACATTTTTAACAGTACAGGGGGGTCTTTATTTTTTTTAATAATGGGGGCGGGGGGGGGGATCATTTTGTTTTAAATGTCAAACTGTCACTTAACATGTCAGAGTGACCAAAGAGGATAGATTATAACTGGGATATTTAGTACAGCTATTAGTCCATAATAGACATGCACCTGAAACACGCAAAAATCTGCCATCTAGTGGTCCTAAAGAAAATGGAATCCCAAAATGTGAAATAACACAAAGGTAAATGTAAGTAAATATTAGGTTTCATGTTGTTACAATGGGTGTAACATGATTTTTTATTTTGTTCATAGCGGTACATCTATGTAAATCTCATTACAGGAATAACTGGGACCTCTTCTGGGATTGACTCATAGAACAGGACTAATAAAATGAGACTAGAATATGGAATTCTGGCTGAACTCTCAATGACTCACTTGCAAAGGAGCAACTGAGCTGCCACAATACTTCAAAAGTATACGGCTTTGGCTTCTTTTTACAGTAATACAGCTCAAGTTGATGCTACCCAAGCAGTAAATCTCTTTAGAAAGGGTTACCGATGTCAGCACCACAAATGCCATTATTAACCAACCAAACCATAATCACTCATCAATCATACAGGATCCCATGTGGTAATGTACTGTAAGTGTTACCTAATGTCTTCTAACACTTTACAGTAGGTCAGTTTCTCCAGGAACAATACAATGTAGGCTACTTCTAATCAGAACTAAAACATGAGATGCCCCACATATGCTTGTTGCAATAAGATCCTTTTTTAAACACACAACCAACTGTCAGGTCAGCTATAACTTCAACAGCATGCCTTTATTCAACAGTTCATAACTTGAAAATATCTAAATGCCTCATCCATGAAACGACCTTCATGGAAAACATATGACATTTGTACACCATGTTCCAGTCCTTGAAATTATACTGGCATGTGACATAAGCATAGTCAACAGTTGGTTGATAAACACAGACCGGGGCCTATAGTTACATATGACATCCTGTCACTGAGAATAACCCAGTCTTATTCATGTAGTGGCAAGCAAATCACATGCAGATTGAAACAGAGGCCTTTTATTCTGCTTTTAGAGGTTGTTTGGAGTGAAATTGTTTACGCAGATGTCAAATGAAATGCAAGTCGTCCAGAATAATTAATTCGGACACAATCCTCGTGCCTCAACCGGCTCCATGCGTTTCAGTCTGTGTGATGTGGACCAGGTCACCCACAGCTGCATCCACACACGCATTGAGAAATAGAGATGTCACGCTTTATACTGAAAAACCAGCATGTGGCAATTCAATCCCAGCTCTGATCACCCAGGAAAGAGAAAGCTGGTGGTACCCATTCTCTCAGCTTTCAAGCAGCTCGAACCATTCAGAACACACACTTCATTAGCAAAGCTATGTCAACATATTGTCTCAATAATGAACTGGGCAATTAACATAACTTATGGGCAGTTCAGTTTTTGTTTAAAATTTAACTTTGCACTGATAAACAAGGTGATTTTTATTCACAATGTCAGCAGTCTTTCAATTATTTCAAAGCAACATCCAAGACAAACCTTATGCATGGATTCACAAGGACACAATTCACATGCTCCAGCCTCTGGCCAGGACAAGGTCTGCAGCATCAGCCAGGTAAATTATAATAAAAAATGTACATAATGTTACGTTCCCCAGTTTGTCTTGTAGTTTGTGTATTTGTGAGTGTGTTTCAGGAAATGGCTTCCTGAAATTCTCCCCAAGAAGCTGATTGGTCAGCCCCCATTGATGACTGGAGAGCTAACTCCACTCCCTCATCAGGACACAGCTGTCTTCAATTAGACTCCTTCTGAAGCAATATAAGCCAGTGTGCTGTTGCTCAGAAGAGAGATGATTGCTGAGAGAGGAGGCTGATGGCTATAGCATGTTGCTAACAGTTTTGGTATGTACTGTGTTAGATGATTGATGAGAGGGAAGGCTGATGGCTATATCATATGTTGCTGAGAATGAGACAGTACATACCAAAACTGCCTATGTTAGTTGTTGCTGGGAGCAGCCTTGTATGTTCTGTGTTAGTTTGTTGCTCAGTTAGACAGAGCTTATTTGATATCCTGTGTTTCAGTTTATTTTTTTAAATAGTTTGTATTGTTTCATTGGTTCCCAGGGGGGAAGGTACCTGCCAAGTGCTTAGGCAAGAGGCCTGCGGGCATACATAACCCGTAGTATTCACTGTCTATGCACACTAGGTAAGACCTGGGCGGACCACCCTCTGTATTTTGGTTAGTGCACCAGGTGGTGGTGGGTAGGCAGGTAAGGTAGGAGGGGGCTTTGATATTTATTTACTCTCTTTGCTTTGGTTCTGTCCAGCCCCTTTTCCCCCAAATTACCGTGTAACGGAATAAATTCCTTGTAAACGGTAATTCTCTGCCTTTTGTCATCCTTATTCACCTACGGTCCCATACCTCTTTCACACTAGAGTTTAGTTGTAGCAGGGTGTTGTGTTCCCTCTTCCTAGAGGTGTGCGTAACACTTAATTTCACCCATAGACATACTGGTCAGGAGATCATATATTAATTCATATCATTACAACAATACAGAACTGGATCATAAAGCCTTTAAGGAATAGCCGTCCCAAGACTAAATCGTTGTCTGAGGAATCAGGGGTTGTTGTTACCCTCTTGTCAGTCAAGCAGAGGATGTACAGTGCAAGAGATTAACGCTGTCGGAATGTTATCCTTTGAAATTCAAGAAGCGTCGGGAAACCAGGCTGTTCAGAGTCCTGACATTTCGCAAAATTACTGTTCCAAAAATACAGTAGCAAGTTTATCGATCTATATACAATGTCATAGCACTGTCCAGTGTAACAGTGAGGGCCCAACCCAACAATGTTTTCTTGCAGGTGGAGTATGTCCGATGTCCCATATTGTCCTTTTACATGAAGTCATCCGAATCATTTCCATCCTGAAAAAGATAATTATAAATTTCAGACAATGGTCATATTACAACACGCTGTCATAACCAATTAATAGGCCAGTCTATACATCTGTTTAGATTGTTAATTAACTCACCTCATTTGTTGTCATATTGTCACTCGTCATCTGTGAAGAATAACTCCTATTAATGGACAATTACTGCGTGAGTTTATCATTCACATAAGAGACTATTCACAGTGTTTTGGGATGATGGACGAAGAGAGATGTGGCTAGGGTTGGACAGATAAGAGAACTTACTTGAGCTCATCCAGCTCTTGTCATCTTTCTTTTTCAGATCTTATATCTGGGCCTTCTCGTTTCTCTCTTCCGTGTCGCGAGACTCTTTCTCTGCTGCCAGATCAGGGTATCGCTCGTCCTTTTTTTTCTCCAACCTGTTCACAACCTCATTCATCTTCTCTACTGCCACAATCTTCACCTACGAAACAGACAGTCTAAATGATCACTTCATAGATATTATTGAAATAAACTAAAAACATTATCAATGACAGCTAAGACCTATAAAAGTAGCCTAATAGATCCGTAAGTTGCACAGATCCATTTAACCAGAAGAGGGAAGTCACTGACCTCATGCCGATGGAAACCTATTTGGCCTACATCCATATCCCCTGTTTTCTTTAGGTTGCCCCATGGTGTGTAGACAATATTGATGTTGTTCATTTCACATCTTGAGTTAAAAGGATATCAAAGTTTCCTGGAGAGGTTTGTACATTACTATTATATTATTCTAATTAAACTCGCCGGGCCACTCAATGTATTATCTTGGATACTGTTTTTCACAAGGCTGTACACAATCAAGACTTCCTTGGGAATATCCTCAATTGTCAGTCCCTTAGGCATTCTAAGGTACACATGGGCAGAAGAGTTTATCCACATGAAACCTGTGGAAATAATACAATTACTATAACAGCAATAACACCTCCATACTAAAATAATCAATGACATGCATATTACCACAGCACTATTAGCTGATATAGGACCACTGTACCATTAGCCTAGCTCTAGGGCCACCTGGTGGATATTTTAACACTACATAGAGTAATGTATACATACGTCCAACGATCAGACTCATCAAATGGTCAAATCCCAATCTATCTCATGGTTTGAGTTACAAGAAGAAATAGATATGAGTTTCTCACCAAATGTCTTCAGGCCATCCATATTTGATGAGATCATCTAATAGTGAGAAAGCAGCAGATAAACTGGGTAGTCATATCGGACCCGCTTGCTTACAGCTGAACTAGGGTCGGACATGCCTCCTGTGTAAAGTAGTCCGTATGCTTCCCACCCGAAACAGGTCGGAAGGTTTTTTTGGTCTGTTCGTTCACACATTCTTTCTCGAGGCAAGACAAAGTTCGGAGCCGAAGTCTACGCCCCTTCCTCGGTCACTGGTCAACATCAGGGATTCTTCAATTAAGTGTTTGTCATTCAACGATATTTGTTTTCATGCACATTTTTTCGCTTGAGAAATACTGCAGATTTCTTAACTTACAATAATTTGGACTATTTTGAGGAAGTGTATACTGACTACGGCATCTGAAGATCGCTTGAAAATAGGGTCTTTTAAGGGAGTACGCAATCATACTCGTTACGTTCACGAACCTGAACCATGCGGAAGACACCGCAGAGCCAGCGTGAGATTTGGCTCGGAAAAAGTACCTCAATCCAAGAATGAGAAATGCGTTGTACTCCAAATTGTCCCATTATCCCAACTGTTACACTGAGATTAAACCACTGCTAGTTTTCTATGAAACTGCCCTTTTCGTCCCCGTGCTAGGTAGCAGAAGCCACTGAACCATTTTGGAATTGCAGTGCCAGCCAATCAGCTCCTTTGTTGTTCAACGCAACGTGCCATTCCATAAAGGGTGCTATGTCTACTGCAAGGTCGAAAACGGCAGTTTACTTAAAAGCTAGCAGTCATTCAATCTTCCTGGTGTAACAGTTGAGATAATGGGACAATTTTGGGGGGATAATGGGCAACGCATTTCTCATCCCTGGATGGAGGTACGTTTTCCCAGCCATGTCTCACGCCGGCTCCTCTGTCTTATTCTACACAGGAAGCCTGTCCGACCCTAGTGCGGCTGTGAGCAAAATGTGTTGGATCTGCTGGCTAAGTAGTCACTTTGCTACCTCACAATGCTGCTAAAACAATCTTGGTTTGTTACTAGAAAAACACTTCAAATTACCAGCTACTTACTTTCATATTTGTCTTTCCCCATGTAGATAGTGTAGGGAGGAGTAACTAAAATAAAACAACAAGCAAAGGTTAAAAGCTCGAATTTGCTGTATCAACAAGGCTTTGGGGCTAATTAAACAAATAAAAGGATAATTTGCCTCAAACACTACTAGCTACAAAGTAGGGTGTGGATAACAGAACAGTCCATTCTCAGAATAGGACAAAACTCTGCCATCCTCCACATGATGATTACTCATCATTAATGCCTAGCTAGCTAATCTAACACGAGCCCTTGCTCATGACCATTACACACAAGAGTCATTGGACGAAGGAGTCTTCTGTATAGGGGAGTGTTGTAAAGCGCCCCAACGCTCAATCTTAGCATTAACACGTGTCACTTGCGGTATGGTTTTGGAAGCATAAGGAACTTATCTTTCATATCAGTGAGAAATTATTTTGAAAAAACAAAAGGTTAAATTGATACACACCTTGATAGGGTTAGTTTTCCCACACGATCATATCTCCATGTTACAGCTCTTGTTTACGGTAAACAGACAGAAGACAAGCAGCGACATGTGCTAATTAGCTGTCTAGCATGCTCCGAAAACCTGTGCGTAAGCGTAAGAGCCAATTTATGCTTGATCCGAAAATGAAAACGTGGTCGGAGACTCCGTAAGGAGGGTGTGACGCAATTGCAGAGCCTCCAGAGGCACGCAGAGGCCAAATTGAGCTCTGTACCAATGTCCTGTGTGCCCACCGCCTCCCAAAACTGTTTTAACAATGCTGTGGGCTCAGTATAGCTCCGCATTGACATGATTGCTTGATGGTAGGTGGGGGCGGGTGAGATGTCCTGTATCAACACAAACTCACTTCCTTGACAACAGTTCTGCTCCGCGAAGCGTAACATGCTGACCACAACGCTCATGTACGAGCGTTGCAAAATAAATGTACACATACATGTTATTCAATCATTGCACCCACATTGCTCACGGGCGTCAGCGAGTATCTGCGTGGCCAAGCGCTAAAATATACATTTGTTCTATTTGTGACGCTCAACACGCTGCAAGTCCGGCCTCTCCCATCTCCTCATTGGTTTTTAGGAGCATATACACCGAAGGTTACGTATGTAACCACGGTTATGTGAGCTATATGGATCACTCCAATATATTGATATCACTCTGCGGCGGAGGGATACATCCGAGGTGAAGATTGACAGATTTACTCCCGTGTACACCTGTGTCACGGCTAAGGTCCGCCCCTATATATAGACCCCATGGCCGCAACACATGTTCTCGACATAATTTTTGAGGCACCTCTAGCACCGTAAAGGATTGGAGTGATCCTTATAGCTCACATAACCTTTGTTATGTTTCACTATATTGGATCACTCCAATATATTGGTATATCCGTACCAGATTAATCGGTGCTAGAGGGACCTGGCCAGCCAGCGGCAAAGTCCCAGCGCGGCACCGAGACGCTGGGGCCGTCAATGTGGAAGGGGGGTCCCGGCACAGTCCCCGAAGGGGAGACGACACCCAGGACTGCTGAACCAACCGCAAAGGTACAAGAGGAAGCCCAGCTGGCCGCAGCACAGATATCAGCGAGGGGCACTCTTCTCAGTAGAGCCCAGGACGCAGCCACATCTCATGTTGAATGTGCCACCACAGATCCCAGCACTGGCCTGCCAGCCAGGCAGTATGCTGTCGTAATCGTGTCCACGATCCAGTGAGACAAAGAGCTGGTCTGTTGTTCTCACTGACCGTGTCCGCTCCCCATAGGCAGCATGCCGGAGAGAGGCTCAGACTCCCCACCACTGCCGGGGGGGGGGGGGGGGGGGGGAGTCTGAGCCTCTCTCCGGCATGTCGTGCCCTATGAGGGCACTGGCTGCCTATGGGGAGCGGACACGGTCAGATAAAAAGCGATGTTCACATGCCTGTCTGACAGAACCTTCGGGAGGAATTTGGGGTTGTGGCGGAGAGATATACTCCTCCCCCCGGGGTCCATCTGGTAGCACTCAGAACTTACTGAAAGAGCATGGAGCTCACCCACCCTCTTCATGGAAGTAATCGCTACCAAGAAAACCACCTTCATAGAGAGGTGTTTCAGGGAGGCAGACTCCAACTGTTCGAAAGGCGGCTTTGTCAAACCTGCCAATACCACATTCGGATCCCAGCTTGCCATTGAGCGGGTCCTAGCTGGACGCACGGGACGAACCCCTTTCATAAACCTGGAGACCAAGGGATGGCGCCCCACTGGCCTGTCCATCCACCCCACATGGCAGGCAGATATAGCGGCCAAATACCCTCTCAGTGTAGAGGCTGCCAAGCCCTCATCGAAGCGAGACTACAAGTATTGGAGGACATACTGCACCCCGCATGACTCGGGCACAACCTCAATACCAGTAAACCAAGAGCAGAACAACCGCCAGAGCAACTGGTATGCCGTGGTTGTAAACAGCGCCCTTGCACTCTGCATGGTGTTCATTACACCCTCCTGTACTCCTAACATGGACCATTGGTGCCGTTCAGTAGCCAAGCCCACAGACTGAGGCGGTGCGGCCTCGGATGCCACAGTTCCCCCGACCTGAGACAGCAGGTCCAGTCTCAGGGAAAGTTGCCAAGGTGTCCCAGACAACAGGGACAGGAGAAGGCTGAACCAGGGTTGTCTGGGCCAGTATGGGGCCAGCAGAAGCAGACGATGCTCTGCCATCCTGGTCCTGTCCAGCACCGCCTGGATCAGGGGAAAAGGGGGGAATGCGTAAGCTCCAGCCCTGGCCAATCGTGAGCCAGAGCATCCAAGCTCAGAGGCCCTGGTGGCTCCGACATGGAGTACTACAGGTGGCAGTGTGCATCGTCCAAGGAGGCAAACAGCTCCACCTGCACCCTCCCGAATTTGTCCCACAGGTGCTGCACCACCTTGGTATGTAGGCTGCAGTCCCAAGGTGGCGGGCCCTCCTTCGAGAGCATACCTGCTGCCACATTTAGGATGCCAGGTACGTGCGCTGCGCGTAGAGACGCTAGACATCCCAGAGCCCAGAGGAGACCGGGAGAAGCGACCGAGGAACGGTGTGTCAGGTGACCTGCCGGGGCCCGCCTCTCCTCTGGCACCCCGAGTGCATGGGTCCCCCAGGCACGTCCCTATGGCGGTGACGGTTGACACCATCACAGCTGTCACAAAGACAAGCCATAAGCTCAGCCAAGCCAACAAGGCCACGGAGCAGGGGTCTAAAGCCCTGGGAGAGCTTATGTCGTGACCCGCTTGGAGGGATAGGAACCCGATGAGGGATAAATTACCCAGTACCTCTGCAAAAACCAGGGAAGACCCGTGTTTATGAAAAACAGGCTGTTGCTTCACCTTACGCTGTGCCCCTCCCCGCTGTCGACCCTTAGCACGAGGCGATGGGGCAGGAGAGGGACCCCACCGTCGTTCGGGTGCAGGTGGGTGGCGACGGTCCGTCTGCCTTGGACCCGGGGCCTGAGGAGGCGGCATGAACCGTCTCAGGGTCTCCCGGTCCCTACGAACTTTATCGGTCTGCTCTAGAATGTCGGCCCTGGGGTGATGAGCAAATGTGCTCTAGGGAGCAGATGGGATTGGGCCAGCCAGACATGGATCTGTGCATAACTGCTACAGTAAGTGTGTATTTTTTAATTTGAAGGAGTCTTTCTCGCTGATCAAAGGGACATATGTTTCAAAAGCCATATTGCAAACTATGATTATTGACGTTTCTAAACGTTAAAACAGCGTCGGGATTGTAGTTCACATGAGCCAGTCATGGGCGAAACTAACGTGAATGGCTGAAAACTGTAGGGAGAAGGCAGACTAACTTTTCATCTGCTGGCCTGAATGTAAACAAAAACAAACTATTTTGATTATGTGACATGAAAGCTCTCTCACAAGACATCAAACGTTGCTAGTTAACAAAATGATGCAAGAAGATTCTCTAGTTAGCTCAACTGCTAACTACCTAACGTTAACTAACTATGGGCGGGCTAGCCAGCTAAAAGACAAGCTCAGCTACTCACTCGCTCGTCAAGTAAAACACCATCCTGCATGAATCGAAGCAACATTTTCAAACCTGAAAATACATGTGCATCATAACGAGATAAGCACAATGTTCTTGATTACTGTGCTGAAAGTTGACACGGAAGTCGTCGCTGTTTCCGCTTAAGTGATGTTGGGTAACTGTTTTGCAAAGTGGCGCGCGCTATTCAAAACAGTCTGTGAAAGAAACCGCGGGGAAACAGAACGCTGGTTGTGGCAAGCAAGCCACAGTTCCACAACTTTCTAACTTTGTTACGTTGTGGATAACGTCTGCTTGGTATGTGTTTGTAAAAAACAATGTATTTGATTAAAGACAGTTAGCAAAAGTGTTTAGATGGCATGACGTTTTGATTTTGCAAGTCAGCTATTGTTAGGGTGTATTCATTACGTTTTGTAACGGAAACCGTGTACCTTTTAAGAACCAATCGGAACTGCAAACAGCGAAACTGTGAGGGACCTACCGTCGTAGCAAAACTTAAACGGTTTCTGTTGCAAAACGTTTTGCAACAGAATAGGCATAATGAATACACCCCGGTGCGCACTTCAACTCTGCAAGCTAAATTAGCTAACGTTAATAAGAATCATGTCAGGCACAAAAACGAGTATCTAGCAACTTCTAGCTAAAATTAATTTAGTAACCTTTAGGTGAAAAGTTTCTGGCAAGTTTGATCACTTCACGTTAGCTACTAACGTTAGGTATGTCTGCCAGACAGTGTTGTAGCGGGGTATTTATGTCAATCCATGATGATCCCGCCAAATATTATTCACTCAGCCACTGAACCCTGGCTTGCAGAGACTGCTGTCGTCACATAAATATTTAGCGTCAAGATATTTAACAACTGTTCAATGTTTAAAAGACATGATGTTTGTATTTCAATTATAATGTATTATTGTTATGCTAACTGATTACGCATGGTTAATTTACTGATGCTATTTATTCTTCCAGTGAAGTTAGAAACATGATGCCTAATACTACAAGGAAGCACAGGTGAGTTAAAAGATGTGTATTAGTCCGTCATATGTGTTAAATCAGTCATTAATCAATCAATCATGCATATAACATTGACTAACATCCTTATTATTCTACTACAAAAATGTTAGTCGCCCAGCCAAAAGGCCTGTCACGGATGGAGGATCTCCCCTGAAAAGAAAGTCACCCCAGCTGCACCAGTCTCCACTAAAGAAGATGTCAGCCAGACACCAGGAGAAGGAGAACTGCCCATCCCCTCAGGGATCACCAGCTCCATCTCCCCTAAAGATTGCTCGGAAGAGAGCCTCTCCATTCCAGCCTGCTGTGGTTACAGGGTCCTTCTATGGTACACACAAACCGTTGTACCTGACACCCCTGGAGAGGAAGATGCTGAATGAGACCAAATCACTGCCAAGGCTGACCACTGTGGATCCGTATGGAATACTGACGGATGCTGAGAAAAAGAGGATGATTAACAGTAACAAGGTCAAGAAAGTGGCCGCTGTACACAGAATGAAGACTAGCTTGAAGGGAAATGGCAACTTCAAATCAAGCCTGATCAATTCCTCAAAGCCTAAAGCACCCACCAGCACAAAGCAAGTGGAGCCGAAAAAAGGCATCCCCTTGGCCTTCGGCGGTTTAAAGTCTAAGCCCAAGCCTAAGATCTTCGTTGGGGCTGCCTTTTTCAGCACAGGAAAAAAGACAGCCTCCATGTACAAAAAGTCTGCCCCAAAGTCTACCAAGCCAGCTTTGAGTTTTGAGAAAACAAATGCTCTGGTACTTGCGTCAGAGGGAAAGCAAGAAAAAAAACAAAAAGCCCCATCTCCAAAGCGATGTGCTGTTGTAGTGAAGAAACTGCAGGAAAAGCCGCAGTCTCCACCCAGTGTCCAGGATTTGCCAAAGAGTCCAGAGTCACCCGAGAACCTGTCACCCAGAGCTATAGCAGAGAAATATGGCATGACCAAGGATGTCAGGATTGTGTTAAACTTATCATTGTCTCCCACATGTTCAGCATCCCCAGAAATAAACACTCAGGTGAGCTGTATATCACTGGAATTGTGTTTAGCCTGAATCTCAATGTCTGTTAATCCTGTGGGGAAATAATTACCAAAGCATAGTGTATACATACTACATTTTATTATATTGTTCTTTCACTGTTTGTAGGAGGACTTTATCACGGATGCAGGCTCTCATGCAGTGTTTGATCTCAGTGATATTAGCCCATTAAACTGTATCAGCAGTCCAGTCAAAGGTATTTTTTTTGTCATTGGTCAATTATCATTCATATGTTTTTACTTCAAATCAAATGTCTTTTTCATTGATGATTTCTCTCTCCCCTTTAGACTCCTTAGCCGAGTCTGTAGAATCCTCAGCTGTGTGTACAATCTTTGGATCTGCATCAAAGAGGTAGGCAAAAACCACTTCTGTTTATTTTCAGCTAAAATGGTTTACTGCCCACCAGGGAGGAAATTATTTACAGTTTCACACGTGGTCGAGTAGTAGTAACTCCACACACTGTATACAGGAGTGTTTATGCATTTATCACAATGTGTCCTTTCTCCCTGTAGGCCCCAGAGGAAGGCAGCTCAGGCCTCTCCAATGAATTGCAGCACCCCCTCTTCCCTTGGTCACCCCATTCCCTCTGCTGCTAAAGAGAAGAGAGCCAGGAAGAAGAGAGATATGAATAAACAGGCTGAGGCTGATGATCAACTCATCATTGTAAGTAAATCTTTTGATGGACAGATGAATGGATGGAAATGTTGATGATGACTGTTACCTCTCTCTCCCTGCCATCTGTGAGCTCTGCTAATGCTCTGTGTTTACCTCAGGATGCAGGCCAGAAGCAGTTTGGTGCCACCACGTGTGGGTCCTGTGGCATGATCTACAATGCAGACAGCCTGGAAGACAACTTCCAGCACACACAGTTCCATAAGCGTTTTCTGGACAGTATTAAGTTTGTGGTGCGTACGCCCAGGCGTTTCCTCCCTCCCACTGATGTGTACAAGTTGCCCTAAGGATGTTGGTTTTAGAGTGGCTCATTATTTTTTCCACAAAAGCTTAGCCAAATCCGCTGCCATGGTTTAGTGGGGGGAAAATGTAACTGACCACTCTCTCTCTCTTGATTTCTGACGGCTGCTTAATCAATGTTTCCTTCTCGTCCCCAGGGCTGGAAGAAAGAGAGGGTGGTAGCCGATTTCTGGGATGGAAAAATTGTTCTGGTTCTACCAGATGATCCAAAATACGCTGTCAGAAAGGTACAGTATATATAGTTATGGATCCGGACAAATATATTTACACCCTTGCACTTTTCTTAAATAATTCCCTTTCTTCTAAAATGGAAGACCCACAACCTTCAACAGAGACAGTTTTTGGACACTGGGTTGAACATTGGTCTACCAAACTCCTTGCGCACATTCATGGCCCCCAGTAACAGAGGCAGCAAAGCAACCCCACAGCATTATCAAACCTCCCCCTTGTTTGATTGTAGAGAGGGTGTTTTCATTGAATGCTTCATTTGGTCATCAGTAAACGCTGATCTTTATTGCCAAAGAGCTCTAATTGTGTTTAATTGGTCCACAGAACATTTCCCCAGGATTTAGGCTTGTTCAGGCGGGTTTTTGAGAAGTTCAATAAGGCTTTCTTGTGCCTCGGTCAGCAGTGGAGTGTTCCTATGTTTACCAACGGCCAAATGAAGCATTCAAAGAAAAGATCACCATCCTTACAGTCAAACATGGGGAAGGTTTCGATAATGCTGTGGGGTTGCTTAGCTGCCTCTGGTCAGCAGATTATCAAGGTGTTTTGGATTGCAATGTTCAATCCAGCGTCCAAAAACGGTCTCTTTTGAAGGTTGTGGGCCTTCCAGCCGGACAACAACCCCAAACACACATCAAAAGCACATAATTTGATCAAGAAGCCCTGGACTGTTCTGTCATACGTATAACCTATGGTGAGAGCTGAAACCAGCAGTTGGTGGAGGGCACAACCTCAAACATTGAAGAATTAGAGCAGTTTGCTGCTGAAGAGTGGGCCAAATTGCTAGTAAGCTTATTGAACAGAAGCATTTGTTGACAGTTATCTTGGCCAAAGGCTATGCAACCAAGTACTAGCTGGGGTGCCAATAATTGTGTCCATGCCATTTGTCTTTATTTTCTACATTTAAAATTGTAAACTTAAGTTTATAAAAATAAAATTCGTTCTGCAATGTTGAGGTGTGAGGAACTAAAGTTTGCAATTTCAACTTATTTGAGAAGAAATAGGGAATTATTTAAGAAAAGTGCAAGGATGCCAATATTTTTGGCCACAACTGTATCAATCACATCAGTTTGTGTTTATGCATTTGGTGTGAATGGAATTCTGAACCCACTTGCTCATGCTTAATGTTTATCAGGCAGAAGATGTGAGGCAACTTGCTGACAACGAGTTGGGCTTCCAACAAGTGTCCCTCAGCTGCCCCAGTCAGGCTAAAACCTATCTGTTTGTGAACAGTGACAGGGTGGTCGTCGGCTGCCTCATTGCAGAGCACATACGACAGGTAAAAACTATTTTCTCCGGTGCTGCTAAACTTTTGCGCTCTGTTCAAATGTGTCACACTCAACATGGTAGGTTTTCCAGTAATGGATCAGGAGTATTTTACCCGACTATGGTGACATAAAGGCCTGTGATAATGTTCATTTCCGGTCGAGTGCTTGCGAAAGATGAAGTTTGATTTATCAAGAAATTAACTAATATACGCTCAGATAGAATCAGACGTGAGCTTTAGTGCACGGTCATTTCTGCTGTCAACTCTGCGTTCATGAGGGCCAGTGACGGGATGGTCATCTGTTGCCTCATTGCAGAGCACATATGACAGGTAACTACCAATAGGGGAGCACCCTGGAGGAGATTCAATCAGGTGTTTGTAAACACACTCGGTGAATATTCTCACTTTCTAACTAGGTGTAGTTGGTGAGTGGATTGCTATCTTACAGGGATATTTAGCTGAGTGACTGATGAATGATTGGGCTATCTTGCCCTTTGTTTCCAGGGCTTCAGAGTGCTGGAGCAGCCAGAGCAGACTAAGGACATGACCAAGGAGGATTTCATGGAGCACCACAGGGTTTGGTGCTGCTCTACCACCCCAGAGAAGGCCATCTGTGGGGTTAGTCGTATCTGGGTGTTCAGCCTGGCCCGTAGGAAGGGCATCGCCACAAGGATGCTCGACACCGTCCGGTAAGAGAATTATTCCAGGTTGGGTAGTGCTAACTTACTTGAGATAAATGGATGTTGTTAATATAAGGGATGTGGATATCTACTGGTTTGAGGGTGCATTCATTTCAGTGATGTATAAATTTGAGTTATTCCTGATTTAACCAGGAAAGGTCATATCCCATTTTAATTAATGTATTTGTCATTTCAGAAACTCCTTTATGTATGGGGGCCACCTGACCAAGGACGAAATCGCCTTCTCTGACCCTACCCCAGACGGCAAACTGTTCGCCACAAAGTACTGCGAGACGCCTGCGTTTATGGTCTACAATTTCATTGGTTAAGGCTGAAATTACATTTGACATATTTTGGTCCTTTAATGAGTACGTGTTAAACTAAAGAACATTTACATTATCACACTACTGTCATTAACATTTCATGAATTTGAGCCACTTTTAAATGGACATGCATCCATCATTTCTAATCACACATTTTAAAGCCCATTTCATAGAGAATGCTAAACTGGACTATATGTAGTAACTTACTTTGAAGAGATGGTGATTGACCTCTTCTACATCTTGTATATAGTTTGAATAAAATCTTTACCTCTTATCACACTTCAGAATCACAATTTCTTGGAAAATACATGTCATGCTGCAGTCCTCTAGTGAAACAGGTGCATTTTGGGTAGAGTAGTTTGTCAGCAATAGAACTAACCGTTATGTGCTGCTGCTACTTACAGAAATGCGTTGTGAGCTAAATATCTGTACGGAGCAAAAATATAAACACAACATTAAAAAATTTGGGGCTGGCGTGGTTACATTTGGTCTGCGGTTGTGAGGCTGGTTGGTACTGCCAAATTCTCTAAAACGGAGAATGCCCACAAGTCACTTATGGTAGCGAAATTGACATTCTCCGGAAACAGATCTGGTGATCTTTCCTACAGTCAACATGCCTATTGCGCGCTCCCTCAACTTGAGACATGTGTTGCAACAAAACTGCACCTTTTAAAGTGGCCTTGTCCCTAGCACAAGGTGCACCTGTGTAATGCTCATGCTGTTTAATCAGCTTCTTGATATGCCACACCTGTCAGGTGAATGGATTCTCAAAGGAGAAATTATCTAACATTTGGGCACAAAATTTGAGAGAAGCTTTGTGCATGTGTTCAGTATATATAAACAGTTAAGTTGATAAACATACCATTTCAGTCAGGCTAGTCTTAATGACAATGAGCATCTAAGCATATTAATTTCATTGTATAATCATTAACAACCTTACTGTTTCAGCTGAGAATTCCTTCATCTATTTTACATTACACGTTCAGTTTCAGATTGTGCTGCACAATGTATGCCCGCATCAATTTGACATGAACACATGGCTACACATGACACTAATAAAATGCTGAAGTATTAGTCTTTAGAAAAGCAGCTTCCTTAAATTGTTTCATATCAATTTACTGAAAGACATTTTATTTACTACATTTCACCTGAGAAGAGTACAGGACAGGATATTACATACATAAGTCAAGACAAACAGGAAAGGTTTCTGGATACGAAAACAAGACTAGTCAACATTACAGTATGGTTTGAATGAGATGAGACTAGTCTAACTGATCAGTCTATGACAATGACATTGTTTTTGCTGTCCGCATGCATGTTGGACTCCAGAACCTGAACTATTTGGGCAGCCGACGGGCGTTTCTGTGGATTCTCCTCTGTGCAGAGCCAGAAGAGCTCCACCATTCTCTGGTAGGCTCCCCCAAGACTCTCAGAGTCCAGCGCCGGTCGGGTGCCCAACTTCTCATAGTAGGCATCATCATCAAAGTCATCCTCGTCCATTGAGACATCTAAAAAGATTAATATAAAATGAATGTAAAATTACTTTGAGCAAGTGATACTTATGGGACAAACAGTGACAAATCTCAGATCTTATGAAATAATTATCTAAAACAAGTTAACGTAAGGGAAATAGCCTTTTAAAAAGAGCTCTAGATTCAAATACAGCCAGAGTATGAGAACTCTCCTTACCCTCCTCCTCCTCACTGTTGTCCATCTCCAGGTGAGGCATGGCCAGAGTCATCATCTCCCACAGGGTCAGTCCGTAGGCAAAGATGTCTGCCTTGTCCGTGATCACGCCTCCCTCTTCCAGAGCCTCCTTGGGCTTCCATGGCTCAGTGCCAACGTACTCTGCTTTGGGGTTACTCACTGAGAGAGGCAGAAATAGGTTTAAACACGTTATACAGTGAAGCCAGGGTTTTTAGGCATTCTTACATTTGACCAACAGTTTATATGTGAGTATTTGTGGTTCTCAGAAAATCCCAAAATAGAATTGAAAAGAGCTTAAAGTTGGGAACATGTTTAAGAAACTATTGAAGAATAAAGAGGAGGAATGTATTTGCTTTGAAGCCTAAGTAACAGAAATGGAGGTATTGTAAACATTTTTGATCCCCTTTCATTTTTCTTGCCAGTGTTAAGAGATGTTAACTATAATTAATCACACATTGCTCAAAGCATTTTTACTCTATATAAAAGTATTAATGTGCATTAAACAAAGTGCTAGCTCTTCTGCTTTTGGTTTGAGGTAAACTAAACTCATTGCATTTCACTTGTTGACACCCAGAATGATTCACTTTTGCCTAGGCCTACAGCCTATTTCTGAAATACAAGAATACATAAACTTGTATTGATTGTGCCTTTTTCATTGATAGGTTCCATCACCTAATGAAAACAGGCATTGTTTACATGGCAAACCACCTGTACATTGTTTGTTACTGTATACCCATCCCTACAGCATCACTACCATGAATTCCCAGGCTGTGTTTATGAGAAGCCCTTGGCATTCGTTCCATTAGGCTCATGACATGAGTGCGTGCAACATTGTGAAAATCATCTACAAGCTACTTTGCAGGAACAACAGATGTTTGGCATTACTCCCAGAGTCCTAAACCAGGCTAGTATGAATGCACTTTGTTGAAGTCTAATCAGTGTTTACACCAGACTAATTTCTCAGGTTCACACTAACAGTGAAAAAGGCAGGTTGTCTGACAACATGGGGAAACGAGGCCTAATGACCAAAATACCAAGTAATGCCTATTTTCCCCAGTGTTTAAGTACATGTATTCAGCTCAGATGGTGACATCTACCTTTCATATTCTCATCCAACTGCAAGGAGACTCCCACATCGCAGATTTTGACAGTTTCAAAGTCACCCTTGATGACAACATTGCAAGACTTCATGTCGCCATGTAATAGCTTCTTCTCGTTGTGAAGGTACTGGAGAAAGTGGGAAAAAATATATACATTTCAGTGTTTCCTTCCTATACTTCTATAACAATTGTACAGTCATGTGTTTGACTCACATTAAAAGATGGAATAACATGAAGCATCTGGGGGATTTTCATGGTGGCTTTTAAAGTTTATTTGGTCATAGCTAGGCAATGAATCAAAGATATCTACACTCAGCAGTGACACTTAAATCACCCCCTCAGGGGATTACAGAACATTTGAAATCGTGAACCTGAAATTGTTTTTGTAATAACACCAATAGAGGAGAAACTCAAACTCTTCACCACATGTCTGTATTCACATCAGAGGAGGATTGAGTTGGGGAAAATGTCTAAAAGCAATCTTTAATTACATTTGCTTACATGACCGACTGCCCCAAAGCATGAATAAAGCCCATCCATATCAATTAGCCTATCTGGATAATCACATCGAAGCCTATACAGTTTACAGTACTCCTGGTATTACAGCTTTCTGTTTACAAGCACTCAATTACCCACCCCCTCCGGACCTAGACCAGGTGTAAACTGGGTTCAAAAGATGAGTATGAGGTTACCTGTAGGCCACGCGCCACATGCAAGGCCACTTTCTCAATGGTGGCGGCTGGATAAGCCTTCAGGCCCTCCTCTCTTCTCCACTCTATCAGGTCATTCAGGGACTTCTCCCCACCATACTCCATGGCCAGGCACTTAGAGCCATCATTGGCAGTGGTGAAGGCACGGAATCCTGTCAAATCATATGGCTGTTAATACGGATATCAAGAACCAAATATTGCATGGACTGGGATTTGTTCAACTCAATCTTTATAATATGTACAAGTACTGTAGCCCTTTTCATGTAGATTATAGAAGGTCATTACACTGTAAAAAACAACAATTTTCATTCTTACCAACAATGTTTGGGTGCTGCAGGCCTTTCAGGATATTTGCCTCATCACAGAGTCGTCTCTGGTAGACACCCACCTGCTTTGAGGCACATTTGTTGTTGATCTTTTTGACAGCCCATGGAGACAGGTTCAGTTTACCAACTCTAAAAAAACGAGCACATGGGAACATGGTCATGACTCGTGACACACCAAAACCATGGGTGACATTGAAGATGCTAAACAAAACAAACCTGTTCATGAGATACACATTCACCCCAGTTCCACATCCCAGTTTCTTCATGAAAGGGGAGGCAGGGATGGTTATGGGAGTTCTAGGACTGGCAGTGCTACCAGAGAGAAGGCGCTTCACCCTGTCTGGTTTGCAGGGCGTCTTGAATCCATTCACATCACTGGCAATAGTGGAGTCCATTCTTTCCTAGATCTGTGAATAGAGATGTGACGGATGTAAAATAATCGTTCAATGCTAGCACAGCTGACTGGCTAGCTAACGTGTAATCTAGGGCTAGGCCACTGATCTAGGCGAACTTTTTCCCATTCATAGACGGTAATGCCTTAACAGTAAGTTACATATTGGGCTAGGCTAACTTCAACAACCGGCAGTGATCTAACGTTATGGCAGGAACCCAAAGTTAGCGATCATGATACTTTACTCAAACGTGCGATTATAATCGTTTTATGTAACTACAGCATAATGGGATAAATTCACTGATTATTATTTCTTACCAATTTCTGTCTTGTAGCTAGCTATGTCTTCATCACAAATCCTGCAGAAAACGCGCCCAGTCTTTGTTCAAAAATTGTTTACGTAGGTCAAGTACAGGCGCGCTAGAAGGACAAACGGCACGTCTGTCAAATGAAAACGCGTTTTTAAAATATGTAATGAAAAAGGAAAGTGGATACCTAGTCAGTTGCACAACTGAATGTATTCAACCGAAATGTGTGTTCGGGATTTATAACCCACCCCCTCTGAAAATGTAGCCCATAGATATATACAGTGATTGAGCCACAGGAGGTTGGTGGCACCTTAATTGGGGAGAACAGGCACGTGGCAATGGCTGGAGTGTAATAAGTGGAACGGTATCTTGCCATCCCATTTGCTCTGTTCCAGCCATCATTAATGAGCCGTCCTCCCCTCAGCAGCCTCCACTGCTCAGATTGAGCCCACCAACTATCTGAAATGGCAGTCAGTGGCATGAACACACTGTTTGGTGTATAATATGTCATGCTGTATGTAGCTAATGGTATTTCTGGTTTGGTATATATATATATATATATAAAGGGAACACTTAAACAACACAATGTAACTCCAAGTCAATCACACTTCTGTGAAATCAAACTGTCCACTTAGGAAGCAACACTGATTGACAATACATTTCACATGCTGTTGTGCAAATGGAATAGACAACAGGTGGAAATTATAGGCAATTAGCAAGACACCCCCAATAAAGGAGTGGTTCTGCAGGTGGGGACCACAGACCACTTCTCAGTTCCTATGCTTCCTGGCTGATGTTTTGGTCACTTTTGAATGCTGGTGGTGCTTTCACTAGTGGTAGCATGAGACGGAGTCTACAACCCACACAAGTGGCTCAGGTAGTGCAGCTCATCCAGGATGGCACGTCAATGCGAGCTGTGGCAAGAAGGTTTGCTGTGTCTGTCAGCGTAGTGTCCAGAGCATGGAGGCGCTACCAGGAGACAGGCCAGTACATCAGGAGGCGTGGAGGAGGCTGTAGGAGGGCAACAACCCGCAGCAGGACCGCTACCTCTGCCTTTGTGCAAGGAGGAGCAGGAGGAGCACTGCCAGAGCCCTGCAAAATGACCTCCAGCAGGCCACAAATGTGCATGTGTCTGCTCAAACGGTCAGAAACAGACTCCATGAGGGTGGTATGAGGGCCCGACGTCCACAGGTGGGGGTTGTGCTTACAGCCCAATACCGTGCAGGACGTTTGGCATTTGCCAGAGAACACCAAGATTGGCAAATTCGCCACTGGCGCCCTGTGCTCTTCACAGATGAAAGCAGGTTCACACTGAGCACATGTGACAGACGTGACAGAGTCTGGAGACGCCGTGGAGAATGTTCTGCTGCCTGCAACATCCTCCAGCATGACCGGTTTGGCGGTGGGTCAGTCATGGTGTGGGGTGGCATTTCTTTGGGGGGCCGCACAGCCCTCCATGTGCTCGCCAGAGGTAGCCTGACTGCCATTAGGTACCAAGATGAGATCCTCAGACCCCTTGTGAGACCATATGCTGGTGCGGTTGGCCCTGGGTTCCTCCTAATGCAAGACAATGCTAGACCTCATGTGGCTGGAGTGTGTCAGCAGTTCCTGCAAGAGGAAGGCATTGATGCTATGGACTGGCCCGCCCGTTCCCCAGACCTGAATCCAATTGAGCACATCTGGGACATCATGTCTCGCTCCATCCACCAACGCCACGTTGCACCACAGACTGTCAAGGAGTTGGCGGATGCTTTAGTCCAGGTCTGGGAGGAGATCCCTCAGGAGACCATCCGCCACCTCATCAAGAGCATGCCCAGGCGTTGTAGGGAGGTCATACAGGCACGTGGAGGCCACACACACTACTGAGCCACATTTTGACTTGTTTTAAGGACATTACATCAAAGTTGGATCAGCCTGTAGTGTGGTTTTCCACTTTAATTTTGAGTGTGACTCCAAATCCAGACCTCCATGGGTTGATAAATTGCATTTCCATTGATTATTTTTGTGTGATTTTGTTGTCAGCACATTCAACTATGTAAAGAAAAAAGTATTTAATAAGATTATTTCTTTCATTCAGATCTAGGATGTGTTGTTTAAGTGTTCCCTTTTATTTTTTTGAGCAGTATATATATATATTATTATTATCTTTTTTTTTCAAGTAAAATACATGTATTACACCAGCAGAGGGCAGGCTTAGGAGCTAAATAGAGAGGTGTGTTGTTTGTGTGGACCTTCACAGTCTATGGTGTGGACTGGGCATATGTAGATGCACCAAAGTGCTTTAGCCTACATTAAACATCTTACAAACTTATAGTGCATGTCATGACCACAGGTTATAAATAGGTAGATGTGACCACCAGTGGTGTGCTGAGCAAGGAGGATGGTCCTGTGGTACCATAATACATCAGATTCCAAATCAATTAAGGCCTACTGTAGTGCACTGAAATGTGAGATTCATGCAGAGCCAACTTGTCAATTCTGTGTTGTTTATCTCTCTTATAAACAAAAAATAAACATCAATTATGTTCATTGCATGTGTCTCTTTTTCTTGACTGATATGGAGTGTGTTCTAAGGGGAGAAAAGACAGCTTTGGGTATGCAAATGTTCTGCACTCTCTCACAGACTGTTTACTTTTCTGCAGATCAAGGGACAAATCCCCTGTTTAATTTGTTGTTTAACCAGCCACATTTGAGCAGATGTCTGCTGCAGCCTGCATGTGTGTCTGAAATGATCCCAAGCACAGTTGAGGCACACGTCTTACCCAATTTCTCCACATGTGCATAGCTACACAACATCACCATAGCAATGGGCAGACCATTCCCCAGCCATACTGCCCTTCCAGGTGGTACTGCATGCTGTTTAATCACTGGTGGGAAGGATTTCAATACCCTAGTTGTTTACCCTCTTTCCTTCAGCACTATATTGTAGAAACAGTTTAATATGAAGACCGTGCATTGTTGCTACATGTTTTGGTTGTTTTTATAGACATGTGTTCCTTGGTCAAATCAGTGTGGGCTCTGGAGGGGAAGAAAGAGCTGTCCTCAGCTCTGCTCAAATTGGGTGGAATTGGGGAAATCCACAATTTAATCACTTCATGCATGTTTTCAATGTCAAATGTTGTTCTGTATACATGGTTTATTTGTCCATGGTTTTACTTGAATAATCAACTGCATTTTGACAATTTCTTGCTTATTGTTTAACTTCACATTTATTTGGATCATATCCAGTGTACATATGTTAATCAATTCTGTATATGGACATGTCGACAGAATGTGTGTGTTCCAACAGCTCTCAGCAGCAGCTTCATCTGAATATTCAGACACAGGAGATGGAAGACTGTTCAGGAAATCCAGGCCAAAGGCCACCGATAACTCTTGCTAGTTTACAATAGCAAACAGCGGCTGTCAAATCTTTCTCATAGAGTTGATCCTGTCCAGAATACTCATGGGAATATGGGGGAGTTCTGGAGGGCTCTGGGGTAGCAGTTCAAAGTGCAGCCCTGAAACATACTCATTTTTTAAAGTTACACATCAAGCAGTGCTGATTGCTGGAACTGTCCTTTCTCTCTGAGTTATGTGATGTGAGCCTGCTCTGAACCATGGTTTCTTTCCATAAATGAGCTGAAGAGATAGTTATTGAGCCCACTACCCCTTGCACAAAATCACAGTAAATAGATTCACTGATTGTTATTTTAAATCCTCATACAGAGCTGACTCAATGTGACAGTCATCGATGTTGATGCCAGAGAGGCCTTGTGGGTACTATAGTGGATACGAGTCCAATGGTTCCTTTGTCCATCTGTGAATTCCACTGAAATATCTCTTAACAAATATTGTCCTCATGCCATACCTCAAATAAACAACTTGGTGTTGTTTGTCATAAAACTGAGGGTAGAAAATAGATTGATACAGGTCCAGATGCTAAAGACTCCCACAATCAGAGTGTATGAACCTGGGTATACCAAAGACCCAAACATTTGACATGATAAAAGGAAATATGTGCTATTACCTGCTAAAAAAAATCCTCCAATAAAAGTTCAAACATGTTGATTAAACACATCTTCCCCTCACTCATGATTCGGGGTCTTTGTTCTCGCTAGGCCAGGGGTAAGCAACCCTAGTCCTGTTTTCTTAATGTAGCTACAGCAGGGTTTCCCAAACACGGTCTTCGGGACCCTAAGGGGTGCATGTTTTGGCTTTTGCCGATGGACTATACAGTTGATTCAAATAATCATCAAGCGTTGATAATTTGAATCAGCTGTGTAGTGTTAGGGCAAAAACCCTTGAGGTCCTGAGGATCGAGTTTGGGAAACCCTACTGTAGCTATAGTATGGGATAAGATTACTTAGCTTTCTACTGAATTGCCTCTAACCTCATTTTAATAAAAAATAAATGTCCACATAAACAAATGAGTACCATTTTATTCTTTCAACAGTACATATCAAGTTAAGTATTATCTAATGAACAGATGAAATATTATTGTCACATATTCATTGTATTTATTTAAACATTTTATATTACATGAAAAAATACTATACTATGGTATAAATACTATAGTATTCACTGTAGTGTTTTGCAGACTACTGTAATATTCACTCTAGTATACTGTATATGTACAGTTAACTATAGTATAAATACTGTAGTAAAATAAAACTGTAGTATATACTACAGTTTTTAATGTAGTGCTTTTTAAGAGATTACTGTAGTATTTACTATTGTGTTTTTGTTTTATTATCTTTGACATAAGTGGAGGCTTTGTCCTTGAGGAAATCTACTGGACAAGTACTAAAAAGATCACCTTTTCAATAACCTGAATGTAGTTGGGACTGGGGTTTAAACTGATAATTCAGCACTTCTGCTCTTTTCTATAACCCATAGGTAACAAAATATATGGTCTATACTTGGCATGTAGGTTTCTCACTTATGGGTGGCACAAATTGGAATATGGGGGAGGGGAATGTTTTCCACTAGTTACCATACCCACAAAGTCAAAATTGGCTGTAACGTAAAAAATGTATGAAAAAAATAATTGCTTCATTATCTAAATTTAAGGTTAGGTATAAGGTTAGCAGTGTGTTTAAGGTTAGGGTTAAAGTTACGGTTAGGTTTAAAATCACATTTTAAGAAGATCAATTGTAGAAATAGGAGTAGTAATTACTACAGTGTTTTCTTTGCGGATAATACTGTAGTATTTACTATAGTATTCTACGGTATATTCCAACATACTCTAGTAAGTACTACCACACATAGTCGAGGGATGTTGCAGTGTAGTATAGTATTATACAGTATTACAGTTTACTACATAATTTTATAGTAAGTGCTGTAGTGTTCTATAGTAATCTGAAGTATTTTTTCATGTGGGCTGGGTGTTATGACCAGCACAATCGATAAACAGATATTTACACTCCTCGAAAGTCCTTATTAAATCTTGTCCAATAAAAGTGGTGGTTAGAGTTACAGGGGTACCATGGTATAATAAATCAACCAATCTTGACTTCACATACTGTAGCAATAATAGCATCCTGGTATTTGATAGTATGTTCCTAAAGTGGGAACCTGGGTTTGTGGTCTCTGTTATACAAATCAAAATTGTGTGCAGGCTGCTCCCTTGTACATGAAAAAGCATTGCATGACAGTGATGAATTTACAGAACAGTTGAAGATCCATGCAAAAATGACCTCTTATGTTCACAGACTAACTGTACCCTAGCTGAATATTTGAGAGTGGATTATAATAGTAATGATCACATACTGTAGGAATATGTATTTCTACAAAACCAGAATAATTCCTTTCTATGAAAATAATTCTGAAGAATTCCAATAGAAAATATTTTGTATAGTTTCTTTTCTGTTTAAGGACCTTTCCCAATCTGAGTGAAAATATACAAAGAGGATAAGGTGTTATCTTTGACAGTTGTCACATACACCAGATAGGTGCAGTGAAATGTGTTGTTTTACAGGATCAGCAATAGTAGTATGGCTCCCCTGGTCAAGTGCCTTGCTCAAGGGCACATCTACAGATTCTTCACCTTGTCGGCTCAGGTATTCGAACCAGAAAACTCTATAGCACTGGAGGCTGGTGGGAGGAGCTATGGGCTCGTTGTCAAAATGTGGTTTCCATACCGCTCCATTTATTCCATTCCAACCATTACAATGAGCCTGCCCTCCTATAGCTCCTCCCACCAACCTCCACTGCTCTATAGCACTCTATAACACCTCAATAGCACTTGTCTGAGCATGAACCCCAGTGGATGAAAGTGAGGACCATGTCTAAAGGGGAGCTGCTTCAATGCTCCAAATGAAATACTGAGAGATAGTCCAAATTCATGTGGCTCAGAGTGTATCAAACCTAGTCCTCAGGACCTCAGCACATATTTTTGCTTATCCCAAAGCAATATTTGTCTAGGCTCATGTACAGAAATCTATGATAAAAAATATCATGCTCATGGCAACACTTGATATACATTTGAAAGTGTATTACGTCAGCGGTTGGTTTCGTTTATATCACACGATAATCTATATTTCCCTGTTTCTTTTCCTGTGATAAACCTCAAGTCGTTGTACATGTTTTACCATTTCATAAAATGTTTCCCAAAATATAAAAAGCCATCTCAGGCTGTAATTTGTCTTACTTTAGTCCTGGTTTCCATACATAAACCAAGCGTTAGTCTCCAAACCGCCCCTGCAATTGTCGATGAAGAAAGAGGCATTTTTGGCTGCGCTCTAACATAATCAAAATTAGCCAGTTGAAGGGAGAAGAATGAAAGAGAGAGAGAGAGAGAGAGAGAGAGAGAGAGACTCTAAGTCATGATGATAAAAACCAATGCTTGGCTCCACAGACAGAAATGGTAAAATCGACAGACACAAACCAATCAATCGTACTGGGGCCAAGCCATACATCTATTTCAAATGGCATTAGTTCCCTTTATTTTCTTTGTAATCACTTCATCTGTCAACAATTGGACAAACATTTGTGACTGACCATTTTTTAAGTTAGTCTTTTATAGGCACTGAATCTAGTTCAGCTATTGTTAAACATACTTTACGTGGACAAAGTCGGCCAAGAGGCCCTAAAGGGGTCTGAAGTCAAATCAGTTGCCCACAGCAGTGAGTGGGTGTAGGGCATCAGAATGCAGCCCCTCTGCTCTACCTCACGCTGCCTGTCATCTGCAATTTAACTCTGCAGTTTAAAATTGAACTCAGTGGGAGTTAAAATGATGGGTGTTAGGTGTTGCATGTCACCCCCGCATCCTCCACGTGCCCACAGTTAGTCTTGCCCCAGCCTGAGAACTTGCACTGGTGGATGGTGTCCTCATTCCCAACACAGGCCACATCATCCATCCAGATGAGCCCAGTACCTGTAGAAATAGACAGGGAGATATATTTGTATATTAATGACAGAGAGAGAGAGAGCAGAAACACATTTCATCTTTATTTAACCAGGTAGGTAGAGAACAAGTTTTCATTTACAACTGTGACCTGGCCAAGATAAAGCAAAGCAGAGCGACAAAATCAAACAACACAGAGTTACACATAAACAAATGTACAGTCAATAACACGATAGAAAAAAATCTATGTACAGTGTGTGCAAATGTAGAAGAGTAGGGAGGTAGGCAATAAATAGGTCATAGAGGCAAAATAATTACAATTTAGCATTAACACCGGAGTGATGGATGTGCAGATGATGATGTGCAAGTAGAGATACTAGGGTGCAAAACAGCAAGAGGGTAAGTAATAATATGGGGCTGAGGTAGTTGGGTGTGCTATTTACAGATTGGCTATGTACAGGTACAGTGATCAGTAAGCTGCTCTGACAGCTGTGGGTAAAAAGGGAGTTGCATGGGGGCAGCCAAGTATCAGGCTCTGATGTTCTATTCTTTCTCCTCTCTAATCACAGCCTTTATCTGAAGTGAAGAGACTGTGATAGCAGAGTCTGGTCTGGCCATACTCAGGCTCCTCTCCTAGCTCCTCAGTCTGCTGAGTAATTCATCACACCAGTCTCCTCTGAGAGCTCTTGGAAGCGTTAATGTGAGGCAGATATCTGGCAGAGGGATGAGAACACGCCATGTCTCCACAAACACAGAGGTTCTGGAGACTGGAGCAAGCCTCTCCTCTCTCCTCTGCCCCGTCCACAGGCATCAGCTAGGGTAGCTTAGCACCACCAGAGGGGACCTCTGGCATGGAACCTCTGTCTGAAACTGGGTTTATTGTTGTACCAATTACATTGAAGACAGAGCTGGGAGGCCGACAAACAAACATGACACCACCCCCCAGCGCCTACTTCTTGATCCAAATTAAAATTATTTCAAGACCCAGTCAAGATCTCCAGGATGGCTTAATGAATTGTTGCTGTCTGAAGAATGATGTGCAAAATGAATATACAATGTATAAATGCACCTTAGGAATTCCATTGTTCATGATGAGTTTGGAGTTACAATGGTAAACTTGGGACAATGAATTCATCATGCGCTTTGAGAAGAAAGGTCACGTCATCAATCGGTATGTAAAACTGATGGGAATGCATTTGTGTACTTGAGGGCTGGATGGTTTTACACTCTGTCTATTGATCTACCACTGTGCTCTTTTTGGGATCTAAATTACCTTACTTGCCAGATAAGCAGGTTTGAGAAGTTCACTAACATAAATCAAAGACATAGGATCTTAAATATATGCCTAACATAACCCAACTTGGTTTGATCTATAACAACAAGGTCTAATATACATACAAGAAAACCACACAGATAAACTATATATACAGTATATCAAACCAATCCACATAATATATGTTTTTAAGATGCAATATGTCATATGAATGTCTGTGTCCCAACAAAGGTTCCCACAGAGTTACATTAGCATAAGCATGTCTGTCTTACTCCACATTTGAATCAGATTTCTTCAGGGTTATATTTGAATGCTGACAAAATAACAAGCACAAAAAGCACAATATGGTTTTTATAAACCTGAATCAAACGTTCATTTCTTTTACTCTATGATGAGAGTTTACAGATATGCATGAGGGCCTCCTTCCATAGACCAATCAGAGGCTGTGTACGGGTGAGAGGATTCATAGACAGACTTGATGAAAGACCATTAGAGGCCAATATAATATCAATATATCCTGCTCTAGTTGGAGCCAGCAGACTAGACCAGGGCTGATCTGCAGACTACGTCAGGGCTGGTCTGATATAGCGTATAAATAGAAGTCTGTAATGAGAATTCTTTGTGTTGTTTGGTAGTAATGTCTCAATTTCAGCAATTTTATCGATCGTTGTGTGTCTTGGCTCCAAAGAAGTAGTATCCCTAATGTTCAAATGAGTCCTGTCCCTCTCATGTTTAAGAACAGGATGTGTAAGTAAATATCCTACCATATTGTTTTCCATATACTTTATGACCAACGGTATTGTCGAGGACGGACCACAATCACAAAGGCCTGGCCTACTGTCTATCTACTCTATCCGTTTGTTCACAGAAACATTCTGAACTTTAAGTGTGGGCAATATTTTCCCTTTGAATGTTGGCAAACACACTGTGTATGATCAGAGTTCTGCTCAAAGGTCTTTCTACCACATTTAGCACCATAAAGTGCTAAAGAGGAGACTCCAAGTCGTAGCACAACCAACTACATTACATTGAATAACTGAAACATCTTGAGTGCAGCATGAACATGAAGCAAACTTGAAAAGAAAACTTGGCCAGGGCCGGTATAGTATAGTGTACATTCAGCACAGATTTTCAGAGGCTGATGCATTACTGTTGGGTTTATTTTAACAAGACATACCTCCTAAACTGGTTTACCCCAGATCTTAACACTTCTTTTCAGAATTATTTATTGGACTGACCATGCAGGGATGTACAATGTCGTCTCTAACTTAATTATTGATATATCACATCAAAGATATTTGTCAAGAGTAAATAAATTGGAAAAATTTGACTAAATGTAGCTTCACAAATGGGGTCTATGAAAGACACATTTACAATTGTTTAATTTGTCCTCAAATAACATACGCCCTCAAAAGTCAATGTGAATTATAATACATTTAAAGCATGGCTCTTGGAATTTGTATTCCCAGAAACAAATAATATTAATACACCATAACATGTTGATTGGACCTAACAGAGGTGTGTGTGTGTGTGTGTGTGTGTGTGTGTGTGTGTGTGTGTGTGTGTGTGTGTGTGTGTGTGTGTGTGTGTGTGTGTGACGTAATGATAGTTGTTGAAAAAAGGTCATAGAGGAAACAGATATTACCACTGGGACTTTTTTGATGGCATCTGGCTCCTACGATTTTTCCATATAAACTTATATGAATCTCAGTAGTATTCTACTGCTGTGTGCACTAATACCATCATAAAAAAGTACAATTACAAAAACAAATGATAAAAATCATAATCCAACTCCCTGGAACACATTTATCACAGTCTGTACTGTAGTTAGTTCCTAACTAGATGGAGATAAACTGCAAAGTGGCTTCTGAGAGCCATATTTTTCTTAGAGCTTGGTGAGAGTGTGGTTGTCCTATGGTTATTTTGCATACAACCTTCCGACAACGTTCTGGGAATTATGCAGGATAGTTGTTTGGCTTTGGAACATTTTCAGCACATTTAAGGAACTTGACAAAATACCATTATTTTCTTGGTATTTCATTACTTTAACAGAACGTTTCCTAAAAGTTCAAACATGTTTACATTTGATTACATTACAGTTCTAGGAATGTTCTCCAACTGGCTTGACATTGGGAATGTTCTCAAATAGTTCAGAGAACATTAAGAAACAACGTTCTCCTGTGGGAATTTCAATATTTAAGCATAATGTTTCCACCAGGTTTCCTCGTGGTTCTATTTAAAATAATGTTCTCAAATAGTTCAGAGAACATTAAAAAACAACATTCTCCTGTGGGAATTTCAATATTTAAGCATAACGTTTCCACCAGGTTTCCTCATGGTTCTATTTAAAGTAATGTTTCGTTCTCAATTTGTTCTGAGAACATTAAGAAACAACGTTCTTCAATGGGAATTTCAGTATTTAGCACAATGTTTTCTGCCGTTTTCCACATGGTTCTATTTAAAGTCATGTTTTCAGAACATGAAAAAACCTTTCTGTAAAATGTAAAAACCACAAGAAAACATGAGTAACGTTCAAGGAACGTTCTAAGAATGTTATTTAAAAACATATACATTCCTTTCTCAGCGTCAACAAAACTCACTCTATCCTCTATCTTGTTAAGTGTGTTCAGGTCCACAAAATGACCCTGATCTGAATGAGAGCTTGTTTCCTATGAAATGGGGTCTGTTTGAATAGACTAAAATGAATTGCTTTGTATGAGTAAAAAAAACATGGCATGCTAGCCAGGGGTTGGAACCGTTTCTGGGAACAGAACAGAAAACCTGAAAAGAACAAAAACATTTGATGAACAGAATCAGAAATGGGAACAAAAGTGATCTATACTGTTCCGGAACAGAACCATTATTTTTAAAAGCACGGTAACTAGTTAATAACATTGTTTTACATTCCAGGCATATTGTTTTTGTTCCACAAATAACGGAACAAGGTGCCTATGCCAAAGCTCTCACTCTGTCACTTAGAAACTTATTCCAGTGTCTGCCTGCTAGCTGAAAATCTTTGCCAGTATGTGTGTGTGTGTAGGCAACGTGCCCCTCCCCCTCCGAAGCTTAAGCTACTGAAGCCTACTGAATTTACAAGCGTGATTCAGAAATTAGGGAGAGATGTTTCATTGGAGAAGAATGGATGAACTTTTCCAATGCTAGTTACGGGCATTATAGTTATCACGTTTCACATTGGATTTATTAACTGTTTTAAATTCTGGTGCCTCTCTCTCACACACAAGGCATTTAGCTAGCTAGCTAGCTCTGGTCCAACTCTCGGAAGTTCAAAGACATTCAAAGTTCCTCCATAGAAGCCTCTCCTCCGTAGGCCTAATTCAGATATTGCATGTCATAACAAGATGCCCAGCACTTCAAGCCAAGCCTCCTCCTCCACCCTCTCTTGCTCTCTCCCCACCTGCAAAATTTCAGTCGCATCTCGCTCACTACACTTGGTGGTCCATTGTGCATGTAAACAACTATAGCCTAGGCAGCTGATAGCACCCAGGCACTATCGGCTGCTTAGGCTAAAATAACTAGAGTTTGCCCGCTCCATAGCAAGCTGCACTATCTGCACTGATTGGTGAAGTAAATTAATCTCGAGCTAATGTAAAAAAAATATATAGATTTCAGAGGTTTAAAAAGGAACAGAAAGGAACGATATAAACAGGTACTTTTTTGGGGTTCGAACCAGTTCAAAACTTTATTTTGCAGGTCGGAACAGTGGAACGCAATAAAAAGAATAATGGTTTTGTTCAGAATGAAACGATGGGAAAATAATTTCTGTTACAACTCCTGATGCTCCATCCTGGTGTCACAGTGAGCTAATTCCATGGTTAGAGAACAGAAGATCAAAGGTTTGAATCTCACTGATGCCATGCCACAATAATACAGAAATGTTTTGCATGATTAATGCCTAAGCAAATTCATTTCCATGTGTCCTATCTGTGCTTGGAGTTCAAAACAGTTAACCCAAACTAATCTAGCAGTGTTATAAAGTCTTATTGAAACATTCAGTGAAAGTTTTAAGGAAGTTATTCAAAAACCTCAAAATAACCTATCTTTTTCATTCTCAGAACGTTAATAAAACCTCAGAGGAAAACTTTCAGGGGACCATAGTAAAACGTTATCAGAATCTCCCTGCAACCTAAAAATGTACGTTCCAGGAACAGGCAACATTTTTACATCTGTTCTCAGAACGTTTAAAAACCTTCCGTTTTACCGTTCAGGAAACGTATGGTTTCGTTCTCAGAACTAATGGGAAACTAAAAATCAAAATAATTTTAGACCCAAAATCTAAATCATTTTCGACCCAAGCCACCCCGTGTACCCGGACTTTGAACTACTCCCCTCTGGACACAGGTATAGGGCACCCCTCGGCAGGAAAAACAGAGCTAGACAATCATTTGTGCCAGGTGTGATATCCCTCCGAAATAGCTCGGGCTAATGTACCTATCAACTCAGTAAGGCCAGCAGGCTAGTCTCTTTTTATTGGTATGTACTGTAACTGTTATGAAAGTTGTATTGTCAATTTGTTTTGTGTTTAAACACCACTTTAAACGTGTACATGACACTGCAACAAAATTTCCCCATGGGGACAATGAAGTCAGTAAAGTAAAGTAAAGCTAAACTTACATTCCCTCAACTTCCAAGGAACCAAATGTGCTAGCTGAGTTACCTTGTCCAAATCGGCCTGTTTTATGGATCTCGAAGGCCCCTGTGTAGCCAAGCATCCTGCAGACCACGTCACCGTCCTTCTTGTCCCAGACGTCGTCACACACCGTTCCCCAGCGCCTCTCGTGGAACACCTCCACTCTCCCCTCGTGAGGGCCTGATCCATTCACCAGTCTCACCAGTGTCTCGTCCACTGAAACTTACACATGCACACGCACGCGCACACACACAGCAGGAGAGAGAGACAAGAATGGTGGTTAGACAAGGGATGCTGAGGGGTTCATAGACCACAGATAAGGTTGAGATGGCTTAACTCAGTGTATTACTTTTGTGCATTCATTTTGTTTGTAGACATCTTTCACCACACGTTGGTTTAATCACCAAAACACAACATAATTACATCTTGTACATTTTTATCGCTTCGGTGCAATTTCCTCAAGTATGTTGTACATTTTCACAACTGTTAGTACAAAACTCAAAACAGATAATCAAAAAGCAGTAATTTCAAAACTGTAAGCACATTTTCAATTGATTAAGTATAAGACACAAAATCATACAGTCACTTTTTCACCAAACTTAATCAGTGTTTCATCTAGAAATACGTTTCACATTGCAATACCTGTTTCACAATGCAATTCTCACATTACTTTTGATATGATTCTTTTCTCTTTGCTAAAGAGTACTATTACTTGTACTATTACTTAACCCAATTGCTCTTAATTGATGATCACCTAACCGTTTGGTAAACCTGTAGGTTTATCATGCCAACTGGCTTGTCTAGTACAGATTATGAGAACTACATCATGAAAATGTATGACTGTAAATTAGAAACATAAATATGATATACTGCATACTCAAAAGTACTGCTATGATGATGACTAATATGATTTAAACTCACAGTAAATTGCAAAAAATCTGATATTGACAAGTTCAGAGATGTACTGTATGTAACTAATTAAATTCAAGTGCATTGGTTGTGACCACAGATTAGCAGATGTTACAGCAGGTGCAATGTCATGCTTATTTTTCTAGCTCCTACAGTGCAGTAATACAATATCAATGCAATACATTACCAATATGCAAATAATCCAGAAAGTGCCCCCCCAAAAAGAAAGAAAAAAATGAAATGCAACCCCTATACAGTAAACATGTATCCAAAATTAAAACTGTATATTGAGAAGACATCATTATTGTCACATCCTGACCAGTAATAGGGGTTATTTGTTATTGTAGTTGGGTCAGGACGTGGCAGGGGGTATTTGTTTTATGTGGTTCAGGGTGTGTTTGTGTATGTGTTCATGTAGAGGGGGTATTTGATTTATATGGTTCGGGGTGGTTGTTTATGTAGAGGGGTATTTGATTAATTAGTCCAGGGTTTTGGTTATTGTTCTATGTTAGTTTAGTTCTATGTTTGGTCTAGTCGTTTCTATTTCTATGTTTAGTTAATTGGTGTTGGGGCCTTCAGTTGGAGGCAGCTGTCTATCGTTGCCTCTGATTGAAGGTCCTATAAATAGGTATGTGTTTTGTCATGGGATTTTGTGGGAGATTGTTGCTGGGTATAGCTTTGTGCCTTACCGGCCTGTTCGTTGTGTTTTTGTATACGTTTTGGTTTTTCCTTCTTTATCCTTTAATAAAAGAAGATGAGTATACATTTTCCCGCTGCGTTTTGGTCTAAACCCTACGACAACCGTGACAATTATGTTGTGTTTTGGTGATTAAAACAATGTATTCATTATATTTCACATTAAACTTATATTTGGTGAAAGATGTCTACAAACAAAATGAACGCACAATGAAAGGTTTTGAATGTAAGACTGGCTGTGTTACAAGTGTTACCAGTTTGGAGTTTAGAAAATTCAACACATACTTGTGAACATAGGACCAAAGCAAAAAATAAATATACTGCTCCAAAAAATAAAGGCAACACTTAAACAACACAATGTAACTCCAAGTCAATCACACTTCTGTGAAATCAAACTGTCCACTTAGGAAGCAACACTGATTGACAATAAATTTCACATGCTGTTGTGCAAATGGAATAGACAACAGGTGGAAATTATAGGCAATTAGCAAGACATCCCCAATAAAGGAGTGGTTCTGCAGGTGGGGACCACAGACCACTTCTCAGTTCCTATGCTTCTTGGCTAATGTTTTGGTCACTTTTGAATGCTGGCTGTGCTTTCACTCTAGTGGTAGCATGAGACAGCGTCTACAACCCACACAAGTGGCTCAGGTAGTGCAGCTCATCCAGGATGGCACATCAATGCGAGCTGTGGCAAGAAGGTTTGCTGTGTCTGTCAGCGTAATGTCCAGAGCATGGAGGCGCTACCAGGAGACAGGCCAGTACATCAGGAGACGTGGAGGAGGCCGTAGGAGGGCAACAACCCAGCAGCAGGACCGCTACCTCCGTCTTTGTGCAAGGAGGAGCAGGAGGAGCACTGCCAGAGCCCTGCAAAATGACCTCCAGCAGGCCACAAATGTGCATGTGTCTGCTCAAACGGTCAGAAACAGACTCCATGAGGGTGGTATGAGGGCCCGACGTCCACATGTGGGGGTTGTGCTTACAGCTCAACACCGTGCAGGACGTTTGGCATTTGCCAGAGAACACCAAGATTGGCATATTCGCCACTGGCGCCCTGTGCTCTTCACAGATGAAAGCAGGTTCACACTGAGCACATGTGACAGACGTGACAGAGTCTGGAGACGCCATGGAGAACGTTCTGCTGCCTGCAACATCCTCCAGCATGACCGGTTTGGCGGTGGGTCAGTCATGGTGTGGGGTGGCATTTCTTTGGGGGGCCGCACAGCCCTCCATGTGCTCGCCAGAGGTAGCCTGACTGCCATTAGGTACCGAGATGAGATCTTCAGACCCCTTGTGAGACCATATGCTGGTGCGGTTGGCTCTGGGTTCCTCCTAATGCAAGACAATGCTAGACCTCATGTGGCTGGAGTGTGTCAGCAGTTCCTGCAAGAGGAAGGTATTGATGCTATGGACTGGCCCGCCCGTTCCCCAGACCTGAATCCAATTGAGCACATCTGGGACATCATGTCTCGCTCCATCCACCAACGCCACGTTGCACCACAGACTGTCCAGGAGTTGGCGGATGCTTTAGTCCAGGTCTGGGAGGAGATCCCTCAGGAGACCATCCGCCACCTCATCAGGAGCATGCCCAGGTGTTGTAGGGAGGTCATACAGGCACGTGGAGGCCACACACACTACTGAGCCTCATTTTGACTTGTTTTAAGGACATTACATCAAAGTTGGATCAGCCTGTAGTGTGGTTTTCCACTTTAATTTTGAGTGTGACTCCAAATCCAGACCTCCATGGGTTGATAAATTGGATTTCCATTGATTATTTTTGTGTGATTTTGTTGTCAGCACATTCAACTATGTAAAGAAAAAAGTATTTAATAAGATTATTTCATTCATTCAGATCTAGGATGTGTTATTTTAGTGTTCCCTTTATTTTTTGAGCAGTGTATAACGGTAGTTCTTTTAACAACCAGTTAATCCAACAGCAAAAAATTTAAGATACATGATTCATAATTGTCCTTTGAATGTAGTATGCTACAGTACTGTAAATTACAGTACATTACACTGTTTTCACATTAAGTACTACACTAGCACTACCCATTAAAAATGACTAAACATCACATTTCCATCATTTCTATCCCATGTGTGATCAAAGGTGTGATCATTGAAGGCATCTTTCACAGTGTAATCAAAAAAAATAAATGAAAGAAAGAAAAAATGTTTAGCAGGCACTAATTTGAGCCTTGTCTTGATCATTTGTCCATATGTTTTCATCAAAGTCGCAGAAAAATATCCTCATTGTTCATGCACCTGGGAAAAAACCTTTTGGCATTGCGAATCTAAGCCTAACATAGGTCTGGTTTGAAATCATTGTATGCCTCATCCATGGCCTGAAGGAGGGTGGTTCGCTGATGGGGATGGCAATAAATTGTAAAGTATTTTGTCTGTAATGTAATTTTCGTTATGTGTCGGACCCCAGTAAGACCAGCTGTCACCATTGACGTCAGCTAATGGGGATCCTAATATACATATAAAAAAATATCATACGTACATCTTCCACCTGTATTATAATCGTGTATTGTATTTTACAGTAATGCATTGTGGTGATTGTCGTGTTGTCCGTGAGCATACGTGACTGGATGGCCAGCACTACAGTATTGTACTTACGTATGTATTGTAGTGATCCTGTACGTAACAATTTTTACCATGGCTTGGTTTCATTTGAAGCATATTTTTATACGTCTCTTGTTTGTATCAATTGCAAAGACATTGGCAACTTTGTATTTGTAGTCAACTTTGTTCTGAAGTTATCGGCGGTCACAGAGAGACGGATAAGCCATGTGATTCTATGATTAGCGGAGATATTCTGAGGGCGAAAAAGCATTTAACAATGCGCTTTTAATGATTTATTTAACTTTTATTTAACTAGGCAAATATGTTAAGAACAAATTATTATTTACAATGACGGCCTACCCCGGCCAAACCCTAACCCAGACGATGCTGGGCCAATTGTGCACCACCCTATGGGAGTCCCAATCACGGCCAGTTGTGATGCAACCTGGAATCGAACCAGGGTCTGTAGTGACGCCTCTAGCACTGAGATGCAGTGTCTTAGACCGCTGTGATACCGCCTAGAATGGAACCAGGGTGTCTGTAGTGACGCCTCTAGCACTGAGATGCAGTGTCTTAGACCGCTGTGATACAGCCTGGAATGGAACCAGGGTGTCTGTACTGATGCCTCTAGCACTGAGATGCAGTGCCTTAGACCGCTGTGATACAGCCTGGAATGGAACCAGGGTGTCTGTACTGACGCCTCTAGCACTGAGATGCAGTGCCTTAGACCGCTGTGATACAGCCTGGAATGGAACCAGGGTGTCTGTACTGACGCCTCTAGCACTGAGATGCAGTGCCTTAGACCGCTGTGATACAGCCTGGAATGGAACCAGGGTGTCTGTACTGACGCCTCTAGCACTGAGATGCAGTGCCTTAGACCACTGCGCCTCTCGGGAGCCCACTTAAAAGTTCTACGAATGGTCTGAGCCAGGCGTTGGATTATGAGCGTTTTCAAGTGCAATGTTAATAACGATGGTTTTGGGAATCATCTCAGAGATTTAATGATGCTCCTACGAAGGTTCTAACAATGAACTTAGTATTAAAATGCTTGTAGGAAACCGGGCCCAGTATGGTTATTGTCTTTAATTAGTGAACACATGCTTTTTTTCAATAAGTTTGTTGAAAGCATTGTTTGTCATTTTCATGTAGACTAATAAATCCATGGAGCAACAAGCCAAACATCTTTAACTTTGTCAATTTTGTTATTTTTCCATTACTGTGAAAATAAAACAAAACCTCACTTTTAACAAGATTGAAGTGACATTTGCCTTGTGGTCTTGTCAGGGCAGGAGAAGGCATTGAAAACGATTAGTACCTCTCATTGGAATATGTACTCTGACTCAACTAGCCTTTATTTACCTTAATAAGAGATTAATAACGTCGGGCTCCAAATGGCTGAATATGAATCTGGAGGATAGACTCGAGAAGAACACAGGAACTGTCACGCCCTGACCATAGAGAGCCCTTGGTTCTCTATGGTGTAGTAGGTCAGGGCGTGACTAGGGGGTGTTCTAGTATGTCTATTTCTATGTTGGTGATAATATGGTTCCCAATTAGAGGCAGCTGGTTATCGTTGCCTCTGATTGGGGATCATATTTAGGTAGTTATTACCCCACCTGTGTTTTGTGGGATATTGATTGTTTGTTAGTGTGTTTGGGCACTACGTCCTCACGGTCTTTGTAAGTTTTGTTATTTGGTTTTTGTTAGTTTCACTTAAATAAATATGTGGAACTATACTCACGCTGCGCCTTGGTCCGCTCATTTCCAAGAACGTGACAGGAACATTTCAATAATGTGTTGCAGATGTTGAGCCTGAGCTCTGCTCTACTCTTGGCCTGAGACATGCCGAGAATCTGGCAGATTGAAAACGTGTCTGCTACAGACATGTAGCCGGAACTTTCATTTTGCCATTAAGGATTACTCTGGTAACGGCTCAGGAAACTTCAATCTGTCTGGAGAAAAGCATATCCAAGTTATCTCTGATGGGGGTGTGATGAGGCTAGGCCAGAGCCAGGGTCATATTTGCAGAGTAATTAACAGAGCAATGCGGACAATGGTCTGTCTACAGTAGGTAGCAGAACTAACAAGGAGAAGTCCATGCTCTTCTAAATGCCTAATCCAGCTCAATAGCCTACAAGGCCAAACCAGATACACATACCTACTGTATTATCACTAAAATTAAACAGCCATACAGCTGTAGGTGTGTAACAGGGTTGTTATGTATTAAATGTTTATGTATTTTTATTGGTTGGTTCAAATCAGATGTCAATAAGGTGTTATGTCATTGGCTAAACTTGCAGATAGGAGATTGTGAACATCAATTCTACCCAGTCTGAAATTGCCATGCAAGTGGTAAGTCACTTTCTGAAATAGTGCATTCTATTCCACATTTTGTTACGTTACAGCCTTATTCTAAAATGGACTAAATAAAAAAAATCCTCATCAATCTACACACGATAACCCATAATGACAAATGAAAACAGGTTTTTAGAAAACAAATACCTTATTTACGTAAGTATTCAGACTCCTTGCTATGAGACTTGAAATTGAGCTTAGGTGCATCCTGTTTCCGTTGATCATCTTTAAGATGTTTCTACAACTTGACTGGAGTCCTGTGGTAAATTCAATTTATTGGACATTATTTGGAAAGACACACACCTGTCTATATAAGGTCCTACAGTTGACAGTGCATGTCAGAGCAAAAACCAAGCCATGCGGTCAAAGGAATTGTCCGTAGAGCTCCGAGACAGGATTGTGTCGAGGCACAGATCTGGGGAAGGGTACCAAAATATTACTGCAGCATTGAAGGTCCTCAAGAACACAGTGACCTCCATAATTCTTAAATTGAAGAGGTTTGGAACCACCAAGACTCTTCTCGGCCAAACTGAGAAATCGTTGGAGAAGGGCCTTGGTCAGGGAGGTGACCAAGAACCTGATGGTCACTCTGACAGAGCTTCAGAGTTCCTTTGTGGAGATGGGAGAACCTTCCAGAAGGACAACCATCTCTGCAGCACTCCACCAACCAGGCCTTTATGGTAGAGTGGCCAGACGGAAGCCACTCCTCAGTAAAAGGCACATGACAGCCTGCTTGGAGTTTGTCAAAAGGCACCTAAATACTCTCAGACCATAAGAAACAAGATTCTCTGGTCTGATGAAACCAAGATAGAAACTGAATGCCAAGAATCACGTCTGGAGGAAACCTGGCACCATCCCTATGGTGAAGCATGGTGGTGGCAGCATCTTGCTGTAGGGAGGTTTTTCAGCGGCAGGGACTGGGAGACTTCTTGTCAGGGTCAAGGGAAAGATGAACAGAGCAAAGTACAGAGAGATAATGATGCAAACCTGCTCAAGAGCTCTCAGGACCTCAGACTTGGGGCGAAGGTTCACCTTCCAAAAGGACAACAACCTTAAGCACACAGCCAAAACAATACAGGAGTGGCTTCGGGACAAGACTCTGAATGTCCTTGAGTGGCCCAGTCAGAACCCGGACTTGAACCCGATCGAACATCTCTGGAGAGAACTGAAAATAGCTGTGCAGCGATGCTACCCATCCAACCTGATAGAGAGGATATGCAGAGAAGAATGGAAGACACTTCCCAAATACAGGTGTGCCAAGCTTGTAACGTCATACCCAAGAACACTTGAGACTGTAATCGCAGCCAAAGGTGCTTCAACAAAGTACTGAGTAAAGGGTCTGAATACTTCCGTAAATGTCATATTTCATTTTGTTAAAATGTACTGGCAGCTTCATTAAATAGTACCCGCAAAACACCAGTCTCAACGTCAACAGCGGACAGTGAAGAGGCGACTCCGGGATGCTGGCCTTCTAGGCAGAGTTGCAAAGAAAAAGCCATATCTCAGACTGGACAATAAAAATAAAAGATTAAGATGGGCAAAAGAACAGAGGAACTCTGCCTAGAAGGCCAGCATCACAGAGTCGCCTCTTCACTGTTGATGTTGAGACTGGTGTTTTGCGGGTACTATTTAATGAAGCTGCCAGTTGAGGACTTGTGAGGCATCTGTTTCTCAAACTAGACACTCTAATGTACTTGTCCTCTTGCTCAGTTGTGCATCGGGGCCTCCCACTCCTCTTTCTATTCTGGAGAGAGCCAGTTTGCACTGTTCTGTTCTGTGAGTAGTACACAGCATTGTACCAGATCTTCAGTTTCTTGGCAATTTCTCACATGGAATAGCCTTCATTTCTCAGAACAAGTATAGACTGATGAGTTTCAGAAGAAAGTTCTTAGTTTCTGGCCATTTTGAGCCTGTAATCGAACCAACAAATGCTGATGCTCCAGATACTCAACTAGTCTAAGAAGGAAAGTTGTATTGCTTCTTTAATCAGAACAACAGTTTTCAGCTGTGCTAACATAATTGCAAAAGGGCTTTCTAATGATCAATTAGCCTTTTAAAATGTAAAACTTGGATTGGCTAACACAACATGCCATTGGAACACAGGAGTGATGGTTGCTGATAATGGCCTCTGTACACCTATGTAGATATTCCATAAAAAATCTGCCGTTTCCAGCTACAAAAGTCATTTACAACATTAACAATGTCTACACTGTATTTCTGATCCATTTGATGTTATTTTAATGGACAAAACATTTGCATTTCTTTCAAAAACAAGGACATTTCTAAGTGACCCCAAACCTTTGAACGATAGTGTATATTTACAAAGAAAAACATATATGGGTGATTGGAAATTATGCATTGATAGAAGATAAACTGTGCTGTAGCCTATTGCAGAATAAGGACAATTTAACAAACAATCTCCCATGTCGAGTTTGTCTATTTGGTCAAGCATTTACTCTATAAGTCATCTCTAATTGAGATCTGTAAGTCTGAAAATAAAGACCTCAACATCTCTTGTTAAACCCTTCAGGCTTTCATTGAATACAGTTGAAGTCAGAAGTTTACATACACTTAGGTTGGAGTCATTTAAACTCGTTTTTCAACCACTCCACAAATTTCTTGATAAACAAACTATAGTTTTGGCAAGTCGGTTAGGACATCTACTTCGTGCATGACATAAGTCATTTTTCCAACAATTGTTGACAGACAGATTATTTCATTTATATTTCACTGTATCACAATTCCAGTGGATCAGAAGTTTACATACACTAAGTTGACTGTGCCTTTAAACAGCTTGCAAAATTCCAGAAAATGATGTCATGGATTTAGAAGATTCTGATAGGCTAATTGACATCATTTGAGTCAATTGGAGGTGTACCTGTGGATGTATTTCAAGGCCTAGATTCAAACTCAGTGCCTCATTGCTTGACATCATGGGAAAATCAAAAGAAATCAGCCAAGACCTCAGAAAAACAATTGTAGACCCCCACAAGTCTGGTTCATCCTTGGGAGCAATTGCCAAATGCATGAAGGTACCACGTTCATCTGTACAAACAATAGAGCGCAAGTATTAACACCATGGGACCACACAGCCGTCATACCGCTCAGGAAGGAGACGCGTTCTGTCTCCTAGAGATGAACTTTGGTGCGAAAAGTGAAAATCAGTCCCAGCACAACAGCAAAGGACCTTGTGAAGATGCTGGAGGAAACAGGTACAAAAGTATCTATATCCACAGTAAAACGGGCCCTATATCGACATAACCTGAAAGGCCGCTCAGCAAGGAAGAAGCCGCTGCTCCAAAACCGCCATAGAAAAGCCAGACTACGGTTTGCAACTGCACATGGGGACAAGGATCGTATTTTCTGGAGAAATGTCCTCTGGTCTGATAAAACAAAAATAGAACTGTTTGGCCATAATGACCATCATTATGTTTGGAGGAGAAAGAGGGAGGTTTGCAAGCCGAAGAACACCATCCCAACCGTGAAGCACGGGGGTGGCAGCATCATGTTGTAGGGGTGCTTTGTTGCAGGAGGGACTGGTGCACTTCACAAAATAGATGGCATCATGAGGTAGGAAAATGATGTGGATATATTGAAGCAACATCTCAAGACATCAGTCAGGAAGTTAAAGCTTGATTGCAAATGGGTCATCCAAATGGACAATGACCCCAAGAATACTTCCAAAGTTGTAGCAAAATGGCTTAAGGACAACAAAGTCAAGGTATTGGAGTGGCCATCACAAAGCCCTGACCTCAATCCTATAGAAAATATGTGGGCAGAGCTGAAAAAACGTGTGCGAGCAAGGGGGCCTACAAACCTGACTCAGTTACACCAGCTCTGCCAGGAGCTCTCAACTTATTGTGGGAAGCTTGTGGAAGGCTACCCAAAACGTTTGACCGAAGTTAAACAATTTAAAGGCAATGCTACCAAATACTAATTGAGTGTATGTAAACTTCTGACCCACTGGGAATGTGATGAAAGGAATAAAAGCTGACATAAATCATTATCTGTACTATTATTCTGACATTTCACATTCTTAAAATAAAGTGGTGATCCAAACTGACCTAAGACAGGGAATGTTTACCAGGATTAAGTGTCAGGAATTGTGAAAAACTGAGTTTAAATGTATTTGGCTAAGGTGTATGTAAACTTCCGACTTCAACTGAAAATGTGTTTATCAGTTTACTGGTTAGGCAAACACAATCTGTGTTCAACCCCTGGATGGGCCCCTGCCTATAGTCCTTAAGGGAGTTTCATATGCAAGACCTCACCTCCTAGAGATGGCTATCACAGGGACCAGTCTATGTGCTATCGTAACTGCTCTGACGCTATCTCCTCTCAGGTCACCTCCGCTGTATGTGTTTGTGCTGGACTGTTTTCTGCCTTGTACAAAGAGGGTTATGTGTGGGCAATGTCGTCATCCTCTCGTGTGTGTGTGTGTGTGTGTGTCTGTGTGTGTGTGTGTGCGTGTGCGTGTGTGTGCGTGTGCGTGTGCACACGCCCCCCGAGACAGCAGGAGTCCCTTTCCCTCAGCACACACACAGTGGGAGGCTGATCCGAGGGGCCTCCTGTCCCTCCTGTCATGTGAGAGGAGAACAGATTTAGGAAGAATAGGAAGAAGAGGAAATGCTAGATCTAGTCAGGATGTCATATTGCAGGTCCCCTGCACATAAAGCCCAATCCTGGAGACCTGGAACGAAATAACTAATGAAAAATACATCTCAGCCAGGTATAGACCTATCTACCATGAGGACAGCATGAGGCTTGGTTTGGTCCAATCATTTTAGAAATTCAGACAGAAATTTGTTAACACTTTACTCTAGACATAATCATACATCCAACAGAAAACCTCTTAGCAGAGCCTGTTAAAGTCCAGCTAAATGATCAGACGACCGCGTAATGAAAACCAGCACCACGCTGCTGACATCTCTCTACAGTTTCACAACTAAACTATTTGTTCTAGAAAAAGAGCCAATTGGTTAAGTCCTAAGGGAGAGAGCACTAAAAACCATGCTGTCAATACCTTATAAAAACAGGCACATTGTCAAAAGTGCATTTGGCAGATTGGAAAACTGTCCCACTTTGAAATGCTGTATGTCATCAAAACTGCAATTTTAACTGGGTATTTTTCGGCATTAAAATATACTCGGGGATAAATAGATATCTAACTTGGTTTTGGCATGAAATGCACATAACCAGGGCATAAACAATAACAGAAGAAAAAGGACATACAAAACTTCCACCAAACGTTCTACACCTTCTGTCACGACTTCCGCCGAAGTCGGCCCCTCTCCTTGTTCGGGCGGCGTTTGGCGATCGATGTCACCGGCTTACTAGTTACCACCGATCTATGTTTCCCTGTTCGTTTGGTTTTGTCTTAATTACACACACCTGTTTCATATTCCCTGATTATGTTCATTATTTTACCCTCTGGCGTTCATGTTTGTCTTGTCCGTGATTGTTTTGAGTGGAAGACGGCATTTAGCACCACTTCTGGGCACTATGAGTACCTCGTCATGCCGTATGGGTTAATGAATGCTCCATCCGTCTTCCAATCATTTGTGGATGAGATCTTCAGGGACCTGCACGGGCGGGGTGTAGTGGTGTATATAGATGACATTCTAATATACTCCACTACCCGCGCTGAGCATGTGTCCCTTGTACCCATGGTGCTTGGTCGACTGTTGGAGCATGACCTTTACGTCAAGGTGGAGAAATGTTTGTTCTTCCAACAGTCCGTCTCCTTCCTTGGGTACCGTTTGTCCGCGTCAGGTGTAGAGATGGAGGCTGACCGCATTTCAGCCGTGCGTAATTGGCCGACTCCAACCACGGTAAAGGAGGTGCAGCGGTTTTTAGGGTTTGCCAACTACTACCGGAGGTTTATCCGGGGTTTTGGCCAGGTGGCGGCTCCCATTACCTACTTACTGAAGGGGGGACCAGTGCGACTGCGGTGGTCGGCTGAGGCGGACAGAGCTTTTGGTAACCTGAAGGCTCTGTTTACCACGGCTCCAGTGCTGGCGCATCCTGATCCCTCCTTAGCGTTCATAGTTGAGGTGGACGCATCCGAGGCTGGAATAGGGGCTGTGCTATCTCAGCACTCAGGTAAGCCACCAAAACTCCGCCCCTGTGCTTTCTTTTCGAAGAAACTCAGCCCGGCGGAGCGTAAATATGATGTGGGGGATAGGGAGTTGTTGTCTGTGGTTGGGGCTCTGAAAGCGTGGAGACATTGGCTTGAGGGGACTAGACACCCTTTCCTCATTTGGACTGACCACCGAAATCTGGAGTACATTCGGGCAGCGAGGAGACTGAACCCTCGCCAGGCGGGCTATGTTTTTCACACGCTTTGCTTTCACCCTTTCCTACAAACCAGGTTCCCAGAACGTGAAGGCAGACGCACTATCCCGGCTGTATGATACAGAGGAGCGGTCCACGGAGCCCACTCCCATAATTCCAGCTTCTTGCCTGGTGGCACCGGTGGTATGGGAGGTGGACGCGGACATCGAATGGGCATCACGTGCAGAACCCACTCCCCCCCAGTGTCCCGTTGGGTGCGTGTACATTCCGTTTGATGTTCGCGATCGTTTGATCTGTTGGGCCCACACATCACCCTCCTCTGGTCATCCTGGTATCGGTCGGACGGTGCGCTGCCTTGCGGGGAAGTACTGGTGGCCCACGTTAGCCAAGGACGTGAGGGTTTATGTCTCCTCCTGTTCGGTATGCGCACAGTGCAAGGCACCTAGACATCTGCCCAGAGGGAAATTACAACCCCTTCCCGTTCCGCACGACTGTGGTCACACCTATCGGTGGATTTCGTGACGGATCTTCCCCTGTCACGGGGTAACACCACGATCCTGGTCGTTGTGGATCGGTTTTCTAAGTCCTGCCGTCTCCTTCCTTTGCCCGGTCTCCCTACGGCTCTAAAAACTGCGGAGGCCCTGTTCACCCATGTATCCCGGCACTACGGGGTGCCTGAGGACATAGTGTCTGATCGGGGTCCCCAATTTACGTCTAGAGTCTGGAGGGCGTTTATGGAAAGCCTGGGGGTCTCGGTCAGCCTTACCTCAGGTTTCCACCCCGAAAGTAACGGGCAGGTGGAAAGAGTCAACCAAGAGGTGGGTAGGTTTCTGTGGTCCTATTGCCAGGACCGGCCGGGAGAGTGGGCGTCATTTATCCCCTGGGCGGAGATGGCCCAAAACTCCCTACGCCACTCTTCGATTAATCTTACCCCTTTTCAGTGTGTGCTAGGTTATCAGCCGGTCCTGGCTCCATGGCATCAGATCCAGATCGAGGCTCCTGCGGTGGATGAATGGTTTCGGCACTCCGAGGAGAAATGGAACGCTGCCCATGTATGACTACAACGAGCCATCAGGCGGCAAAAGGCGAGTTTCACCGCTTCCGTCCAGATCGCCCTGCTCCCCGTCGTCCGGGTCGTCCCCGAGGCCGGTGTCGGCGCCGGGGGGGGGGTACTCTGTCGGCCCCTCTCCTTGTTCGGGCGGCGTTCGGCGATCGACGTCACCGGCTTACTAGTTACCACCGATCTATGTTTCCCTGTTCGTTTGGTTTTGTCTTAATTATACACACCTGTTTCATATTCCCTGATTATGTTCATTATTTAACCCTCTGGCGTTCATGTTTGTCTTGTCCGTGATTGTTTCCTGTTTTGTAGTTGTTGGAGGTGTTTCTCCCAGCCATGTTTTATTACTGTGGGAGAAGTTGGATTATTGTTTTTGAGTAAAACGTTTTGTTTGCACTCATCCCTGTGTCCTGCGCCTGACTTCGATACTTCTCCTACAAAAAGCATTACACCTTCCTCCTTACTCTTAGAGGAGAGGAAGGGAGTGAACCTTGATCTTAGAGCAACAGTTTTCAACATCTGGCATGGAACCAATGTTTGGCCCTTTGCAACAACATTTCTGGACTAATGGACTAAGACCATGCTGTGTGTGTGTGTGTGTGTGTGTGTGTGTGTGGGCAGACACTTCAAATGTGGAGACTGAAGCTTGTGGCTGTCCTGTAAAAATGATCTGTCAAAGCCAAGCTTACTCCAGTTTCTTGGGACTCTTGGGATATCATATCAAAGTTTGGTACCCCCATTCTGAGAGGTGTGAAGGTGAAAGGCAATGCTATAGCAACAATTACCAAGCAAGCATTAAAGCACCTGACATTTTACAGCTTGTCAAGCTAGGGGCTTTAGGTCCAACTGCACCCCCAACCCTCAGTCCCAGCTCTCAGCCCCAACCCTCAGCCTTCTAGGATAATTTTAACATTTAAAATGTTTATTTTTATTTAACTAGACAAGTCAGTTAAGAACAAATTCTTCTTTACAATGACGGCCTACTGGGGAACAGTTGGTTAACTGCCTTGTTCAGGGGCAGAACGACAGATTTTTACCTTGTCAGCTCGGGGATTCAATCCAGCAACCGTTCAGTTACTGGCCCAATGCTCTAACCACTAGGCTACCTACCGCCCCCAAAAAACATGGTTGTCAGTTGTGACATTGTAAACATCAAGCGAGATAGAGGATTAATGACCCAGGGGACTGGGGAGCACGATCCCCAACTCAAAGAGACCCACGGGTTCTGAGCTGTGACAGACCTTCGTCTCACTACGGGAACCTACTTCTACCACTGCTTCCCACCAACCACCAGCATTCCGTGTACAAGTAGAGCAGAGATGTATGCCTGTTGTGATTCGGTCCATAAAGTCGTCTATTTTTCTATTTGATCCTTAGGCATCCCTGTTTACAAGTGATGTGTGTGTGCCAGGTGAGAGCCTCCACCTACTCATGTAAATGAGTGATGAACTCACTAGACTGACACCAGCATGTGACATCAGCTCTGGTGCTGAGTTTTTAAATATTTTGTGACGGTGCTAACTGCATTCTAAAGCCAAACAGAAAGGTAGCAGGCCTCAAAAGACCCTCTGCACTCCTTTGTCCTCTGAAAAGCTGTATACAATAATTGGTAGGTCAGTTAGGGTTAAATTTGGTAATCTACCTGTGTTTTAAACAACATATTACAATAACAAATTTTACGACGCAGCAGTGTTACAGATATGTATCCAGATAACAATGGACCAACATCATTGAGAGGATGATGAGCATCAGCAATGCCATAACTCTTCACTATTCACTGGTCTCACCTGTTTTTTCACCGCGGTCACCTCGGTCTCCCTTCTCGCCCTTCAGTCCTCTGTCTCCTCTGTCACCTTGGAAAGGACAAACAGACAACAAAACATTGTGTTACACTCAGTGGAAACTTTAGGAGAAGCACAGATTAATATTTAACATCCTGTAACTACAAAATCAAACTGGACATAAGTAAAACTGATGATCCAGTTGAACCAGATCAGTATTATGTTCCTAGAGAACCTTTCCACATGCTATTTCTCTTCTAAGTATTGCTCTCTCACTGTGTCATGGTTGACTTTGTGTAGGTGGGCCTGGATTAGGCCTAAAGCTAGGCTATGGTTTGAGGTTTCCATATTGCCTTCCTGGAATACTTGTGAGCAGGGCCGCTGAAAATAAAAGTGTGGCGAGGTGGCATTTGCCATAGCACTTTTCGATCTGGTGTGGTAGTGCCACACCACTTTTGATTTAGCTGAATAAAATATATTGATGCAAAGTGTTAAAAAGAGGGGCAAATTTGTCTCATGATTTGTTGACTTGTGCACAATTACTCTGTCCTTCACATCAGAGTGTTGCTGCAGGCTCTTTGCATGTCTTGACAAATCAGATTCACGGAAATCGGAGGTTGCGCTGGCCGGGCACAATGCACAAAGCTCAAGGTGCACTCTCTACTTTCCTGCACTTTCTCTGTGTCTCTGTATAGCAACCCCCCTTCTTTAAAATATAATTCATATTAACAAGTACAAGGTTGCTGAAGTTTGACAGGGTTTTCATCCTCCCCAAGGTCAGTAGTATTTCCAGGAGTTTTTTAAAACCTTGTGACCTGATCGGAAAAGCTCTGGTCCCATCATAGCCCATATTAAACCTTTTTACAACTGATTAATCACGTCATACCGTATAAGGTCAGAGTTTTAACTGGTTAGGTTACTAGATCAGAAAAAACTACGGATCCAGATTTATTTCCCCCACCACCACTCTGGGACCTGTGGTGCCACCTCTACTTGTGAGAGGATCTTTTTTCCCATGGTTGGGGGAACAAAGTAACTCTAAAATAGTCTCCCTCACACCGGAAAGAAAGACAGCTGAACCAACCTCAGGTCTGATTTTAGACATCCCTCAACTCAATTTCCCTTTGGATACCTTATAATCTTGTTAACGTGAACTGAAGACCCACAAACTAAATGTAAGCACCTTGTCATTAGACTTAACAATTATAGGACAACCTCCTTGTGAACTACAGTATCTTCAGCTTTTGCTGAAGTGGACTAGAAAACAGCACAAAGAAAAAGACAGTATAGACAGCAAATACAGTATAGTGAGGTGTATGTTTCCCCAAAAGTGAACATGAACACATATGTCCTTGATTCTCTGTGATCTGACATCATTGTTGTGGGCTATTGTTTTTGTTGCTCTGCTCTCGTCGTCTGAGGCAATTCATTTGTCTGTCTGTGGGTTGTATGCTATATTATGAAAGACAAAAAGGAGTCAGAGCAAAAGGCAACATCAATTTAACGATTAAAGGATTTTATGAAAAATCGCTGGGGTTGAGAGGCTGAAAGCACAGTCGTCCTGCAGCTCCTCTTTCAGAGTGAGCAGAGAGACATTTTATGGCGTCTTTCTGGCTTCACTACTTGAAGCCAGTTAACAGTCTTAGAATTTATTTTTAAGAAGATCCTCCTTGGATACATTTGTGTCCTGAAGGGGGCATCTGATGCTGATTTGATGAGGATCTGAGTGTGGGTGCAAGTTTGCCAGCACCATATATTTAATTTACTGTCTGGACTTGAGAGAGGCTGCGGAAAATGAAGTAATCAGTCAACTTCAATCTTTAATTACACTAAATTCATATTTGTTGTATTTTGATATGTACCAGAAGTTTATGTCCATGATTATAGAGGACACCACACAATAAGGCAAAAATGACCAGTATGGTACTGTCATCTTTTATTTTAGAATATTCATAAAAATAACAAACTCTGGATATGCCTTTGATGGAATATTAACATTCCTACCACTCAGTTCTGTGGGAACATCTCTCTGTAACTACAAGTTTAAAACCACAAGGTGTGGTTATGAGCTGTTACTGTAATAAAGTGACTATTATCCCGCGTTTAATTCCTGTATTTTCAGATCCAGAGTCCCAGGAAAGGGCCCAATGGCAATGGCACCCAAACAGAACCACCAATTGTCGGGTAGTGCTCTGAGCTGACCACATCCTCATAGTAATGTGTGGTGCGGTGGTCAGGAAATGTTAGACACTTACTCTGGTTCAAACGCCCAATGCCAAACACAGCTCTAACTCACAGAAAAACGTACATAAAGAAAGGCCTACTTTAACAGGCCACACAACATCTCTCCCTTTTCCACAAGGGTGCTTTTACAAGCTTTACTAAATGGCTAAGTGCCTTTGTTATTTTATTTCGTATTTATCTAACCCTGTGTTATGGGTGTTGTAGTCACAGTGAGTCAGTCTAACAGGGCTGGGAGGACAGGTCAGATAGAGAGTGCAGAGCACCCACATCCAATCTTAATGTTATTGGCTCACAGGGGTTTGAGCCTCCAGCACCGGACAGTTCAGCCAAACTAAACTGATCCAGCTGTTTGGTTTGCATAGAGAAATAAAATAAGTCCATTGTGGAGAGTCAAATCCATGACCAAAACAATGAGGCACTGCGTCTCAAATCATATGTGTGAAAGGAGTATCTGATTACAAAACAAGTGCTGCTTCCCAACACACAAGGTGACGAAGGATGAAAAAGCTTCCTAAAAGCAAGGTTGGACTATCCCTGAGACATGGCTGTAGACTCCTATGATGTCTAGGCACCATAAGCGTCTACAGCCAGGTCTCAGGGCTAAGGTTGGACCAACTAAAAACCGGACATGGCTTTCCTCCATTATTATGGTGAGAGGGAGACATTTCTGTCTGCAAGGTTTTAGGTTGGCGGTTCAGCTGATAAGGAAGGTCTGCTTTGGGTTAGGATGGGGAGGCAGAGGGCATGAAGACACAGTACCAGTCAAAGGTTTGGACACACCTACTCATTCAAGGGTTCTTCTTTATTTTACTACTTATTTTTTACTACTACTCTACATTGCAGAATAATAGTGAAGACATCATAACTATGAAATAACACATTTGGAATCATGTTGTAACCAAAAAAGTGTTAAACAAATCAAAATATATTTTACATTTGAGATTCTTCAAAGTAGCCACCCTTTGTAGTCACCTGGAATGCATTTCAATTAACAGGTGTGCCCTGTTAAAAGTTAATCTATAGAATGTATTTCCTTCTTAATGCGTTTGAGCCAATCAATTGTGTTGTAACAAGGTAGGGTTGGTATACAGAAGATAGCCCTATTTGGTAAAAGACCAAGTCCATATTATGGCAAGAACAGCTCAAATAAGCAAATAGAAATGACAGTCAATGTGGAACTTTGAAAGTTTCTTTAAGTGCAGTCGCAAAAATCATCAAACGCTATGATGAAACTGGCTCTCATGAGGACCGCCACAGGAAAGGAAGACCCAGATCTGCTGCAAAGGATAAGTTCATTAGATTTACCAGCCTCAACTGCACCTCAGATTGCAGCCCAAATAAGTAACAGACACATCTCAACATCAACTGTTCAGAGGAGACTGCGTGAATCAGGCCTTCATGGTCGAATTGCTGCAAAGAAACCACTACTAAAGGACACCAATTAGAAGAAGAGACTTTCTTGGGCCATGAAACACGAGCAATGTACATTAGACCAGTGGAAATCTGTCCTTTGCTCTCATGAGTCCAAATTTGAGATTTTTGGTTCCAACCGCCGTGTCTTTGTGAGATGCACAGTAGGTGAACGGATGATCTCCGCATGTGTGGATCCCACCATGAAGCATGGAGGAGGAGGTGTGATGGTGTGGGGGTGCTTTGCTGGTGACACTGTCTGTGATTTATTTTGAATTCAAGGCACACTTAACCAGCATGGCTACTCAAAACACAACTCCAGGCTGTGTAAGGGCTATTTAACCAAGAAGGAGAGTGATGGAATGCTGCATCAGATGACCTGGCCTCCACAATCACCCGACCTCAAACCAATTGAGATGGTTTGGGAAGAGTTGGACTGCAGAGTGAAGGAAAAGCAGCCAACAAGTTCTCAGCATTTGTGGGAACTCCCTCAAGACTGTTGGAAAAGCATTCCAGGTGACTACCTCATGAAGCTGGTTGAGAGAATGCCAAGAGAGTGCAAAGCTGTCATCAAGGCAAAGGGTGGCTACTTTGAAGAACCTCAAATATAAAATATATTTTAATTTGTTTAACACTTTTTTGGTTTCTATATGATTCCATATGTGTGATTTCATAGTTTTGATGTCTTCACTATTATTCTACAATGTAGATAATAGTAAAAATAAAGAAAAACCCTTGAATGAGTAGGTGTGTCCAAACTTTTGACTGTTACTGTAGTTGTCAATGAGACACAACAAATCAGATGGAATAGACCCTGAGCCTCCATCAATCTGCCTTGGATTGCCCTCTCTGGAGCCTGAGTTTAAGAGAGAGCATGCCATCACAGAAGGATAAGGGAGATAGATGTAACCATTGACAGCAGGTTCAAAGAGGCAGCGAGGTACAGAGGATAGTTTAACTAATGGCTCTACAGCTGTCTGACAGTAATAATATCAGACATACCTTTGGGCCCTTCGGGTCCCATATCCCCTTTCTGCCCCTGTAGGCCGTCAGTGCCGCTCAGGCCCTTTAGTCCCCTTGGACCCTGGAAGCCTTTTTCTCCTGCTAAACCTGCCGGGAGGACATAAACAAAGCATTGGATTTATTTTCCCAATTCTTTTCAAACAGGATATCTGAAATGTGTTTCAAAGAATGCAAACAGCCTATCTTTTCCGAATCTTTGAGTACGGTGGTCCGCTTGCATGCCATAATAACATTTTCCAATGTTCTCTTTCTTTATTCACCATTTAATTATGTAATGAAAGACTATCTCAGGGAATGCCCCTGCTACATTTCCCAGGATGCTTTGAGCCCAGTTGGAGGGCTGTTATTAGGTTGCTAACAGACAGAGTGGACTTATGGATTTGGAACCATAGGGGGTCGTGTTCACTAGGTAACCCCTGATGAATCAATAATTGAAGATATAGTCGCTGCATTACTAACAAGGTATACTGTAGTAACCAACTCTTTCATAAGTAGGATAGTGGACTGACTGATAGTTTGAATGTGGTAGGAGGAGTGTTTTGGATGGCTATAACAAATGAACATGTTCCATGCTCCTAAAGGGAGGATTGCTTTCAGTATTCTTCTTGGAAATATGTCTATGGGGGTTTAGGCTACATAATCCGTGACCCGGGCCAATTACAGTAAGATACGTTTCGAGGACGTGGTTGAAAAATGGTTGAAGAATGTCATGTATGTTGAAAGCTAGAATAGGACAAATGACGTTACTGTAAAGTGTACGAACCTCTCATCCCTGTGAGGCCTGCCACACCAGGGGCCCCAAGTGGCCCAACATCGCCCATCTCACCTTTTGGTCCTGGAGGCCCTGTGGAAAACAACCTCATTAAAGCATTGAGTTGATCCCGACATAACAAACTGATGAATATACTGTAATATGAAGACAATATGATTACTGAAGTTCTGTAATCCCATAAATTGCCAGTTTCCTCTCGGTATGTCATTCATGTTTCACCACACTCTCGGACTAAAGCAGAGGAGCTCAAGGCAGAATCTGAGTCTGAAACATGGTTAACGGACATCATCCAACAATTTTTTATGCTTGGATCCAGTTAACTGACTTCAGACTTGTTATTAGAATCAGCTTGACCACAACGGAAAACACATTACCTAAGGTACACCACAATTGAAAAGTTTTGTTTTGTCCGACTGACATTTTCAAAGTAGCCTTTCAAATCATAATGTGAGCTGATCCTTAGATCCTAAGATACTGTTCTGGCGTAAAGTAGTGGCTAATGACAAGTCAGGGTTGAAAGTTCACTGTCACGCCCTGGCCATAGAAAGGGTTTTATTCTCTATTTTGGTTAGGCCAGGGTGTGACTAGGGTGGGCATTCTATGTCCTTTTTTCTATGTTTTGTATTTCTTTGTTTTGGCCGGGTATGGTTCTAAATCAGGGACAGCTGTATATCGTTGTCTCTGATTGGGAGCCATACTTAGGCAGCCTGTTTTCCTTTGAGTTTTGTGGGTGGTTACTTTCTGTTTAGTTGATGTTCCTGACAGAACTGTTTGGCTGTCGTTCGTGGTCTTGTTTTGTTTAAAGAGTTCTATTAAAATTATATGATGAGCACTCAACACGCTGCGCCTTGGTCTACTCCTTTCGATGGCCGTTACATTCACTTGGAAGTCTTCTCACCCTGGGGGGTCTGAAGGGAAAACCACTCCACTTAATTGGTTTTGACTGGTTTGTTTTAGTAGGACCAATGATATCACTCTTCACTTCTTAATAGTCTTCTATTAATTCAACTAAGAATGCTCAAGAAAAAAACATGCTCCATGAGGGTCAACCAGCGTGCAACTTTCACATGAAGAGCTGTCTGTTAAACGCCAATATGCGGTGCTGTGTCATGGATCAGCAATTCTGAATCGGAGTAGGTTGGACAGAAAACACACGTTGGTAACGCCCTATTTAAATGTCAAGGGAAAACACCTGCAATGCAATCTGTTTTGAGACATTTGGTATCAACTTGATAGATACAGTGAGGGAAAAAAGTATTTGATCCCCTGCTGATTTTGTACGTTTGCCCACTGACAAAGTCTACAATTTGAATGGTATGTTTAATAGAACGGTGAGAGACAGAATAACAACAAAAAAATCCAGAAAAACGCATGTCAAAAATGTTATAAATTGATTTGCATTTTATTAATGAGGGAAATAAGTAGTTGACCCCCTCTCAATCAGAAAGAATTCTGGCTTCCAGGTGTCTTTTATACAGGTAACGAGCTGAGATTAGGAGCACACTCTTAAAGGGAGTGCTCCTAACCGCAGCTTGTTACCTGTAAAAAAGACACCTGTCCACAGAAGCAATCAATCAATCAGATTCCAAACTCTCCACCATATCCAAGAACAAAGAGCTCTTCAAGGATGTCAGGGACACGATTGTAGACCTACACAAGGCTGGAATGGGCTACAAGACCATCGCCAAGCAGCTTGGTGAGGTGACAACAGTTGGTGCGATTATTCGCAAATGGAAGAAACACAAAAGAACTGTCAACCTCCCTCGGCCTGGGGCTCCATGCAAGATCTCACCCCGTGGAGTTGCAATGATCATGAGAACGGTGAGGAATCAGCCCAGAACTACACGGGAGGATCTTGTCATTGATCTCAAGGCAGCTGGGACCATAGTCACCAAGAAAACAATTGGTAACACACTACGCCGTGAAGGACTGAAATCCTGCAGCGCCGGCAAGGTCCCTGTGCTCAAGAAAGCACATATACATGCCCATCTGAAGTTTGCCAATGAACATCTGAATGATTCAGAGGACAACTGGGTGAAAGTGTTGTGGTCAGATGAGACCAAAATGGAGCTCTTTGGTATCAACTCAACTCGCCGTGTTTGGAGGAGGAGGAATGCTGCCTATGACCCCAAGAACACCATCCCCACCGTCAAACATGGATGTGGAAACATTATGCTTTGGGAGTGTTTTTCTGCTAAGGGGACAGGACAACTTCACCGCATCAAAGGGACAATGGACAGGCCATGTACCGTCAAATCTTGGGTGAGAACCTCCTTCCCTCAGCCAGGGCATTGAAAATGGGTCGTGGATGGGTATTCCAGCATGACAATGACCCAAAACACACGGCCAAGGCAACAAAGGAGTGGCTCAAGAAGAAGCACATTAAGGTCCTGGAGTGGCCTAGCCAGTCTCCAGACCTTAACCCCATAGAAAATCTGTGGAGGGAGCTGAAGGTTCGAGTTGCCAAACATCAGCTTCGAAACCTTAATGACTTGGAGAATATCTGCAAAGAGGAGTGGGACAAAATCCCTCCTGAGATGAGTGCAAACCTGGTGGCCAACTACAAGAAACGTCTGACCTCTGTGATTGCCAACAAGGGTTTTGCCACCAAGTACTAAGTCATGTTTTGCAGAGGGGTCACGTACTTATTTCCCTCATTAAAATGCAAATCAATTTATAACATTTTTGACATGTGTTTTTCTGGATTTTTTTGTTGTTATTCTGTCTCTCACTGTTCAAATAATCGTACTATTAAAATGATAGACTGATCATTTCTTTGTCAGTGGGCAAACGTACAAAATCAGCAGGGGATCAAATACTTTTTTCCCTCACTGTAGATTATTTAAACCATTGGCTTTCTGATGAAGCTGTGATGCTTTAAAAAAAACATGTTTAGGCTATTTAAGGTGGCTGATATTGTTTTTACACTAAGGATGACCGTTTATCAAATGATCCACTAAAAGAACATTCAAGTTTCCTTATTTTGTTCCACCACTGGTGAATAATGAAATTAGCGCTAGATCAATGTTTAAATTATGACAATTACATTTCCATGAGAATGAAGGCAATGGACACAGTGATCCTCCCAGCCAGAAGACACTTCACTAAAACAGCAAACATGTCACTCCTGAAGTCATTCCTGTTAATCAAGTGGCTGTGTGATGATTATAAATGTTTCCATGCTCACACTCTCTCTCCTCAGACCAACACATCACAGTTTCTTAATCCACCTCTCAACTTTGCTTAAATGTGTTTTTTCCCCCTTCTCATTTGTTCACCACTGCCAAATTGGAAGGTAGGCATGAAACATAAGCTAAAGGCATTGGGATGGAGGGATGGAGTGATGAAAGGAGGGAGAGGAGGCAGGCCAGAAATGCCAATTACCACGACAAGGTGTGGAGCTTTCCTGGCTAAACCCACGCTTAATGACAAGCAAATGGGATGTGCAGTGGAACAAATGACAGGGCTGATTTCCTTGGTTTTGGAGGCTTCTAAATGTAACTCACAATTGTTTCCAGCCTAAATAAAACACTGTCCCATTCACATACAATATCAATCAGATTCTGATTCAAAGTCTTATTTGGCATGGATTCACATCACTGAATTCTGTCTAATTCCTGCTAACATTACATCATGACATACTTATTTGACATTTATTTAACCAGGAAAGTCATTGAGTATGATAGCAAGTCTCAATACAACATCAACATCTTCATCTCACATTTTCCTTAACCATCGTGTAAGGAGCTCAGTAATCATAGGGAGATTAATCATGACATAAACTTCATTCCAGCCAGTGATAAGTGATGGGGCCGTTACCTTCTAAGTAGGTGATGTTCTTGAGGATATTGGAGTGCTCCCAGTCCTTGAGCCTCAGGTCCTCTGTGATGGTGCTGAGGATCTCTACCTCATTCTTCAGGGTCTCCTCCATGTGGACTTGTGTCTCCCTCATGTACCGTGCATCCTGGCTTGCATTGCTGATCTGCACCTGCAGGTCCTGGATCTTTAGGTGATGGACGCTGATGTCGCTGGTGAACGTGTGGTTGACTGAGCCGACCGTCCAGCCAACCTCCTCCAGCCTATCCTTGAGCTGGTCCACCTGGTCCGCTGCGCTCCTCAGCAGGAGGTCATGGTTGTGCAGCGAGACCGAGGCCTGGGCCAGCTGGTTGCTGAGCCCACTCACGCTCCTCTGGGTGGAGCGGTTCAGGACGGATACACGGTCCCCCAGCTGCTCCATGGTGCTGTCTGTCGACTGGCAGTGGCCTTGCAGATCCCTGATATCCCTCTCCAGGCCGCTCACTGCCCGGCCCAGCTGCTTTAAGGACTCGCTGTGGTTCTGGAACAGGCTCTCCAGCTTCCAGATGTTCTCCAGTAGGTCTGCCTGAGAGGAGATGTCACCCAGGGACTGCTGGAGCTCCCGAGAGCGGTCCTCCATACGGGTCATGTTTTCCATCAGTGCCTCCTGCTTCTCTGAGGACATCTGAGACCTGGACACTGAGGAGGACACATGGAAGAGAGGAGAAAGACGAGAGGCTCAATTATACATCTCCTACATAGCAGATAGAAAATGCTACAGATCAACAACACTTACTACAGTATATGGCTCCTGAACATTTATCAATGCAATCCACCACATTGGATCACTTAATTGTCACTGGGATGATGATTAGTAACACTAGAGTTGTATACTACAGTATTACTACTAAAACAGCAAGATAGTGTCGTGATCTCTTTTATACCATTGGCAATGACTGTTTGTTGTTAATGTCTTTTGAAAGGAAAGAGAAGTGATCTATTTTAAACAACCTCTATAACAAGGCTTTTAAGGTTTATGTTCTGTTGGAGTGAAGTTTCTTGGTAACAGTGCAGTCAGCCAGAGAGATATTTTGAAACTAAATCCTCTCAGCTCTGCAATGACGACATCCTCTCTTATACTTTTGAGACTCTTATGTAAAAAAAAAGGTGATATTGCTCAATCTGAGAAAAAGAGAATGTTGGGGAAATGGAAGGAAATGGCCAATTCCCAGCACACATGTTCAAAATCCCTCTCATCCTTCTCCACGGCTAGTAACAATTGTTGCCTATGTGTGTGTTGTGGACCAGAACTAATTTAATTATTTCAATATGAGGGAAATGTTTCCTACATGGTTGCACAAAGAGACTTTACATTACTTTACATTGTTCAGAAAGTTAATGAGCTGAAAACCAACTACAGAGACTTTCTCATTCCAAAATGACAGTCTATCTTACAGTATGTTATTTCCACACGTAGATAAGCCTAATTGTTATTAATCAGGAATTCACGGACGGCAACTTCGGCTCTAATGTGGGTTGAAGAGTAACGTGGCAACGTGTCAAAAAGCACAAAACCAAAACAGATGGATTTGTTTCCCAGACGGATAAATTAAGAAGAGATGTGGGATCCTGGACTGGGGTGAATATAGAGTAGGTGAAGGTCTGCCCTCCTTTAGCATTCAATCCCTCCTTCTTGGAGGAACCGCACTCTCTGGTAACGCACTGCGGCTCTTCACATGACCTTGACCTGTCTCTGCTCTACCAGGACAGTAACACGAACTCACACAAGATAACACAGAGGACTCAGGAACTCACACAAGATAACACAGAGGACTCAGGAACTCACACAAGATAACACAGAGAACTCAGGAACTCACGCAAGATAACACAGAGGACTCAGGATCTCACACAAGATAACAAAGAGGACTCGGGATCTCACACAAGATAACAAAGAGGACTCAATAATTCACACAAGATAAGAGTCACATTTCTTGAAATGCTCCAAAATGCAGAAATATTTTTTTTATTTCTCCTATTGATGCATTTCTGTTTCCAGGAATCTGGGAGCCCAATTAAGTTTCAAGCAATTCCCCGAAGGATATCTAATGTATGAATTTCAACATCGCCCATGCAATATTTACCCTTGCACTAGAGCCAAACAAAATTGCAAACGGGTGTGGTGACCAGTAAACTGGACTGCTCATCGAAACAGCCAGCAGGCGATGTCAACAACCCCATTCCTCAACTGGACTACCTACCATGAAGACGGGAGAGTCTGTAAAATATATGGAGAGTCAATGTGTAAAACATCCCTGTGAGGGTGTGGTGGCAGACCTATTATTCCCAGAGGCCTCACTGTCCTGGTGCATCATGTGGTTTAACAGGATGTTACTGTGCAAGACGATCTCTAGGACCAGGTGGTCGTCAGCTGTTTTCTCTCAAACTAGTTAAAGAGGAGAGGAGGCTGAAAAATACAGGCCACGCTCCTCTCCTTTTCCTGTTATTGGATTTCACATCCCCACACCCAATGCATGTTCCTGATTACCAACCGTAGCTTTTGCTTCTTAAACAAGCCTTTTCATAAAATAGTTCATGTTCTGTGTCTGTCCTAGGAGTTCAGTATGCAGGGACTTTTCACCTAGTGGAAGTGTGTTATTGTCAATAAGAACTGATGTCCTCTCCCACATAAAGAAATACTACACTGTACTATAGAATACTATAGTACTTACTATAGAATGTGGGTAGTAAACTGCAGTATACTGTAGTATCCCTAGATCATTTAGCACTTACTTTAGAATTTAGATTTTGTAGTTTACAGTAGAATCCTATACCCCACACTGTAGTATCCCTCAATCATGTAGTGCTTACTTTATAATTTTCATTTTGTAGTATACTGGAGAATACTATACTACACACTCTAGTGTTGTCACAATACCAGAATTTTGACTTCAATACGATACCAGGTTAAGTATCACGATACTCGATACCATCACTATACTCAATAGCAAAACGATACCACAACAACAAAAAGATGGCGTATTAACCAAAGTCACAGAATGGCACTTGATCCAGAAAAATAAACTCAGCTACTGCTCTGTTCAATTTTTGGGTATCTTTTGAGTTTAATATCCTTATATTTGAAAACGTATGTCAATTTTTTTAACACAACCATGTATTCAATTATACAATCATACAATCAACTTGACTCTAACTTCAAAACAACATAATGAACTTGGTCAAATCAAATTGTATTTGTTGCATGCTTCGTAAAACAACTGGTGTAGACTAACAGTGAAATGCTTACTTACTTATGGTCAGCTGAGTCTCTGTGAAAGCACAGTTGCATTTCAGAGGAAGTAACAGATCTGTCACGCCCTGACCTTAGAGTTCCTTTTTATGTCTCTATTGTGGTTTGGTCAGGGCGTGAGTTGGGGTGGGCATTCTATGTTCCCTATCTATGTTTTGTATTTCTGTGTTTTGGCCTGGTATGGCTCTCAATCAGGGACAGCTGTACATCGTTGTCGCTGATTGGGAGCCATACTGAGGTAGCCCTTTTTCCACATGTCTGATGTGGGAAGTTGTTTTTGCATTGCTGTGAGTAGCCTGCGAAACTGTTCGTTCGTTGTGTTGCTTCTTGTTTTGGTTTTTGCTGGTTCACCGTTTATATTAAAGTATGATGAACCCAACCCACGCTGCGCCTTGGTCTCATTCCAACAAAGGACGTTACAAGATCTAAGAAGTCCTTTTGTTGTACTCTTGTTAAAGTGTTATTTATCTGTCAGACAAGCAAACCTAATCCTCTAAGCGTTAATAAACGTTGCTTGTTCTTTATATATGCCTCTGTGCTGTTTCCCTTTAATGGGCCTAGAACCTGCCTAACGTTTAGATGTTACAATTGTTGTCTGGTCCATTGCATTGCTCAGAACTATTGAACCAACTCAATAGGTGGCCTGTCACGAACCTGTGAGTCTTATGTTCTGGTTGAGGTGTTCCCCTCATTAAATAGTAAGTGGTGTAGTCTGGTAGTTGTGCCATTTTAGCTAACCCTAGACTGCAGGTTACTACAGCATAGTACAGTCATGTCCACAAAAATACTACAGTATACTATATTTATGCCCGCAATAACTTTACAGTGAATACTATAGTATACTAGTCATGCCCGCAATAACTTTACAGTGAATACTATAGTATACTAGTCACGTCCGCAAATACACTACAGTGAATACTACAGTAAAGTCCGAAATAACACTACAGTGAATACTATGGCATACTAAAGTCATGTCCACAGAGACGTTACAGTGAATACTATAGTATACTACATTCAGGTCCGCAAAACACTACTGAATACTATAGAATACTACAGTCATGTCTGCAAAAACACTACAGTAAATACTACAGTATATAAATATAATAATTTTACAGTATTTAGACCATAGTATACTATAGTACTTTTTCATTATGTCTTGTACAAGAATAATATCAATACCTAAATAAAGAACCATACCTATTTAAGCTACACACCTACTCTGCCAGTGGATATACTATAAATCTAAAACCAAAACATACCCACCATAGCTCGTTAGGGCCCTATGACCAAATGACCTGGAACTAACAATAACATAAACACAATGATTGGCTTGATAAAGTTAACTAGTCCCTGGAGAACCATGAGTCTGGGGCAACTAGAGCTGTAGGGGGAGGGGAGAGGGTGGGGGTATGCATAGCTAATTATCCATGACCGACCTGCTTTAAGCATGGTCCTCATCAGGGTTGTCATGCAGCCCAAAAATCTGAGGCGGTACAAAGTACATTAGGATGGCTGGGGGTGGTCTGGAGGGGGGCTAGACCCCCGTAGGAAGTTGGAGAATTCTGCATTTTTCAAACACCTGAAATCTACCCATAATCATAATGTCAAATGTTCGGGCATATCTAAGCATACCTCTTGAGCTGTCTATATCCTCCTGACTGGTGGTTCTTTTTTTAAAGAAACAAAATATGCTTCTCTGCATCTCTGCTAAAATCTCAGTAAAAGATTGAAAGGAATGTGAGTCTTATTCAGTAGTCTATATTAAGTTATTGCTTGCTTTTCTAAAATCTACCAACCTTGACAGTAGGCATGCCAGCTAAGCTAGTTGGACAAGCTAACTACTCTAACTTGATTGATAACCAGAAATGGCTTCTTGGTAGCTAGTTATGAGGTTGGGAGATTTGAACCTATCTGGGCTAGCTAAAGCCAACTTCATAAAATTGATAGATGGGTAGCAGTATTACAGAGCAACAACAACAACAAAATGGTATTAATATATACATGTATATATACTGCATATATAGTATATACACTGAACAAAAATATAAACGCAATATGCAACAATTTCAAAGATTTTACTGAGTTACAGTTCATATAAGGATATAAGGAACTGGAACACGCTGTCATACACGTCGATCCAGTGCATCCCAAACATGCTCAATCGTTGACATGTCTGGTGAGTATTCAGGCCATGGAAGAACTGGGACATTTTCAGCTTCCAGGAATTGTGTACAGATCCTTGCGACATGGGACCATGCATTATCGTGCCATAAACGCTGTCTGCCATCTACCCGTTACAGTTGAAACTGGGATTCATCCATGAAGAGCACACTTCTCCAGCATACCATTGGACATCGAAGGTGAGCATTTGCCCACTGAAGTTGGTTACGACGCTGAACTGCAGTCAGGTCAAAGACCCTGGTGAGGACGATGACCACGCAGATGAGCTTCCCTGAGATGGTTTCTGACAGTTTGTGCAGAAATTCTTCAGTTGTGCAAACCCACAGTTTCTTCAGCTGTCTGGGTGACTGGTCTCAGACGATCCTGCAGGTGAAGAAGCCGGATGTGGAGGTCCTGGGCTGACATGGTTACACGTGGTCTGTGGTTGTGAGGCTGGTTGAACATAATGCCAAATGATCTAAAAAAATATGGGAGGCAACTTATGGTAGAGAAATTAACATTAAATGATATGGCAACAGCTCTGGTGGAAACTCCTGCAGTCAGCATGCCAATTGCACACTCCCTGAAAACTTGAGACATCTGTGGCATTGTGTTGTGTGACAACTTGTGTGGCCTTTTGTTGTCCCCAGTGAAAGGTGCACCTGTGTAATGATAATTTGATAATTTGAGAAAAATAAGCTTTTTATGCATATGGGCTCATGAAACATGGGACCAACACTTTTTTATTCAGTGTATATACATATATTTTTTTGTTTGTTTAAACAGGACAAATCTGAGGGGGCATGTGCCCTTGTGCCCCATATGGGCATGATGTCTCTGGTACTCATTCCTGTCTCTGAAAAACGTCCCAAACGTTCCCAAAAGGGGTAGTGGCAATTTGACAGTTTGCAAGGCCTATAGCACCTGTTTGCCCTCAGAGGCTCATATGACCCAAGGGCCCTGAGTTTGGTGCTGATGGGACTTGGGGCCCCACACCCAGGATTGACCCGGGACCGGCCTAATGCACTACAAATACCACATGTGGGGAAGGTGATTGCCACAGCCTGCTCATTTGTTCTCGAACAGAGTGAGAGCAGTCTCTAAGAGTGGCCTGGCTGACTTGTCTCTCCATTTAAGTCTCAGAGGATCACTGAATCTCTCCCTGAATGGACTCTATGGGCCTTAGTTGAGGGGATTTATTACAACAGTGCCTGGAACATGTTATGACAGCACTGTCTGATGTTGAACAAAACTGGTCACTGATTCAATAATTTGCACCATCGAGAGCATACTGTCGGGCTGCATCACTGCCTGGTACGGCAACTCCACCACCGCTGACCGCAAGGCTCTACAGAGGGTGGTATGCTCAGCCGATCGCACCATTAGGTGCACACTGCCTGCCGTCCAGGACACCTACAACACCAGGTGTCACAGGAAGGCCAAGAAGATCATCAAGGACCTCAGCCACTCGAGTCCAGGCCTGTTCTCCCCGCTTCCATCACTCAGATGCGGGCAGTATAAGAGTATCATGGCAAAAACTGTCAGACTGGCCATTTGCTTCTATCCCCAGACCATCAGGCTGATGAATAGCAATTTATAATTGTTACAACTGTAAATATGTATTATTATTTTTTATTATTGTTTCATTCACTTTTCACTTACCCCCGTGCCTCCCACCCGAAAGAAACTTACCCTGCCGCCACCTCCCAATCGACATATCATTACTACAGTTACTATTATTCTTATTATTGTCTCATTCACTGTCACGAGTTCCGTCGAAGTCGGCTCTTCCCCTTGTTTGGGTGGCGTTCGGCGGTCGACATCACCGGCTTTCTAGCCATCGCCGCTCCATTTTTCATTTATCCATTTGTTTTGTCTTGTTCCCTGCACACCTGGTTTTCATTCCCCAATCAGAGTACATGTATTTATTCCTCTGTTCCCCCTCATGTCTTTGTGTGAAATTGTTTGTGTGCTACGTGTTTTTGTACGCACGTAGGCTTGCGTGCGTTTTTTCCCGTGTCATTTCACGAAGCCTGTTTGTATTGTTCTACATTTATTGTTTTGTGACTGTTTTGCGCATTTTACACTTTGCCTTGTTGGCTGGAGGGTTTTTGACGCAGCTGCGTCCGTCTGTATCTCTCTCCTGACGAAATAAAGTGTGCGCCTGTTCACAATTCTCTGCTCTCCTGCACCTGACTTCACCACAAGTACGCACACGCCTGACATTCACTTCTCTTTTTTTTAATCTGTACTATTGGAGCTCAGAGCATAAGAATTTCACTGTACTTTAATTGTTAAAATAAACTCAGCAAAAAAAGAAAAGTCCCTTTTTCAGGACCCTGTCTTTCAAAGATAATTAGTAAAAATCCAAATAACTTCACAGATCTTCATTGTAAAAGGTTTAAACACTGTTTACCATGCTTGTTCAATGAACCATAAACAATTAAAGAACATGCACCTGTGGAATGGTCGTTAAGACACTAACAGTTTACAGATGGTAGGCAATTAAGGTCACAGTTATGAAAACTTAGGACACTAAAGAGGCCTTTCTACTGACTCTGAAAAACACCAAAAGAAAGATGTCCAGTGTCACGCCCTGACCTGAGAGAGCCGTTTTTCTCTGTTTGGTTAGGTCAGGGTGTGACATGGGGTGGGCATTCTATGTGTTATATTTCTATGTTTTTTTTCTCCTTTGATTGGCCTAATATGGTTTCCAATCAGAGGCAGCTGTCTATCGTTGTCTCTGATTGGAAATCATACTTAGGCAGCCCTTTTTCCCACTTTCAGTTGTGGGATCTTGTTTTTGTATTGCTGTTAGTAGCCTGCAAGACTTTTTGTTCGTTGTGTTGTTTATTGTTTTGTTTTTTGCTGGTTCACCGTTAAATGAAATATGATGAACCCAACACACGCTGCGCCTTGGTCTACCCTTTACGACGAACGTCACAGAAGATCCCACCACCAAGAGACCAAGCAGCGTGGAGAAATGGACCTGGGAAGTATATCCAGGGCTTTGGAGGAATTAGGGGCAGGAGAAAAGCACCTCCCATGGGAACAGGTGGAGGCAGCGAAAGCATGGCAACGAGGGAAACACGAGAGGCAGCCCCCCAAAACTTTTGGGGGGGCACACGGGGAGATTGGCAGAGTCAGGTTGGAGACCTGAGCCAACTCCTCGTGCTTACCGTGGGGAGTGAGTGACTGAGCAAGCACTGTGTTATGCGGTGATGCGCACTGTGTCGCCAGTGCGTATTCACAGGCCGGTGCGCTCTGTGCCTGCCCCACGTACCAGGCCTCTAGTGAGTATATCCAGACTGGTATGTCCTGTTCCTGCTCCTCGCACTCGCCCTGAGGTGCATGTCACCAGTCTGGCGCCACCTGTGCCAGCCCCACGCATCAGGCCTCCAGTGCGCCTTCCCAGTCCAGAGCTTCCGGCAACTGTTCCCAGTCCAGAGCTTCCGGCGACGTCCCCCAGTCCGGAGCCTCCAGCAACTTTCCCTAGTCCGGTGAGACCTGTTCCGGCTCCACGTAAGAAGCCTCCAGTGATGATCCATGGTCCGAAGCCTCGAGTGATGATCCATGGCACGAAGCCTCCAGTGATGATCCATGGCCCGGAGCCTGTAGTGATGAGCCATGGCACGAAGCCTCCAGTGATAATCCATGGCAAGAAGCCTGTAGGGATGATCCATGGCCCGGAGCCTGTAGGGATGATCCATGGCATGAAGCCTCCAGTGATAATCCATGGCCCGGAGCCTCCAGTGATGATCCATGGCACAAAGCCTCCAGTGGTGATCCATGGCGCAGAGCCTGCAGTGATGATCCATGGCATGGAGCCTGCAGCGACGGTCCCCAGTCCCGAACCTCCTGAGACGGGCTACAGTCCGGAACCTCCTGAGACGGCCTACAGTCCGGAACCTCCTGAGACGGCCGACAGTTCTGGAACCTCCTGAGATGGCCTACAGTTCGGAACCTCCTGAGACGGCCTACAGTCCGGAACCTCCTGAGACGGCCTACAGTCCGGAACCTCCTGAGACGGCCTACATTCCGGAACCTTCTGAGACGGCCTACAGTCTGGCACCTCCTGAGACGGCCTACAGTCCGGAACCTCCTGAGACGGCCTACAGTCCGGAACCTCCTGAGACGGCCTACATTCCGGAACCTTCTGAGACGGCCTACAGTTCGGAACCTCCTGAGACGGTCCACAGTCCGGAACCTCCTGAGACATTCCCCAGTCCAGAGTCTTCAGCGACGGTCTGCAGTCCAGAGTCTTCAGCGACGGTCTGCAGTCCAGAGTCTTCAGCGGCGGTCTGCAGTCCAGAGCCTCCAGTGGCAGTCTGCAGCCCAGAGCCTCCAGCGGCGGTCTGCAGTCCAGAACCTCCGGCGATGATCGACGGTCCGGTTCATCCAGCGACGATCCACGGTTCAGAGCTTCCGGCGATGATCCACGGTCTGGTTCCTCCGGCAACAACAAAAGCGGAGGGATCAGCGGGCGGAGTGGGAGCTACGCCCCGAACTGGAGCCGCCACCATGAGTAGATGCCCACCCGGACCCTCCCCTATAGGTTCAGGTTTGTGGCCGGTAGTCCGCACCTTTGGGGGGGGGGGGTACTGTCACGCCCTGACCTGAGAGAGACGTTTTTCTCTGTTTCGTTAGGTCAGGGAGTGACATGGGGTGGGCATTCTATGTGTTATATTTCTATGTAGTTTTTTTTCCTTTGATTGGCCTAGTATGGTTTCCAATCAGAGGCAGCTGTCTATCGTTGTCTCTGATTGGAAATCATACTTAGGCAGCCCTTTTTCCCACTTTCAGTTGTGGGATCTTGTTTTTGTATTGCTGTTAGTAGCCTGCAAGACTTTTCGTTTGTTGTGTTGTTTATTGTTTTGTTTTTGCTGGTTCACCGTTAAATAAAATATGATGAACCCAACACACGCTGCGCCTGGGTCTACCCTTTACGATGAACGTCACACACAGGGTCCCTGCTCATCTGTGTGAACGTGCCTTAGGCATGCTGCAAGGAAGCATGAAGACTGCAGATGTGGCCAGGGCAATAAATTGCAATGTCCGTACTGTGAGACGCCTAAGACAGTGCTACAGGGAGACAGGACGGACAGCTGATCATCCTCGCAGTGGCAGACCATGTGTAACAACACCTGCACAGGATCGTTACATCCGAAATTCACAGCTGCGGGACAGGTACAGGATGGCAACAACAACTGCCCGAGTTACACCAGGAACGCACAATCCCTCCATCAGTGCTCAGATTGTCCGCAACAGGCTGAGAGAGGCTGGACTGAGGGCTTGTAGGCCTGTTGTAAGGCAGGTCCTCACCAGGTCCTCACATCACCGGCAACAACGTTGCCTATGTGCACAAACCCACCATCGCTGGACCAGACAGGACTGGCAAAAAGTGCTCTTCACTGACGAGTCGCGGTTTTGTCTCACCAGGGGTGATGGTTGGATTCGCGTTTATCATCGAAGGAATGAGCGTTACACCGAGGTCTGTACTCTGGAGCGAGATCGATTTGGAGGTGGAGGGTCCCTCACGGTTTGGAGCGGTGTGTCACAGCATCATCGGACTGAGCTTGTTGTAATTGCAGGCAATCTCAATGCTGTGCGTTACAGGGAAGACATCCTCCTCCCTCATGTGGTATCCTTCCTGCAGGCTCATCCTGACATAACCCTCCAGCATGACAAAGCCACCAGCCATACTGCTGGTTCTGTGCGTGATTTCCTGCAAGACAGGAATGTCAGTGTTCTGCCATGGCCAGCGAAGAGCCCGGATCTGAATCCCATTGAGCACGGCTGGGACCTGTTGGGTCGGAGGGTGAGGGCTAGGGCCATTCCCCCCAGAAATGTCCGGGAACTTGCAGGTGCCTTGGTGGAAGAGTGGAGTAACATCTCACAGCAAGAACCGGCAAATCTGGTGCAGTTCATGAGGAGGAGATGCACTGCAGTACTTAATACAGCTGGTGGCCACACCAGATTTGACCCCCCCGCCTTTGTTCAGGGACACATTATTCAATTTCTGTTAGTCACATGTCTGTGGAACTTGTTCAGTTTATGTCTCAGTTGTTGAATCTTGTCATGTTCATACAAATATTTACACATGTTAAGTTTGCTGAAAATAAACGCAGTTGACAGTGAGAGGACGTTTCTTTTATTGCTGAGTTTATGGCATAAATCCATTTCACATACTACACCAGTTACTGTTAGACCACACTCTACATACTGCAACATCAGAACACGCTAATGGAGCCATCCTATATCTAAAGTCAAAGTTAGATGTTTGAGCTACGGTATAGCCTACAAAGCATTGTTCACAAGGACGAGTGATACGTTGCTTCTTGTGTTATGTTGAGTTATGTTTGTCTGCTGCATGTCAGTGGAGAACAAGCTGTTAGATTGATTGCTGTGGCTGTTGAAGCTCTGTGAAGCTGGACAAGTGTTTACATTCCTGCAGCTGGAATCTTCTCATGGATGAAGTAAATCTCATTGAATCATTAAACTGCCAATATTATCATTTGTAGTGCATTCCTCGGCTGTCTTTGTCAATCAGCTTTTTATAAGAAATACCCTGAGGACGTGATATACATTCATAGTGGGATAATTCTCAGTGGGTACCACATACACACAGGCAAGACAACCATTACGAAATACAAACAAATAGTATTGCATATCAATTTCTCTCATCTCCCTCTGAATGTGCCTAGAGGCAGGACTCAAATATTTGCAGGCATCTGTCAAAGAATATGTAATTGATTAAGTTAAAGGGAACCTTAAAAGACAACCAGGTAAAAGAAGTATGGTTAGGGCTTAGAGGCATGCATTTTAGAGAATCACCCTAACAGGGACAGACACTGTGCAGGGACAGACACTGTGCAGGGCAGGTCAGGGCAGAGCAGGGCAGGCGCTGAGAGTCTTTGTGCTGCAGACAGACTGTGCCTTTGTAAAGCCCTATCAGCCCTGACAGTCTCCCACTCCTCACATTTGGCTGTTGTCAATATCGGGTGTATGAGAGGCAAAGTCAGGTGCTGGAGAGAGGCGAAATGTAACCAAGCGCACTTTATTATAGTTCCAAAACACGAGAGCACTACATAAATCAAAATGCGCTCAAAACCACAGAACATAACCAAAGTAAAGTGCGTAAATCAAACACCACGAAGAACATGAAACAATTACACACAAAACATGATGGGAAACAGAGGGTTAAATACAAGTAGATTGATTGGGGAAATGATAACCAGGTGTGTATGGAAACAAGACAAGTCAAATGGATAATAGAAAAATGGAGCGGCGATGGCTAGAAAGCCGGTGACGTCGATCGCCGAACGCCGCCCGAACAAGAAGAGGAGCCAACTTCGGCGGAAGTCGTGACAGCTGTTTTGTCTCTGACTGGTTCTGGGTTCTGCCATTAATGAAACAAACTATGTACAGTATCACATTCAGATCGAGTCAACATAATTGTATCCTATATGAGTCATTTATTGAAAGAACTGGAATGTGAGTATGTTTTTGACAGTGTCTAGCTAACAAGAAGCAGATTTACACATGATTGTCGGCCTTATGAAATCATTACGAACTCAGAGAAACTCTTTCTCCATCATCGTCTCTTTCCTGCATATTACAAAGTACTCTCTAACCAGTGACGGACCTACAGATTAGTTCCAATCCCATTCATAGGCCTGGGTGTTTTTGACATCACTAGAGGCCTCTCTGGGGAGAATCAAACACTTTGTCCACCCAGCTCTGGTCTGGTCTAGCCATGCCTTGGCAGGGACACTCAGTAGGCCCACAACAGCTGTCTTCTTTCCTGATGAGGACACAGTGTCAGACTGTTTGAGTAGACACCAGGCCAGAGCCCAGTAGCATCCTGTGCCACTACGTTATCACCCAGGCCTCCACCCCCATGCTGGGTCCAGGAGGCCCACCCAGCCCCAGGGCTCAGCCATCACACCCAACCCACAATAGGACCATTGTCTCTGGGAGTGGAGGGCAGAGAGACGTCCATCCTGGATCCTGCTCAGACCAGCTCGGCTCTTTCATCCACAGTGTCACAGACTGGCCAAGAAGCAGCCCACGCACAAATCAAAGGGATCTCAGATTCTTATAGGGCTCTGAGCGACAGCCAAGGGAAATATACTGGTTCACCCAGGCTCTGCCAATTCAAACAACAATGTGAGCCATAGGGAGTACATACTGACATGACATTTACAGGGTGGCTCGCTGGGCTGACTCAGTCTGCGTCCAAAGTGCCATGGTCAAGAAGACACACGGAGAGGACTATTGGAGTTGCAAATTTAAAAAGCAGTGAGTCATTGCCATCATGTCTTTCTGTTAATACGGCTAGCAGCAGTGAGCGCTGTCACAGGGTGGCAAGTCACTCTTGTTTTCAGCATGTCAGAGTGTGTAGGCTGTGACGAGCCTGTCATCTGTCATCATCCGAAACACATTCAGTTTGTGTTCGGCTCTCGGAGTCATGCACATATTAAACGGTGCGTTAACTTATACTCAGGCTGCAGTAACAGTGGTGGGGACATGAGGAAAAGAGTCTCATGGGATTTACTCTGTATCCTTACATACATTTAAATCAAATCAAATCCATTTTTATTTGTCACATGCGCCAAATACAACAGGTGTAGACGTTACAGTGAAATGCTTACTTACAAGCCCTTAACCAACAATGCAGTTCAAGAAAGTAACACAATAAAATAACAATAACGATGCTATATACAGGGGATACCGGTACCGAGTCAATGTGGGGGGGTACAAGATAGTTAAGGTAATTTGTACATGTAGGTAGGGGTAAAGTGACTATGCATAGATAATAAACAGCGAGTAGCAGCAGTGTAAAAACAAAGGGTGGGGGGTGTCAATGTAAATAGTCTGTATGGCCATTTTATTAATTGTTCAGCATTCTTATGGCTTGGGGGTAGAAGCTGTTAAGGAGCCTTTTGGATCAAGACTTGGCGCTCCGGTACCGCTTGCCGTGCAGCAGCAGGGAGAACAGTCTAGGACTTGGGTGACTGGAGTCGTTGACAATTCTTTGGGCCTTCCTCTGACACCACCTAGTATATACAGTTGAAGTCAGAAGTTTACATACACCTTAGCCAAACACATTTAAAATCAGTTTATCACAATTCCTGACATTTAATCCTAGTAAAAATTCCCAGTCTTAGGTCCGTTAGGATCACCACTTATTTTAAGAATGTGAAATGTCAGAATAATAGTAGAGAGAATGATTTATTTCAGCTTTTATTTCTTTCATCACATTCCCAGTGGGTCAGAAGTTTACATACACTCAATTAGTATTTGGTAGCATTGCCTTTAAATTGTTTAACTTGGGTCAAACGTTTCGGTAGCCTTCCACAAGCTTCCCACAATAAGCTGGGTGAATTTTGGCCCATTCCTCTTGACAGAGCTGGTGTAACTGAATCAGGTTTGTAGGCCTCCTTGCTCGCACACACTTTTTCAGTTCTGCCCACACATTTTCTGTAGGGTTGAGGTCATGGCTTTGAGGTGGCCACTCCAATACCTTGACTTTGTTGTCCTTAAGCCATTTTGCCACAACTTTGGAAGCATGCTTGGGGTCATTGTCCATTTGGATGACCCATTTGCGACCAAGCTTTAACTTCCTGACTGATGTCTTCAGATGTTGCTTCAATATATCCACATAATTTTCTTTCCTCATGATGCCATCTATTTTGTGAAGTGCACCAGTCCCCCTGCTGCAAAGCACCCCCACAACATGATGCTGCCACCCCCGTGCTTCCCAGTTGGGATGGTGTTCTTTGGCTTACAAGCCTCTGCCTTTTTCCTCCAAACATAACGATGGTCATTATGGCCAAACAGTTCTATTTTTGTTTCATCAGACCAGAGGACATTTCTCCAAAAAGTACGTTCTTTATCCCCATGTGTAGTTGCAAACTGTAGTCTGGCTTTTTTATGGCGGTTTTGGAGCAGTGGCTTCTTCTTTGCTGAGCAACCTTTCAGGTTATGTCAATATAGGACTCGTTTTACTGTGGATATAGATATTTTTGTACCTGTTTCCTCCAGCATCTTTACAGGGTCCTTTGCTGTTGTTCTGGGATTGATTTGCACTTCTCGCACTAAAGTATGTTCATCTCTAGGAGACAGAACGCGTCTCCTCCCTGAGCGGTATGACGGCTGCATGGTCCCATGGTGCTTATACTTGCGTACTATTGTTTGTACAGATGAACGTGGTACCTTCAGGTGTTTGGAAATTGCTCCCAAGGATGAACCAGACTTGTGGAGATCTACAAATTTTTTCTGACGTCTTGGCTGATTTCTTTTGATTTTCCTATGATGTCAAGCAAAGAGGCACTGAGTTTGAAGATAGGCCTTGAAATACATCCACAGGTACACCTCCAATTGACTCAAATTAGCCTATCAGAAGCTTCTAAAGCCATGACATCATTTTCTGGAATTTTCCAAGCTGTATGTAAACTTCTGACTAGAGGTTGACCGATTTACCGGAATGGCCGATTAATTTGGGCCGATTTCAAGTTTTCATATGAATCGGTAATTGCCATTTTTGGACACCGATTATGGCCGATTACATTGCACTCCACGAGGAGACCGCGTGGCAGGCTGACTACCTGTTATGCGAGTGCAGCAAAGATCCAAAGTAAGGTGCTAGCTAGCATTAAACTTATCTTATAAAAAACAATCAATCTTAACATAATCACTAGTTAACTACACATGGTTGATGATATTACTAGTTTATCTAGCTTGTGCTGCGTTGCATATAATCAATGCAGTGCCTGTTAATTTATCATTGAATCATAGCCTACTTCGCCAAATGGGTGATTTAACAAGCGCATTCGCAAAAAAGCACTGTCGTTGCACCAATGTGTATCTAACCATAAACATCAATGCCTTTCTTAAAATCACCGCCTGGCTCATTGCAAACTGTGTGAAGACCATTTCTTCCTAACAAAGACCGTAATTAATTTGCCAGAATTGTACATAAATATGACATAACATTGAAGGTTGTGCAATATAACAGCAATATTTAGACTTAGGGATGCCACCTGTTAGATAAAATACGGAACGGTTCCGTATTTCACTGAAAGAATAAATGTTTTGTTTTCAAAATGATAGTTTCCAGATTTGATCATATTATTAATGACCTAAGGCTCGAATTTCTGTGTGTTATTATATTATAATTAAGTCTATGATTTGATAGAGCAGTCTGACTCAGCGGTGGTAGGCAGCAGCAGGCTCGTAAGCATTCATTCAAACAGCACTTTAATGCATTTGCCAGCAGCTCTTCGCTGTGCTTCAAGCATTGCGCTGTTTATGACTTCAAGCCTATCAACTCCCGAGATTAGGCTGGAAATACTAAAGTACCTATTAGAACATCCAATAGTCAAAGGTATATGTAATACAAATGGTATAGAGAGAAATAGTCCTATAATAATTACTACCTAAAACTTCTTACCTGGGAATATTGAAGACTCATGTTAAAAGGAACCACCAGCTTTCATATGTTCTGAGCAAGGAATTTAAACGTTTACTTTTTCACACTTTCACTTTCTTCTCCAACACTTTGTTTTTGCATTATTTAAATCAAATTGAACATGTTTCATTATTTATTTGAGACTAAATTGATTTTATTGATGTATTATATTAAGTTAAAATAAGTGTTCATTCAGTATTGTTGTAATTGTCATTTTTACAAATATATATATAAAAATCAGCCGATTAATCGGTACCGGCTTTTTTTGGTCCTCCAATAATCGGTATCGGTATCGACGTTGAAAAATCATAATCGGTCGACCTCTACTTCTGACCCACTGGAATTGTGATACAGTGAATTATAAGTGAAGTAATCTGTCTGTAAACAATTGTTGGAAAAATTACTTGTGTCATGCACAAAGTAGATGTCCTAACCGACTTGCCAAAACTATAGCTTGTTAACAAGACATTTGTGGAGTGGTTGAAAAACGAGTTTTAATGACTCCAACCTAAATGTATGTTAACTTCCGACTTCAACTGTAGGTCGTGGATGGCAGGAAGCTTGGCCCCAGTGATGTACTGGGCCGTACGCACTACCCTATGTAGCGCCTTACGGTCAGATGCCGAGCAGTTGCCATACCAGGTGGTGATGCAACCGGTCAGGATGCTCTCGATGGTGCAGCTGTAGAACTTTTTGAGGATCTGGGGACCCTTGCCAAATCTTTTCAGTCTCCTGAGGGGGATAAGATGTTGCCTTTCTCTCTTCACAACTGTCTGTATTTGGACCATGATAGTTTGTTGGTGATGTGGACACCAAGGAACTTGAAACTCTCGACCAGCTCCACTACAGCCCCATCGATGTTAATGGGGGCCTGTTCGGCACTCCTTTTCTTGTAGTCCACGATCAGCTCCTTTGTCTTGCTCACATTGAGGGAGAGGTTGTTGTCCTGGCACCACACTGCCAGGTCATTTCCATGGCCATCTCAGAATATGTCTCAGGCCATTAAATAGACCATGAGGAAACCTGCAGAAAACGTTATGCTGAAGTACTGAAATTCCCACAGAAGAACATTGTTTCTTAAAGTTCTCTGAACGTTCTGAACGGAACATTACTTTAAATAGAACCATGAGGAAATCTGTTGGAAATGTTATTCTGAAGTACTGGAAATCCCTCCTAAGAAATATATGGTTCTCAGAATGTTATGTGCTAGCTATATAATATTCATATTATATTGTACAACCGCTATTCCATTCATAATGGAACCTAACGTAACATATCATACTAAATGGAATATCACAGATTTACATACAGAATAATATGAATTGCCCTGAGATTGAGCAGTTGACACGAGGACAAATCAAAAGCAGCTGCCTGATGTCTCCTGCACTTCCAGTTTGCCATTTATCCCCACGGTGTGAGTTCTATTTGTGGTGGATACACATGAAGTAGTTCCATGTTGTGATGGCAACACCAGAATGTAATACCCCAAACAGAGAGTCAGGTACACCAGTGGACATCTGCTTCAGTTCCTCTGAAGGGAGGAATCTCATCTGTCCGAGCAACCAGAGCCATTTAAAAACTATAGAGAGACCTCAAAATTCCAGGTGGAATGAGAATACAATAAAGGGAGGTTAAATCTGTTTTGTTTAACATCAGCAAAAATCAGCCATTATTCTTGACAAGACAATCCTTTCACATACCGTCTGGACAAGACAAAGGCTCTACTTTAATTTCCTGTTCCCTGAACGACCTTCATCCGCTGCTCAGACAAATACCTCCCCAATATTATGGGATTGATTGCATAATTGAGGAGTGGAGGGTCGTTTGGACAGTCTGCGCTCTAAGCTGCTGTGGGTCATATACTGTAGATCAGTTAGTGCCCCAGACAGGGAGTTACCCACTCTATCTGGACAAGGTGATCCAGGAGTGGCTACGGAGGGACTGTCTGCTGGACAATGAGCAGGCTAGACCAGACCAGACCTGGCTGTAGCGCAGGATGCGTGGAATGTAATTTCAACCAGCCAGCTGAAACCTAGCTGCTGGAATGCACATGAAGTCAGAAGTAGTACCCAGACTGTTGTTTGTGAAAGGGAATCAAAACGCAGCTCCTGCTGAGAGGGGGATTGGCTGGTTGAAGTGATGCTATCTGGGACCGCAGGGGCTTTTAGCTAAAGCCCCTGCGGTAGAAAGCACCTGTTCTCTCACCGACAGCTTTCACTATGGTAATTGAACATTTCCTGTGCCTAGTATAGGGAAACTGTCATGACGTTGGCCTCTTTGGGTACAGGAAGGACAGTTGACCCCCTCCCCTTTGTACCATCACCCAACCTACCTTCCCCCCCAACCCAGGGTTGTAAAAATTCCAAGAGGAGAATCTACTACAACATGTTTCATAGAGAGACAAAGGAAATTCTTCCAACTCATAGAATTGGAGAACCTAGCGACATGTGTGTTCTGGAGAAGATATGGAAGATTGATGAAGACTCCAGCTACGAACTGATCCGCTTGGTACAATTTTGTGATACTCAGAAGAGACAATATAGCCATATTACCCTAAAACGGTCTACATGATAGCCTCAGCGATGAGACTGAATCCACATGGGTGTATACAATGTATTATTAAGGATAAAGCTATTTGTAATACATTGAGATGCTATGTACTGATGTTAATGTGATAGAATTATATTTCTGTAACCAAGTCTAGCTCAGTCATAGGCACGCCCCCAGGGACACATACAGGACCAGGCGTCATTTGACAAGCCTGTTCTCTGGGTACTATAAAAGACCCCCTGATTTACATTTCTACAGACCAGGCCTACACTCCATCGTGAGTTTGGCCCAGAGGTTTGACCAGCCAAGTACTCTACTGAAAGTGAACTATACCACGTGGTTAACTTTTACTATCGAGACCGACAGAATAAGAACAAGTCTTTGATATTAATTATTAGTCTGCAGCTAAGTAAATTATATCATCGAACGCGAAGACCAACCACATCCATTCTATGACGACATTCATGAATGTCACTCTGAACGATCCATTCTAACCGAGAGAGAGAGAGAGAACGCTGACAAACTCTCCATCAGAACAAAACTCTCCAACAAGAATCCCGACGACACATGAGCGTAAATATATATTGATATTGCATTTGTTCCCGAATGAGTGAGCCTTCAATTGTCAATTGTTAATATTAATGAACTCTGTGTAACTTCTCAGCTTACCGTTTTATGACCCATTGTCTAACAGACCAGCCATGCTTGTTAGCCAGTAGGGCCCATTCCCCTACCAATCCTGTGTGACGATAATTACTGTTTGTATGTTTTCTGTTAATTACTTAGTGTAGTAAATAAATGATTTTAAGACAATTGATGTATGGATGATTTTAGTAAAGACTGGGTTCGTGCAGATAACCAAGAATTACAACTTTCATGATGAGACTGAAACAACATACGGGTTAAGATTGACTGCTATCGATGTAAAATATTACTAAGTATTTTAAGAGTTTATTCAGAGGATAACAGCTCTATAAACGTTCTTCTGTGGTGCCCCCGTGTGAGGACTCAAACTAAAATACACGTTGGCTCATTTTGATAATACATATATGGAGCCCCCGTGCGAGGAATCTAAGATAGAATTGGACTTTGCTGTGAAATTCTATATATCAATTGTGCAAACAGAATTGTACAAACAGCCTGCTATCTAAACAAAGTGATTGTACATTTTCCATTGAGAGAAGCTATTTAAAATAGCCCCGGTCTTATATCGATAGCAGTGAGGAATAAATTCCAGTTTTAGTCCGTTAGGCCAAACGGTACTATTTCTGTCGGTAAATATTAACTTCTAGAGTAAGGTTAGAATTTAGAAGTTAACTGTCCGGTAACCGAGCCGAATAATTTGCCTACCGCACTAGGACAGTGTGGGCAGACCGTATGCGTATCTGTATTTTAGTACCGTGTCGCTCCGGTCAGCAGAAACGCTAGCAGAATATGCTGAATGGGGTTAAGGTGAGACGTCACTAGAAAACCCACCCTTTCCATAAGTGAAAGGAGCCTATTTTGGTGCTTGGAAGGATACTTCTGAACCAAGTAGCAATAGCTTAGCATTACGGGCAAGCTAACAGAGAGGGAACATTTCCTCTCTCCGTACCACGTTTAAAATTCCTCCGTAGCGTGACGGAAGTCCGACCTTTGTACTTCCGTTTAAATTTCATCATTCTGCACCCTGGTGGTGAGGAATTGCCAGCACATCTCTAGGGGAAATTCAAACGTGGAGCACGGGATATGACGTCTCATTCAATTTAACTAACAAGTGAAATTGCCAGATTTACCTTTTCAAGTGGATCTTTTTAAAAAAATATCCAAAATTGATTGGGCGTCCATAATGAGACATTATTAACTTTTTCCAAACTTAACTTAGATGAAGCAAGGCTCTCAGGTTAATTGAAAGTTAATTCCCAGATAGCCTATACAGGTTTGATATATCATAAATAGATTAATCAGTAAAATCTGCTTTAGCAAGGCACAGTCAGTAAAACCCATTACTGACGGGAGTGAATCCCATGTGGCTTCGGCCTTAAGGGAAAGTATAGTGGTGAATGTACCCTAAACATTTAAACTACATTACTGTTAGGATAACTCCGCAATCTGAATTGCTTGGGTATCATTGCCTCATTCAATTTATTTAGTTAAATTGTCGAACATACCTTTCTAGGTTCTTCCAACTAAATGAGACAACTTAAACTTTGCATATTAACCTTGATGAAGCAATCTCTCAGGTAATTCAAAGTTAATTCCCAGATAGCCTATACAGGTTTGATATATCATAAATAGATTAATCAGTAAAATCTGCTTTAGCAAGGCACCTTCAGTAAAACCCATTACTGACGGGAGTGAATCCCATGTGGCTTCGGCCTTAAGGGAAAGTATAGTGGTGAATGTACCCTAAACATTTAAACTACATTACTGTTAGGATAACTCCGCAATCTGAATTGCTTGGGTATCATTGCCTCATTCAATTTATTTCGTTAAATTGTCGAACATACCTTTCTAGGTTCTTCCAACAAAATGAGACAACTTAAACTTTGCATATTAACCTTGATGAAGCAACCTCTCAGGTAATTCAAAGTTAATTCCCAGATAGCCTATACAGGTTTGATATATCCTAAATAGATTAATCAGTAAAATCTGCTTTAGCAAGGCACAGTCAGTAAAACCCCTTTACTGACGCTCAGCCCAGGTAGGAGCATACCCTAGTGGTGAAGGGTCCCAACATTTGACCTTCGGTTTACACTTATGATATCCAATCAATGGAGATTGTAGGAACCAATCGTCTCATTCAATTTAATAAGTTAAATTGTCGAACATACCTTTCTAGGTTCTTCCAATTAAATGAGACAACTTAAACTTTGCATATTAACCTGGATGAAGCAAACTCTCAGGTAATTCAAGTTTAATACCCAGACAGCCTACCCAGGTAGGACTAATCATTGGCATTGATTAATTCAATTTGCTTTTGCAAATTCATTCACGCCCAACTTCCACAGTACTGTACAGTACTGATGGTTCATTAACGTCTATAAATAGATTAAAATCGTCTTTGCAGCTCCCCACGTTCCAAAACCAAATTTTGGAAAATTAGGAAAAACATTTTTCCTTTCAAATGTTCTAATAATGTGCAAGCTATCAGAGGGGGTGGTCCCCACTCGCCCGCTAATTAGTGAACCTCCACCCGTAAATGGATTGATCTCTGACCTCAGCAGCGATAACAACCCTAATTATGCCATTAGTGGAAAAGCAGACAACAATGTTTTCCAAAATCAACCATCGGGTGCAGGCCTCGTAAAGGTTCTCTCCAGTCTAGCTCTGATGTCTTGCCATCCGAGATTGCCATCTGTCCAATACCGCAGTGCACAGCTGAAGCATGAGCAGGTAATGGTAGACATAAAGGGACAGGTGGAGAGAACCGGGAAACCAATGACCAAGGCAGACAAGGGAAAAATTCTGCTAGCTATGGAACTGCGTTCGAAAACTGAACAATTAAATGTAATTGCAAAAACGTATGACGATGAACAAGCACAAGCTCTTCAACAAAATCGTTTTCTACAGGAACAAAATCATAGGCTACAGGAACAACTCGATTTAGCCAAAACTAAATACGATGATGTCCACGCCAAACTAGATAAATCTGAAGAGTTATCTACAAACAGGAGCGCTCAACTTGACAACATGCATGCTGTTTTGTTGAATGTTACTCAAAATAACACGGTGCTCCTCAAAGCGCTGCAGACCAAAGACGATCAGTTAATGAACACAATGACAAAGTTGGATGATAAATCAGCAGAACTTATTGAAGTCGCTGACCAAATGAATGATGAGAGAACTCGGGTGATGAGGTTGGAAATATTGATTTCTAAGCAAGCAGAGGAAATCTCATCACTGAATCTCTCGCTCCGTACTCAAGACCTCTATCTGCAAACCATGACAGATAAGTTTGAGACCGAAAGGAGCAGGTGTGACACTCACGTGTCCAAAATCAGTAATCTAAGCGGTCAAGTGGACTCTGCAATGCAGCAGAATTCCACCCTTAGGTACCATCTGGAGGAAATCCAGAATGGTCACGCTCTACAGCGCGACTTCCCATCCAAGCAACCGGAGCCCTGTACTCACAGGAGTGAAGACAATAGGTTTCAGACCTTGCCTCCCTCATGTGTCCCTCAGTCTTCTCCTCTTTGCCCTTCGGCACTGAGTAATCTGGCGCCTCTTGGCCAACAACAACAAGGCTTGGCTTCCTCTCTTGGCCTTTCGGCCCCAATCTCTCCACAGGATGAAGCCAACCCTCTCCGCCCGCTTGGCGCGGAATACCTTGACAAACTCGTCAAGAATTTCCCCACCTTTGACCCCATTCCAGGTCAGCCAAACGATACTGAGACGTTCCTAGCTGACATAGAGGACGCGTTGGATGGCTACCCGAACGCTACGGGTTCTGACAGGGTTTACCTGTTGAAGCGAACGTCAAATAGACACGTGACAAGGTTCATTCGTCTACAACAGCAACACGTGCTAAATGACTACACTAAACTTGCCACAGCTTTGAAATTAGAATTCAGTGGTTCTGCAACTCGCAAACACGATAGCTCACTGGCTAACACCGTCAAACAAGCTCGGAACGAACACCCACAGGCTTACTATCATAGGCTTCGTTCAGCTTACTTTGGCCTACTCACAGAAACAGGAATGGAAGAGCTTTTACCATTCAAACAAATGTTTCTGTCGAACATGTATCCCACCTTCATTACCTACTTGGGCCCTGCCGCCCACGTTGGCTTGCCTATCTTACAACTCAGAGAGCTTGCAAGCACAGCTTTTGAGGCATCAAAAGTTCACAACGCTAAGAGCCCTGACCACTCGTTTTTGAAGTTTAACCAGGAGCACTCACTCCAGTTAGAGGGTGCATTATCAGGTATTGGAGCGTCGAGAGATGACGCACAACAACAGTTTCTACCACGAAACCATGATTCCAATAACCTTCGCGGTCGAAATAACTGTAAAGTACGTAGCCATCAACATGACTACCGCTACAATCGACCCGTTCGCTGCGTTCCTGCACCCAACCCACAGAAAGTGTCAGAGCACAAGGGTAACAAAGGGTTGAAGGACGATCAAAACGTAGACCAATGTTCTCCAGAAGTCCCACTACGGGAAGAACTTAAGCGAGAACAATTTGAGAAAAGGGTAAAAGATAAGTCACAAGGACTAGACGGGGAATTACCGGACACCAGGTCCGCAGGAATTAACACCCATAGCAAGGACGTTAAAGTTCAACTTTCTCCCGCTCTCATTCAAGACCCTATCCAGGGCCCGCTTGATCAAGAAACAAGCCCCCGGGCTTTGTCTATAGACTCTGATACTAAAGTTGTGAAGATAAAGGTCAAACGCTTCGTTAAAGCCAAGGCCACTCAAAATCGGAAAAGTCAATCTGCTTCCATCTTGAACAGACATGGCACATCACGTCGTTGCGAACGACCACTCCACTTTGTGGGGAATATGTCCACTAACCACGAATCTAAACGGCCATACCTGGAAACAGTCCTGGAGGACTGCTTAGCTTGTCATGCGCTAATTGATTCGGGTGCGACAATATCACTCATCTCTCAAACATTGTTTGATGATCTCAAAAGGGCTTTGAAGCCAACTAAACGTTGGTTAAAAGTGGAACGATGCGACACTAAACTTCGAGGGGTCACTCAGACTACCTCGCCTCTCACATTGAGAGTCATGCTGAAACTACACTTCCAGGACGTATCGCTCGTTCACCCTGTGTATGTTACCAGCCTCGAAACTGTAACCCTCCTACTTGGAGCAGACTTGATGGATCGGTTACTCCCATTGATGGATTGGAAAACCAACCAGGTATGGTCACAGGCCACCGTGCCTTCTCCACTGACCACACAGTCTTCCCCTAACGCTAGCTGCAACGCAGTCCTTCATGAGGGGTATCTGTCGAAAGCACCCCTTGGGAAAAAGACGTTTAGAAACCTCTTGGTACAAAATCCGATCCATGGAGATATTACAATATCTCGACACATTCCATCAGCCAACCTGATTGACCATTCTTTTCATGATTTCGAGCCAGCTGTCTCTGTGAATGAGCAACTTCCCTCCTCCTTGCAGTCGTGCAATACGGTAGTTGAGATGAACTTCTCTTGCCCTTTGGACACTTCCGCAAGCACTGCGGCCGTCCCAGCAAGAAAAACATCGATGCGCAGAGTATACTCTGCTTCCGATAATACACCTTCCGCTTTGTTGGGGACTGTCACCCCTTACAATGACACTAATGGCGTCAGTCCAGCAACTGACCCGATGACTCCCACTGGTGAAACACTTTGCAATATCACAGACCGATATCCTCGTCTCAGTTCGCAGGTAATGAAGAGGTTGCCACACGCGGACGCGGTGGGGACTGACATGCCTCGACAGCCACTGAGCGTTTTGAAGCACAAACACCAGGAGATTTGGTTGAAAGGTTACAGCCATTCTCATAACACCGCGGCCGCTGAAAACTCGTACGTAGGGTCCGATCTTCTTGTTTGCGCATCGGACACCAACACCACCCGCTGGTGGGGGGGTCCCGGGGCACAAAGGGGGGGAATAGTAGCCCAGACCCATGATGAGCCTCATCGAGGCCGGTGGGGGGGTCAAGACTACGGACAACACCGTACGAGGCCGCCAGAGCATAAATCAAATCTAGTTGTAAACTCTCCTATGAGAACAGTGAGGAGCAGACAGGCCCCTAGACGGGGATTATCTTAGAACACATCTAAGATAGTACTGAGGTGTACCACACTGGTCGTAAAGGAAGTCCAGTGGACTTGTCCACCTCCAAAACAAATGGCATCAGTAATCATTCTTTGCCATGTGTAGGTTCAACTACCATACAACTAGTAAAATGCTCCAATCATGTGTTCCGGTAGATAATATTTCAGAATAAATCGGTAGGATAACTGGTCCCCTTGAGTACCAGTACCAATACTAGCAACAGTCAGTCCAGCTACAATCAGTAAGAAGGTTAGAGATTTAACCAATCAAATTACCATCGACAACAGCGACATAGGAGTCACTCAGAGTGCAACACGTGGAGGGGAATCTCCAGTGCACTCTTCCAATGGTTAACACACATGTCACTAATAAATAGGACCCTCCATTCAGGAGGAAAATTATTAGAAGTCATGAACCATGATCACACCACGTATGACTGGTCCAATACTTAAAGAGTACTTCCGTCGTGAGGTTAGCTCCTCCGTGGATAACATAGCTATGAAATAGACTTCATACCTAACGCCACTACAATAGTGGAAGACACCGTGACTTGTAGAAAACTACTACAGACTCCCTTGACACCAATTCTGACTGACCTCCAGGCATTGACCTGAAAATTACCTGACTACGTCAGACTCATTCTGAACAAGTTGTAATCTGCCCGGATACTTGGTTTTCTTCCCTTGACATGCGCGCTTGTGTAAGCATAAGCGCACATGCACAACGGAACATCCAATTAGGATTTATGCTAGGACCACTTAAGGGCCCAAGCAATATACCAGCCTTAGTAAAGTTGAACATTTACTTCTAGGCCTTTGACTCTACAGCACTCACCAGTTTTCTTCCCAGAAGTCCATAGGTCATCCCTGTAGACTGCCCAAAACTAGTGCATTACAGCTGTAGACTTATCATATAGTTATCAACTTAGGATAGCGCCTAAGCAACACACCAAGTAGGAAAAACCCTAGATATGGCATTAGAGACAATGCCATGATAATCATTTTGCCAGAACATTGGACGTATATAGAATACAGTCCAATTAGATGATTTTTTTTTTGTGTGAGAACTATATTTTATTTATTTTTTTGTTTTGTTTATGCTTTCATTCCTTTTCGGTTCAGTTCCTTTGACGCATAGGAAGTGATAGAGCCATAAACAAAGTCCCCATACAACCATCACTTAGTGCCACAACGCCGCTCATTGGGGAATGAATGTAATCATATATATTTCATGAGTGTGTGTGCGTTGTTAACATCTGCCTAAGTTACTGCCCAGATCTTCCAGTCTGGACGACGGGTCCGGAACGGCGACCCCAAATCCGGACACCCACAACCTATCCTTGTGGCGGCATGCCCGCTGTCAGAGAGACTACCAAGGTAAACCACCAGAGGGGGGGACCGCAACGGCGATCAACAACCAGGACATCCCCTGGCCCTCCCTGGGGTACTTTACAGCTTCCAGGGAACCTACCAAGGTACGCCACTAGAGGAGACCGCATCGGCGATCACCAACCGGACCTCAACTGCCCATCCTTGTGGTGGACGGCTCCGCTTTCAGAGAGCCTACCAAGTTCAACCACCAGAGAGGACTGCAACGATGATCTACCAATGGGACATCACGTGGTCATGATTTTATGTTGATTTGTAACTTGCAGGATAAACAAGATCCAAACCACCAGGGGGGGTATATCATGACGTTGGCCTCTTTGGGTACAGGAAGGACAGTTGACCCCCTCCCCTTTGTACCATCACCCAACCTACCTTCCCCCCCAACCCAGGGTTGTAAAAATTCCAAGAGGAGAATCTACTACAACATGTTTCATAGAGAGACAAAGGAAATTCTTCCAACTCATAGAATTGGAGAACCTAGCGACATGTGTGTTCTGGAGAAGATATGGAAGATTGATGAAGACTCCAGCTACGAACTGATCCGCTTGGTACAATTTTGTGATACTCAGAAGAGACAATATAGCCATATTACCCTAAAACGGTCTACATGATAGCCTCAGCGATGAGACTGAATCCACATGGGTGTATACAATGTATTATTAAGGATAAAGCTATTTGTAATACATTGAGATGCTATGTACTGATGTTAATGTGATAGAATTATATTTCTGTAACCAAGTCTAGCTCAGTCATAGGCACGCCCCCAGGGACACATACAGGACCAGGCGTCATTTGACAAGCCTGTTCTCTGGGTACTATAAAAGACCCCCTGATTTACATTTCTACAGACCAGGCCTACACTCCATCGTGAGTTTGGCCCAGAGGTTTGACCAGCCAAGTACTCTACTGAAAGTGAACTATACCACGTGGTTAACTTTTACTATCGAGACCGACAGAATAAGAACAAGTCTTTGATATTAATTATTAGTCTGCAGCTAAGTAAATTATATCATCGAACGCGAAGACCAACCACATCCATTCTATGACGACATTCATGAATGTCACTCTGAACGATCCATTCTAACCGAGAGAGAGAGAGAGAACGCTGACAAACTCTCCATCAGAACAAAACTCTCCAACAAGAATCCCGACGACACATGAGCGTAAATATATATTGATATTGCATTTGTTCCCGAATGAGTGAGCCTTCAATTGTCAATTGTTAATATTAATGAACTCTGTGTAACTTCTCAGCTTACCGTTTTATGACCCATTGTCTAACAGACCAGCCATGCTTGTTAGCCAGTAGGGCCCATTCCCCTACCAATCCTGTCTGACGATAATTACTGTTTGTATGTTTTCTGTTAATTACTTAGTGTAGTAAATAAATGATTTTAAGACAATTGATGTATGGATGATTTTAGTAAAGACTGGGTTCGTGCAGATACAACAATTTACGACGTTTGGAATGAGACTAACGTGAGGTAAAATACACCATTGAAACTAGAAGATAATCGGCCTATACTATAATAGAATATTATAGTACAGGAAAGTTATATTAGGAAAATTATAGCTTTGTAATCTGAATATTCTCCTTGGTGCCCCGATCTCCTAGTTAATTACAGTTAAACGATTAATCAGTTTAATCGCGTGATAATAATTACAGGGAGCTAATTGATAAACGTATCTTCAGTTTAATGGTACCCAAAGACACGACAAAACTTAAATTAAAGTATTCTCTCTTAATTTTTCCAAACTTATATACATCTATGTACTACTAATGTTGAACTTCAGGTGAAATAAAATGTTAAAAAAATAAAAAAAATAAATTGTAAGCCTGCTGTGACATTTGAGTGTGCAGACTTCTAGAATCACTGTAGTCATTTGTGGAAAGTTATATCAATAACACCGCTGGGTTATTTGGCAGGCTGAGTCTGAGCAATAGCGCTTGACATTTTTCAAAAACTTGTCTGTTGTAAACTACTTGGGGTCCTTGAAAGTTGGCTGCGACATGGTGTCAAGTGGAATAGTGTCTTTCCTCTAAACCTCTTCACATGAAGGGGTTTTGTCCCGGTCGGTAAGGAGGGACCACCGACAGCCAAAGAAAAACTAAGATTCAATCAACACTTCCCGACATAACTTTTTATTGAAAGGAAGTTATTATCAACATTTACCAAATCCAGTCCAGATATGGAAAAAGAGTTTAGCTAATCTGCTCTTTCATCACTTACCCCTGGCTATCTTCAATAGAACAGCTGACAAAGCACTCCGCGTGGAATGAATTCAGCACATGGGGACAACTCATTATAGCAGTTAGGAGCTGCAAAGTGCACAGTCCAGCAACGGGCCAGACCAATTATGGTTCAAATGTTAATTGACCCACTGTTTAACTATCTCTCTGTCTGAATGGGGATGTATTCATGACTTCCCAGTGAGCCTATAGGGAGCAACAGGAACCCAAAAGATGAATCTCTGTCTGTAATGAGTTGGGCACAGAGGAGCCTGAACGTCAGCTTAGAACTTCAACATCAGCTTAGAACTTCATTAAAGGGGCTTTTCCAGAGAAGAATGGAAGGAAACCGGGCAAGAAAGGGCTCTTGGAGACAAGAGAGGGTTCCAGCCAAGGCTTTAACGCTGTTGCCAAGCTACACATGTTTGCGGAAAATCTTTGTCATCTTTGGACTGTTTATGAAGCATATATGCAAGTTCACTTCTCACACATATCAAGTATAAACATGTAAAAATAAGAAATAAATTGCAAATGAGCACATAAATCCAAGAGTTGGGTGTGGCAGTACTATTGAGGTTCTCTTTGAGCTCCGAGGAGTGGCTTGATTTGTGGTTTGAATTACATACTGAGAAAGTTATTCTATGGATAAATTAGGTATGACACGTGTTCTAGATTTATGTGAATTTTTATCTTGTACTCTGTTATATGAAGTATGCAAATATGGTCCTAGATAACTTCAGACATTGTGATTTTTTTGGCGGTTATGCTAAGCTCAGCTTCTCACTATTTCCCCAAGAACTCTGACTGGATTTGAATGTCTCCTAAGTAGTGCCTTTCTAGCTGGTCACAGTTAATGGAAACCCTACAAGGTTCGCATCAGACCACAGATTTTCATTTAATCTGACAGTTGGTGGTTATGTTGGCCAGCAGTGCGGTTGTGAGTAAGGAGAGAGGTTTGCAACTGTGACCTACAGTTTTACTTAATCTTTTGCACTCCACACACTTGGCCAAGAAAGCCCCAGCACCCAGTGCCCATACCAGATTATATCCTGCATACAGTACATCAAATCAAATGTTATTTGTCACATGTGCCAAATACAACAAGTGTAGACCTTACAGTGAAATGCTTACTTACAAGACTTTATGCATATCCTGGCTTCTGGGCCTGAGTAGCAGGCAGTTTAATTTGGGCACGCTTTTCATCCAAAATTCCGAAGTGAAGTTAAGCTACCCTAGTGAAGTTAAGCATTTTCGGCAGGATAAAACAGCGACCTCTGGTAAGACAAGGGGTGAAGGTCTATGTATATTTGTCAAACAACAGCTGGTGCACGAAATCTAAGGAAGTCTCAAGGTTTTGCTCGCCTGAGGTAGAGTATCTCATGATAAGCTGTAGACCACACTATTTACCAAGAGAGTTTTCATCTGTATTTTTAGTCGCTGTATTCATACCACCACAAACCAATGCTGGCACTAAGACGGCACTCAATTAGCAGTATACGGCCATAAGAAAACAGGAAAACGCTCATCCAGAGGCTGCGCTCCCAGTGGCCGGGGACTTTAATGCAGGGAAACTCAAATCCATTTTACCTAATTTCTACCAGCATGTTAAATGTGCAACCAGAGGGGAAAAAACTCTAGACCACCTTTACTCCACACACAGAGACGTGTACAAATATCTCCCTCACCCTCCATTTGGCAAATCTGACAATAATTCTGTCCTCCTGATTCCTGCTTACAAACAAAAACTAAAGCAGGAAACACCAGTGACTCGGTCAATAAGGAAGTGGTCAGATGAAGCAGATGCTAAGCTACAGGACTGTTTTGCTAGCACAGATTGGAATATGTTCCAGGATTTTTCCGATAGCATTGAGGAGTACACCACATCAGTCACTGGCTTCATCAATAAGTGCATCAGTGACGTCGTCCTCACAGTGACCATACATACATACCCCAACCAGAACCCATGGAAAGCTGTTGCTTTCAAGGAGCGAGACTCTAACCCGGAAGCTTATAAGAAATCCCGCTATGCCCTCCGACAAACCTTCAAACAGGCAAACCGTCAATACAGGACTAAGATGGAATCATACTACACCGGCTCCAACACTCGTCAGATGTGGCAGGGCTTGAAAACTATTACAGACTACAAAGGGAATCACAGCTACGAGCTGCCCAGTGACACGAGTATTCCAGATGAGCAAAATAACTTCTATGCTCGCTTCGAGGCAAGTAACACTGAAGCATGCATGAGAGCATCAGCTGTTCCGGATGTCTGTGTGATCACACTCTCCGTAGCCTATGTGAGTAAGACCTTTAAACAAGTCAACATTCACAAGGCCACAGGGCCAGACGGATTACCAGGATATGTACTCCGAGCATGCGCTGACCAACTGGCAAGTGTCTTCACTGACATTTTCAACCTCTCCCTGACTGAGTCTGTAATACCAACATGTTTCAAACAGACCACCGTAGTCCCAGTACCCAAGAACACTAAGGTAACCTGCCTAAATGACTACTGACCCGTAGCACACACGTCTGTGGCCATGAAGTGCTTTGAAAGGCTGGTCATGGCTCACATCAACACCATCATCCTAGAAACCCTAGACCCACTCCAATTTGCATACCGCACCAACACATCCACAGATGATGCAATCTCTATTGCACTCAACACTGCCCTTTCCCACCTGGACAAAAGGAACACCTATGTGAGAATGCTATTCATTGACTACAGCTTAGCATTCAACACCATAGTGCCCTCAGTGCTCATCACTAAGCTAAGGACCCTGGGACTAAACACCTCCCTCTGCAACTGGATCCTGGACTTCCTGATATGCCGCCCCCAGGTGGTAAGGATAGCTAACAACACATCTGCCATGCTGATCCTCAACACAGGGGCCCCTCAGGGGTGGGTGCTCAGTCCTGTGTGGCCGTGTGGTGCCAGGACAACAAACTCTCCCTCAACGTGATCAAGACAAAGGAGACAATTGTGGAATACAGGAAAAGGAGGGCCAAACACGCCCCCATTCACATTGATGGGCTGTAATGGAGCGGGTCGAGAGTTTCAAGATCCTTGGTGCCCACATCATCAACAAGCTATCACGGTCCAAACACACTAAGACAGTCGTGAAGAGGGCACGACAAAGCCTATTCCCCCTCAGGAGTCTGAAAAGATTTGGCATGGGTTCTCACATCCTCAAAAGGTTTTACAGCTGCACCATCAAGAGCATCCTGACTGGTTGCATCACAGCCTGGTATGGCAACTGCTCGGCCACTAAAGAGGGCAGTGTGTACGGCCCACTACATCACTGGGGCCAATCTTCCTGCCATCCAGGACCTCTATACCAGGCGGTGTCAGAGGAAGGCCCTAAAATTGTCAAAGACGCCAGCCACCCTAGTCATAGGCTGTTCTCTCTGCTACCGCACGCCAAGTGGTACCGGTGCATCAAGTCTAGGTCCAAAAGGCTTCCTAACAGCTTTTACCCTCAAGCCATAAGACTCCTGAACAGCTAATCAAAGGGCTACCCAGACCCCTCTTTTACACTGCTGCTACTCTCTGTTTATTATCTATGCATGATCACTTTAACTCTACCTTCATGTACATATGACCTCAATTAACCAGTGCCCCTGCACTGGTTCCTTCACTATTGTTATTTTACTGCTGCGCTTTAATATTTGTTAAATTATTTGTTTAATTATTTGTTACTTTTATTTTCTATTTTTCAACTTGTCTATTTTTACTTAACATATGTTTCTTTTTAAAGCATTGTTGGTTAAGGACTTGTAACTAAGCATTTTATTTTAACTAGGCAAGTCAGTTAAGAACAAATTCTTATTTTCAATGACAGCCTAGGAACAATGTGTTAACTGCCTTGTTCTGGGGAAGAACGACAGATTTGTGTCTTGTCAGCTCAGGGATTTGAAAGCTTTCAGTTACTAGTCCAACACTCTAACCACTAGGCTACATTGCCACCCCAATTTCACTGTAAGGTCTACACCTGTTGTATTCGAGGCATGTGACATATACAATTTGATTTGAACCTCAGAGCATCTTAACCTGGTGTTGAGCCTGTAGAACTAAATCAAGTCACCGGATTTCCAACTAATGCATCATCATAAACATCTGGATAGAAGTGACTGTGAGGCCATCATGACAGAGCAAAAAGGTTTTGTTGAATGCTCTCTCTCAGCAGTGTCTCTCTGACTATCTATCTCTGTCTCTCTGACTATCTATTTACCCATATGGATGAGGTTCAGTATCTCCACATGGAACTGGCCTTGCTCAACATTAATATGCTGCTCTTTTAAATCTCTTAGATGTCAGACATATGCCAGACAGGCCCTGACATACACTATATAGAGTGCACTGTCATATTGAGCCAAAAACGGGATGTTGAAAAACATTCTGTGGTAGTTTGGCAAAATTACAGACAGAAATTATGTAAACAAAACATCGAGAGGACTTTAGCAGGGCACAGTTTATAGTGAAATGCCATTACCATTATGTCATAAACTCGCATCATGGTTGCTGCAGGAATAAAAAAAGACAGATATTTTTGGTAGTCCTAGGTCTACTCTCCAACTTTATCTACCGTTCTCAAACAGATTGTGAGCAGGTCTACTTTTTCAGTGTTGGTCAACCTTCCCCTCTTCTGTCCTGGACACCTATGAAGTGTCAACGCTATTTAGAAATCAGCTCCTCTGAAAGGTGATGTATTGGGCAATCTCCTTGTCCATAGGAATGTTTGTTGGATACCTTGCAAAACACATTTTCCCATAAAGGACTCCAGATGCAGGAGCCCAGCTGAAACATGAGTATCTAAACTAGATGCCCTCAATCTCACACAAATTATCAAGGAACCTACCAGGTACAACCCTAAATCCGTAACCATGGGCACCCTCTTAGATATCATCCTGACCAACTTGCCCTCTAAATACACCTCTGCTGTCTTCAACCAGGATCTCAGCGATCACTGCCTCATTGCCTGCTTGCGTAATGGGTCCGCGGTCAAACGACCACCCCTCATCACTGTCAAACACTCCCTAAAACACTTCAGCGAGCAGGTCTTTCTAATTGACCAGGCCCGGGTATCTTGGAAGGATATTGACCTCATCCTGTCAGTAGAGGATGCCTGGTTGCTCTTAAAAACTGCTTTCATCACCATCTTAAATAAGCATGCCCCATTCAAAAAATTAAGAACTAAGAACAGATATAGCCCTTGGTTCACCCCAGACTTGACTCTCCTTGACCAGCACAAAAACATCCTGTGGCGTTCTGCATTAACATCGAATAGCCCCCGCGATATGCAACTTTTCAGGGAAGTCAGGAACCAATATACTCAGACAGTTAGGAAAACTATGGCTAGCTCTTTCAAAAAGAAATTTGCTTCCTGTAGCACTAATTCCAAAAGGTTTTGGGACACTGTAAAGTCCATGGAGAATAAGAGCACCTCCTCCCAGCTGCCCACTGCACTGAGGCTAGGAAACACTGTCACCACCAATAAATCTACGATAATCGACAAGCATTTTTCCACGGCTGGCCATGCTTTCCACCTGGCTACCCCTACCCCGGCCAACATCTCAGCACCCCCTGCAGCAACTTGCCAAAGCCCCCCCCCCGCTTCTCCTTCACCCAAATCCAGACAGCTGATGTTCTGAAAGAGCTGCAAAATCTGCATCCCTACAAATCAGTTGGGCTAGACAATCTGGACCCTCTCTTTCTAAAATTATCTGCCGAAATTGTTGCAACCCCTATTACTAGCCTATTCAACCTCTCTTTCGCATTGTCTGAGATTCCCAAAGATTGGAAAGCTACCGCGGTCACCCCCCTCTTCAAAGGGGGAGACACTCTAGACCCAAACTGTTATAGACCTATATCCATCCTGCCCTGCCTTTTAAAATCTTTGAAAGCCAAGTTAATAAACAGATCACCGACCATATCGAATCCAACCATACCTTCTCCACTGTGCAATCTGGTTTCCGAGCTGGTCATGGGTGCACCTCAGCCACACTCAAGGTCCTAAACGATATCATAACCGCCATCGATAAAAGACAGTACTGTGCAGCCGTCTTCATCGACCTGGCCAATCACTGCATTCTTATCGGCAGACTCAATACCCTTGGCTTCTCAAATGACTGCCTCGCCTGGTTCACCAACTACTTCTCAGATAGAGTTCAGTGTATCAAATCGTTGGGCCTGTTGTCCGGACTTCTGGTAGTCTCTATGGGGGTGCCACAGGGTTCAATCCTCGGGCCGACTCTTTTCTCTGTATATATCAATGATGTCGCTCTTGCTGATGGTGATTCTCTGATCCACCTCTACGCAAACGACACCATTCTGTATACTTCTGGCCCTTCTTTGGACACTGTACTAACAAACCTCCAAACGAGCTTCAATGCCATACAACACTCCTTCCGTGGCCTCCAACTGCTTTAAATGCTAGTAAAGCTAAGTGCATGCTCTTCAGCCGATCGCTGCCCGCACCCTTCCGCCCGACTAGCATCACTACTCTGGACGGTCCTGACCTAGAATATGTGGACAACTACAAATACCTAGGTGTCTGGTTAGACTGTAAACTCTCATTCCAGACTCACATTAAGAATCTCCAATCCAAATTTAAATCTAGAATCGGCTTCCTATTTTGCAAGAAAGCCTCCTTCACTCGTGCTGCCAAACATACCCTCGTAAAACTGACTGTCCTACCGATCCTTGACTTCGGCGATGTCATTTACAAAATAGCCCCCAACACTGTACTCAGCAAACTGGATGTAGTCTATCACAGTGCCATCCGTTTTGTCACCAACGCCCCATATACCACCACTGCAACCTGCATGCTCTCGTTGGCTGGCCCTCACTACATATCCGTCGCCAAACCCACTGGCTCCAGGTCATCTATTAGTCTTTGCTAGGTAAAGCCCTGCCTTATCTCAGCTCACTGGTCACCATAGCAACACCCACCCGTAGCACACGCTCCTGCAGGTATATTGCACTGGTCATCCCCAAAGCCAACACTTCCTTTGGCTGCCTTTCCTTCCAGTTCTCTGCTGCCAATGACTGGAACGAATTGCAAAAATCACTGAAGCTGGAGTCATATCTCCCTCTCTAAATTTAAACATCAACTGTCAGAGCAGCTTACCAATCACTGTACCTGTTCACAGCCAATCTGTAAATAGCATACCCAACTGCCTCATCCCCATATTATTACTTACCTTCTTGCTCTTTTGCACCCCAGTATCTTTATTTGCACATTCTCATCTGCACATTTATCACTCCAGTATTAATGCTAAATTGTAAATATTTCACCTCTATGGCCTATTTATTGCCTACCTCCCTACTCTTCTACATTTGCACACACTGTACATATATTTTTTTCTATTTTTCTTTTCTATTGTGTTATTGACTGTACGTTTGTTCATGTGTAACTCTGTGTTGTTGTTTTTGTCGCACTGCCCTTATCTTGGCCAGGTCGCAGTTGTAAATGAAAACTTGTTCTCAACTGGCCTACCTGGTTAAATAAAGGTGAAATAAAACACAAATATATATGTATTTTTAAATCAGGTTCTGTATGCATTCAAATTAGTCAACATACTGTACATTCAAATACATTGGAAATCAATGTATCATTACCCAAATAATGTGTACAGCATGTGTCCAAGTCCATTGTGACTAGGCTACTAGTCGGCCTTTAAAACAATAGGTGATCTGAACAGGTATCTCTGGTTTGTTTAATATTGTTTGTAGAGATGACCTGTAGGCATTTGGAACAGGACTACGCAGGAAAAGGTTTGGCGAGCGGTTGTGTTATTACCCATAAACCACTTTGGTTTCCAGCAAATCCTGGTGTTTTCATGCTTTGAAACATCCACCCACTGTAAAGGGGTTATAGCTCACATAGCTTGTTGATTAACTAGGCACCACGTATGAGTCATAGGGTCCATTTATACAGACTCATGTAGCTCAATTTTTTTTTAAAGCAGCTGCAATTTGTTTTGCTATTGAAATAGAAATAGTAGTACATTTTGATTAAGAAAATTACACATTATTTATGTAGCTAGAATAGGAACCTGCTTCTCTTCACTATTAGTTCTTGACAGTGGGAATGAGCACAGTGATTCATGAAAATAATAAATGTTCTCAGTGACATCCTTCTTTTGGGTTGACATTTTTATTTTTTGCAGATTTTTTCCTCTTCACTGCACCGGTCCCTTCATCTAGGAACGTTGGCCAAACAAGTCCATGAATTTTCCTCATAAGCATGGAGGATCAAAAGTGCAACCGCTTTCCATGCACACAGCAGCATTTATATAACTGAGTGCAAGGATCCCAAAGTTTGTTAAACTCACTGGAACACTCTCTGAAACACTGTTAAGCCCTATCAGGCAGCTGAGAGAGCCAGACATAAACAGGGAGTTCCCACTGGGAGTTCGTTTTGAACTGGAAACTAAATACTAGCTGGTTAACTCACTTCTCATACACTCTCAACATCATGTGCTCAGGTCGAGTAGCCATAAAATATAGAGTGCTTTGATTTTTATTCACTGCTCTGCTCAGCTTCTGAGATACAGTCTAACTGTTGTATCTCTATTTTCTCTGTTCTCTCCATTGTTCCCTCCTTACTGTCCTCGGCTCTTCCATCCCATCTCAATTCCTGAGTAGTAGGGTGATAGTTATTGTGATTGTCAGAGTAATGTGTAGTTATACTAATGCTACTAAGTAGCAGATGACTTTGATTGTATGTAAACTGTTCAACTGTTTAACGGCTGCAAGAGCCATTCTGAGTCCGTGGACAGAGGTGTACCAATACAGTCGGTCTATGGAAAGTTGGAGAACATCCTTTGATACAGGAGCACAGGGTTCAGATCTGTATTCATGCCGTGCCTTCTCCGACCTTACAGAGCTGTGATCTCTCAGCCTGGGTCAGCGAGTACATCTGAATGACTTGAAATATGGAGTGATATAACCCCTCTCTCTTATCTATCTAAAAGCATGGATTAAAGGTTCAGATGTCAGGCCTGGATATTTAATGTGCTGGCTAGGAGGTTGAAGCAGAGCCCTGCCCAGGTCATATAGGGAAACCTCATAAATATTCACAAATTAACACAAATGAAAAGCAAATGTGGATTAATAAATGGATGGGTGTTGGTTCACACTGGAAACTTGGCAGGGCTCCTGTGAAATGTCCCCCTCCACAGCAGTCATTATGTTATGTTAGTCTCATTCACCCTCTCTAATGATCCACATTTAATTTCACAGGGACTATTTGAAAGCTCTGCTTGATTGCTTTTTAAATTAGCTTTACGCTAAACCATACATTTCTAAATACCTCCACGACAGTGTTTGTCTCCCACGATTTCGTCTTCCTTTTCAAATTATGTCAATAGTATTGCATGTTGGCTCCAGTAATACCTTGGCTTAGCCTAGGCCTATATCCACCTACAGAACTTCAGTTATTATGGTCCTGATGGGAGGAGTTGGAAAGGCATGTGTGAAATTCCGTAGAGATTACACAAAGAGTTAATCATCTAGATTCCTGCTGTTCGCCAACCCAACAGGGCTTAAGTCTGTGTCCGGGAACTTCCCTCATTACTAATAATACAGAGGTGTGGTTTACTGACCACCACTGCATGTTTTCTCTGGGTTATAGAGCTAGAATCTAACAGTGAAACATTACTTTATTAATGTTAAATTGGTCACTAGGATATAATTTGTCAGCCATGGATACCAAGAGCCTGATTCCTTTCAGATGCTCTAGGTTTTTCCAAATCAATCTAGTCAACAACGGTATAATTCTAAGTTGGTTTAAAGTAAGAATCCGCATTTGGGGAAACAGTGCTACTGTTTGCCTCCAGTGGCTTTGTTATTGTTTTTGTTATGTTGATGAAAACAGAAAAAAGAAGCATCCAATAATTTTTTGCAGTACATATTTTGCTGTTCTATAGAGCGTGCAGTGGGGACCTGTTTTGAGAGCCCCACCTGTTTTGAGCCCCACATTTTTAGCAAAAAATAAATATATATATAAAAATATACACTGCTCAAAAAATAAAGGGAACACTTAAACAACACAATATAACTCCAAGTCAATCACACTTTTGTGAAATCAAACTGTCCACTTAGGAAGCAACACTGATTGACAATACATTTCACATGCTGTTGTGCAAATGGAATAGACAACAGGTGGAAATTATAGGCAATTAGCAAGACCCCCCCAATAAAGGAGTGGTTCTGCAGGTGGGGACCACAGACCACTTCTCAGTTCCTATGCTTCCTGGCTGATGTTTTGGTCACTTTTGAATGCTGGCGGTGCTTTCACTCTAGTGGTAGCATGAGACGGAGTCTACAACCCACACAAGTGGCTCAGGTAGTGCAGCTCATCCAGGATGGCACATCAATGCGAGCTGTGGCAAGAAGGTTTGCTGTGTCTGTCAGCGTAGTGTCCAGAGCATGGAGGCGCTACCAGGAGACAGGCCAGTACATCAGGAGACGTGGAGGAGGCTGTAGGAGGGCAACAACCCAGCAGCAGGACCGCTACCTCCGCCTTTGTGCAAGGAGGAGCAGGAGGAGCACTGCCAGAGCCCTGCAAAATGACCTCCAGCAGGCCACAAATGTGCATGTGTCTGGTCAAACGGTCAGAAACAGACTCCATGAGGGTGGTATGAGGGCCCGACGTCCACAGGTGGGGGTTGTGCTTACAGCCCAACACCGTGCAGGACGTTTGGCATTTGCCAGAGAACACCAAGATTGGCAAATTCGCCACTGGCGCCCTGTGCTCTTCACAGATGAAAGCAGGTTCACACTGAGCACGTGACAGACGTGACAGAGTCTGGAGACGCCGTGGAGAACGTTCTGCAGCCTGCAACATCCTCCAGCATGACCAGTTTGGCGGTGGGTCAGTCATGGTGTGGGGTGGCATTTCTTTGGGGGGCCGCACAGCCCTCCATGTGCTCGCCAGAGGTAGCCTGACTGCCATTAGGTACCGAGATGAGATCTTCAGACCCCTTGTGAGACCATATGCTGGTGCGGTTGGCCCTGGGTTCCTCCTAATGCAAGTCAATGCTAGACCTCATGTGGCTGGAGTGTGTCAGCAGTTCCTGCAAGAGGAAGGCATTGATGCTATGGACTGGCCCGCCCATTCCCCAGACCTGAATCCAATTGAGCACATCTGGGACATCATGTCTCACTCCATCCACCAACGCCACGTTGCACCACAGACTGTCAAGGAGTTGGCGGATGCTTTAGTCCAGGTCTGGGAGGAGATCCCTCAGGAGACCATCCGCCACCTCATCAGGAGCATGCCCAGGTGTTGTAGGGAGGTCATACAGGCACGTGGAGGCCACACACACTACTGAGCCTCATTTTGACTTGTTTTAAGGACATTACATCAAAGTTGGATCAGCCTGTAGTGTGGTTTTCCACTTTAATTTTGAGTGTGACTCCAAATCCAGACCTCCATGGGTTGATAAATTGGATTTCCATTGATTATTTTTGTGTGATTTTGTTGTCAGCACATTCAACTATGTAAAGAAAAAAGTATTTAATAAGATTATTTATTTCATTCAGATCTAGGATGTGTTGTTTAAGTGTTCCCTTTATTTTTTGAGCGGTATATATACTTTTTGGGAGTGGACTTGCCTGTTTTCATGCTATTTTGGCATTATACGTGTCACATATCAGTTTGCAAACAATATAAAAAATGTATATAATTGAGTTAATAAAGCAGCATACAAACATGGTCTGTTTTTTTGTTTTCTTGACTAAGGCAGCTCCAAGATGCAGGTGTTTCAGCCTAGCTCAATGCTTTCTGTGGTGGTGGGGCGAACCAGCAGAAAATAGGAGCATTGCGCCGTGATTAGCTCAATGAGGCCTTAGTAAGCGTAAACATCCAAAATGTAAGCCCTTTGGGTCCTGCCATAGAGTTATATTACAAATGCCCTTCCAAGAAGGCTCAAGGTCATTGTCCACAGATAAAATTACGTCAAATCACGTTATATGTACAGTAGCTTTCAAAGTCTTTCAAAGTCTTAGCTAGTAGTCATCATCATGAATCAAGTCGACAATCTACTGGCAAATCCTTTTTTATCCTTGTCATATAAAGAGAAATAATGATGAGAAATTATAGATAAAACGTATCGGTGCTCATCGGCCATTGGACATAAAGATTACACAACAAGTTGGAAATCACAAATTCAACAATGAGTCGTTTGGAAGGAATCAGTGGCTAACTGCAAGCATTGCAAAGAAACCACTAGCCTGCTATTCAATGGAGTGGCTGTGTGCTTTTTTTTACAGAGTTCCCAGCATAAATCAAGAGAATATCAGACTTGGATGACAAAATTTGCCCACAAAGGACCGCCGCGCCACCTTCCTGTTTAAGTGAGCAGATCACAAGGTCAGTCCAAAAATGTATTGTATGCTGCTGCATAAATTATGTAATATGCAAGGGAGATATGTATACTGTAGCTAAGAAAGTAATACTAAGTGTATGTTGTATAGTAAGCTATTAGTAACCCTAATAATTTGGTCTATTTTCACCAACGCGGTATTGTGCGGTGTGTGATTTTTTTTGTACTTTTTTTGTACAGGTTTGACAGTGCTACTGATAGGAGTGGTGGGGCTTGGCTTGCATGTGCAAATTCAGCACACTGTCATGCCTGCTCCCACTTCCTCTCTGGCGCTCGAGGGCGCCAGGCTACCCTTCATTACGCACACCTGTCACCATCATTACGTGCATCAGCGCTCATTGGATTCACCTGGACTCCTTGACTTTGTTGATTGCCCCTCTATTTCTGTCTGCTCCTCAGTTGGTCCCTGTGTCAGCATTGATGTCGTTACGTTTTCCCCTGTCCTGACGCTGTCCTTGTTTGTTTCTTGTCTATTATCCATTAAATGTTCACTCCCTGTACTTGCTTCTCGTCTCCCAGCGTCAGTCCTTACACACACACAACATTCTGTAATAGAATTCTGTTATTTGACGTGTCAAATTAAAAGCATATTTAACACTTCAAATAGTGTTCTGTGACATGTATCTTTTTTGACACGGAAAGACACAAACGGCGTTCAATGTGCCTCACCCTAACATTTTGGTCTATTTTCATCTCTTAATTTCTCCTAACGTTACTGTTCTGACTCGGTGTTGCTGCACATGTAGCCTATAACCTTTTAGAGAAATGTAATCATTGAATATTGTAAGAGCTTTCATTGTCTGCTTATATGCCCCCTTTATTTATCCTACGGTTCTGACTTGTTGTACAGGGAGTACGCTGTAAGAATGGCCCATGTTCTGAATTCTGTTGCTGTACATTTCAAAGGTGCTGAACAAATAGTTATATTGACTACGTCCGTCGTCGCTCGCTCCCTAATACCTTAATCGAAATTACGGATTGCCTCTTATCCACTCGTTGTCCCCTTATGCCATAGTTTGTACATCTCAATTGTCAGTAGAAACAACATTTGTTTAAGCAAATCAGCCATATCAGCTATGTTTTTTTAAAAGGCAGTAAATGAGGCTGAATGAACTGTTTCACTGCAAGACAAGGCTCCGCTGATAGCCAGGTGTAGCAGTGGTAAGGTGTTGGGACTGCTGTTGGGACTCTACTGTTGGGACAGCTTTATGTATGCCCTAACAGTTTGTGGGCACCGTTTGTCACCGTTATAGTGCAATTCATGTATTGCTTAGTGTTGTGTTGTGTAGTGGCTTTGCTGGCATGCATCCCACATTTTTTTTGTTTGCTCCACCAAGATTTACATGCTAAAATCACCACTGAGATCATGCAATGATGTCCAAGGAGAGAAAACTCTGTTTGCTGTTTGCAGCAGTGGTTGGCTCCTCAGAGGAGGAAGGAGAGGACCATCCACCTCAGTAAATTTCATAAAAATAAAAATAGTGAAACATTTGAAAGTTTAAACTATACAAAATATGCCACCAAATAATTGATTAAAACACACTGTTTTGCAATGAAGGTCTACAGTAGCCTCAACAGTACTCTGTAGGATAGTACCATGGTGTAGCCAGAGGACAACTAGCTTCATTCCTTCTCTGGGTACATAGATTTAAATACAAAACCTTTGGAGACTCATGGTTCTCACCCCCTTCCATAGACGTACACAGTAATTATGACAACTTCCGGAGGACATGAACTGACATGTTGTCCACCCATTTAAAGGATCAGATAATTAATCTAGTTCTGAAAGCATAAGCTACAGCTAGCTAGCACCGCAGTGCATAAAATGTGGTGAGTTGTTGACTCAAAGAGAGAGAAAGACAATAGTTGAACAGTTTTGAACAAATTAATTTCTTCAAAAATGGAGGAGCAAGAGAGAGAAAGAGAGGGAGAGATTTAGTTTAAAAAAATTTACTTTCACTTACATAACTAACAAATGCAGCTAGCTAGTTTAGCCTACTCAAACGCCCAGCTCAAACAGAGGGATGCTATGTTAGCTAGCTGGCTATGACTATCCAACACTGGAACTCTTCCAAGTCAAGGTAAGCTTTTGGTTTTACCACCGGGGCCCTCTGGAGTAACTGCTAAACTGCTTACTAGCTGTACACTGCACTGCATGATTGTAGCAGGTTTACTAACATGTTAGTTCTATTAGCTATGTTGACGTTGATGTTACTTTAGCTAATATGGTGACAGCAATGTAGGCTGTGTGTAGCATTTATGAAGGTTTGGCTTGGAAAGTTTTTTTTCGCCTGGTCACAGACACAGACAGGTGATGTGTTGTGCATTGAAGTCCATAAGCAAAGGGAAAAGGTGAGAGGAGGAGAGCACATAGATGTGAGAAGGAATTATATATACAATGAGCTGTTTATATGTGCCTATGAAAGTGATCAGGAGTATATTCATTCCGCCGATAATTTTGAAAAACTTTTCTTAAACGGATGCAAATTAAACGAAAGGGGATAAACATACCTGAATTTGTCCAATAGAAACTCACTTTTGCAACTATTAGACTAATGATTACACCCTAGATCAGCTAGATGCAGGCAAGAGTGTGCAAGGCAATATTGAATGTGTCACTCCCTGTCCATGTGTCACTGTCTGTCACCTCAAATCTTTCTCTCGACCTGTTTGCACCTACATTGTAAACTTTCATTCATAGGCTAGGTTGTAGCAACCTCATGATGGGTATAGGGAAAATGTTTGTATCATGTAGTAACCTAAACCTATCGATGTGACATTCAACTGGGTGAATGGAGTCATCTATCCAATATCTTGTAATAGAAATAAAGCTATGCTCATAAAAAAAATGATCATCCTCCCTCCATCTTAAATGGCCCCGAACGCCACTGGTTTGCAGTAACTTCTTTGTTGTAATATCCCAAATGAACGTGTGAGTTTCAGCTTTAAGGATTCTAGCTTTAAATGTATTATGGCCATGTGTCACAAAGCCAGTGATACACAACAACAAAAAAATCTTTCCATAAATACAACTTCAAACTTCCCTCCAGAATGGTTATTTGTTTTGAAAGACCTGTCAAAACATTGACTCCACATCACTCCCCTTTATGTTAGTCCTGCTGCTCATGTCTAACTAAAACACCAAGGTGTTTCCCAGGTTTGATACACCAAAGGTCACCAGGGCATAGATTCTAACCCTGGCAAGTCACGTTATAGACATCCCTCCCCAGACACAAAGACCCAGGCCTGGAGGTGAGGAGGAGAGGCTCTAGGCACAGCTCTGTCATGACTGATTAATGACACTGTTTCTCAGGGTTGGCTACAGACCGTGCAGCACTGCATTACCTGACGACACAACTTCCAGGAGTGGGAAGAAAGGGCCTCAGCCGCCAGGCAGCACCATGGGCGAGCTCTCTCGAACGTGCTGATGGGAGTCCAGTTTCTCCTCAACCACAACACACAAAACACACACACGGACCCTGTGAGAGCCAAGATGGCCATGGTGGAGTCCCTCCAGGGGCCGTGGAGTATTGGAAACACGTTCCTGTCAGTCTCTGCATGCCAAATCCATCCACATGGCCTCTCTCTTCACAATGTCTCATAAGTAATGCACTGGGGCAGGTACATGACTGAGAATGACTGGGAAGTGTAACCCTCTTTCAGCACCATAACTTTAAAAGATGAGGATTACAGTATGTCTCAGGTAACCTTAGTCATATGTCAGGGTTGGTTACTTAAGAAAAATGTATTGTTCCAAGAATGTTTCAACTACTCTATAGGCCTTTGCCAATGTCATTGTGTGGGAAGACAGCCTGTCGACAATCAAAGCTACAGTCTGTTTGATTTTACTAAAAGCTGCTTTTCCTACTGCTTTCATTGGTCTCAAGCTACTCTCCAAACGTACAAAGAAATGGCTTTTCTCAAATTACCAAAAATGTCTCTTAATCCATAAACTGAAATAGGCAGTCGCTTATGTTTAAAGTGGAGTACAATTGCAAAGCACAATCCTTATGTGTTTCCTGAGACAGACTAACTGTTTTAATGTGGCAGTAGCCATAGGTTTTCCCATTCATTCTTAATCTTGTGGGATCACTGATGTCATTCGTTGCAAACGGCTGAAGACCAGAGTTCTCAAGTGAAACCAGATGGACTAACAATTTGAAATTTCAGTTGAAGAACTTAAGAATTGAACACATCTCAACTTATTCTGTTTTTCACTTCAAGTCAACCAGAATACCCGCTTCAGACAGTGTATGTCGTTGAGTTCAATCACATTTGATCCCACAGAGAAAAATGTAAAGAATAGCATAATTTATCCACCTCTTGTGAACTGGAATAACACTGACAGTGTCCAATAAGGTATTTATCTTATTTCACTCAAACAGCCAGATAGAGCTGATGTGGTTTGTGTATATAAACTCTAAGATAGACAGCTTGGCAATAACATGCTTTGTAACTCAAGTGACTTGACTTACCTGCTAAACAGAGGCCAAAGATGCTCAGGAGTACCAAGATGTATAGAGACACGATGGCATACTTGATGGCAGACAGGGAGTTCAGGTGGCTGCAGCAATTGTCTGGCTTTCTTCTCCTCTTGGCAGAAACAGCTGAAAAGAAAACATCTCTTTAGAATTGGAAGACAAAGATGGATACAAGGGCTCTTAGAGGGGGTCTGAATTGAGGGGCCATGAGGATAAAAGAAGCTGTATGAAATGAGGATAAAATGTCATGAGGATAATATTCTTATGCAGTGATGAAAAGGTCCTACATAAAAATGCATGCCTGACTGTCAACTGAATGACTTGTTGCATTGTTGCGGCCATCTCTCATAACATAGACTTTATGAGTGCTAAAAATTCCCCCAAATGATTTTATTATTGTTCTATTAGTACTGACATAGCGAGTTGGCAGCCTTGATTCTTCACTGGGTTGAGATTGTAGTCATCATGAGAGTCAAAACAAAGTCTGCATGTCTGGCATTTGGCCTGAGATCTATTGGTCACCGGTGCACCATACTGTACACTCAGTAATTTAACCCCTTAACACACTGTCCAGGTCGAACCTAAAACTGTCATCGTGGCATTCTAGTTGGGAGTTTGTGTATGTGTCATGTGCTTGTGAGGAAGCTGTTTGGATTAAACTGTTGTTGCTGAGGGAACATTCAACGCTGGTCAAATAGGCCCAGAAGTAGGGTGACAGAAGACATCATTATTCAGGCTAAAAAGATCTCAGTCCAATAGGAATCTGATATCAATTCCAAAGTGTCTAATGCTATTAGGTCATGAAGCACATTGTCTTATTTCGAGGAGACATAAGCCCTGAGAGAGACCAAGGGGAAAGTATTACACACTTTCATTTTATGTTCTCCTGGCAAGCAATCCCAGACACAAGACTAAAAATGAGTAGTCCCCCCAATCCTTCCTTGTCTCTCTTTCTCTCTGTGGAGCATATAGCTCTGAAGTCACAGAGGAGACTATTCTAGAAGACAAGGCCCTCAACCTATTTTCCATAAACAGTCTTGAGCCTGCTCTGCAGCCCTACAGCATGGCGGTTTCAATTGTACCAATACAGGTGATGTCATGTCCATAGAGACATGCAATGGATCTGTGCTGCACATATGCTGTGGCTGCTGGGATTCTGTGTGAACAACAACCTTGCAAAAGGGCCACTCTAGCTCTAGCAGAAGTGCACCTTTTCTTAAGGCTAAATAAAACAGAGCTGTTTAAACTGTTCAAATATATGGAATGTATAGAAATGTAGAGGTCATTACATATTTAAGCAGTGCAAACGTAGATCTCAATGATACAAATACTAAGCATTTGTTTGTTGACGTGCCTTTTTTTATGTTTACATTTTTTTTATTTCACCTTTATTTAACCAGGTAGGCCAGTTGAGAACAAGTTCTCATTTACAACTGTGACCTGGCCAAGACAAAGCAAAGCAGTTCGACACATACAACAACACAGAGTTACACATGGAATAAACAAACATACAGTTAATAATGCAGTTGAAAAAGTCTATACACAGTGTGTGCAAATGAGGTAAGATAATGGAGGTAAGGCAATAAATAAATTTAAGAGCAGTTGGAGGCCACGGAAGGAGAGTTGTATGGCATTGAAACTCGTCTGGAGGTTAGTTAACACAGTGTCCAAAGAAGGGCCAGAAATATACAGAATGGTGTTGTCTGCGTAGAGGTGGATCAGAGAATCACCAGCAGCAAGAGCGACATCATTGATGTATACAGCTTTGCAGCTCTTTCAGAACATCAGCTATCTGGATTTGGGTGAAGGAGAAATGGGGGAGGCTTGGACGAGTTGCTGTGGGGGGTGCCGGGCTGTTGACCGGGGTAGGGGTAGCCAGGTGGAAATCATGGCCAGCCGTAGAAAAATGCTTATTGAAATTCTCAATTATAGTGGATTTATTGGTGGTGACGGTCTTTCCTAGCCTCAGTGCAGTGGGCAGCTGGGAGGAGGTGCTCTTATTCTCCATGGACTTTACAGTGTCCCAGAACTTTTTTGAGTTTGTGCTACAGGATGCAAATGTTAGTGTGAAAAAACGTGAAAGAGCAAGACTTATAGCACACATTTCTATTTTGGAAGTTATGTCACATAAAGGGTGGGTAATTTGACATTTTTCAGTTGAATTTGTCTGCTTACTAAATCACACTAGTTTTTATGTGGAAAGAAAATCATGTAAATAAACCTTCCACAGAAAAACGCTGGTGCTTTGTATGGCATCATGTATATCATATATCCTACCATTACCATTCACCCTGATATAGCAAATATACATTACAATATTTACTTATCTTAGACATTCGTAGGGGTCAATAAAGTCTAAACACAAGCTGACATCAGGCAATGAGAGAATGAATATTTATAGAGGAGATGGAGCAGAACAGAACTTCTACTTTAAAAATTCCTGCAACATTAAGACATAGACGCTGTAATACATTGGACACAACACGAAATAACACAAGTTAATGTGCCATTATGTGGCAGCATGTTCAGCCTGGCTTTTTTTATAGGTTGTGTGATGGCAACAGGATCCTTGAATGTTTACAGTGAGTATGCTTGGCAGCTTAGGGACAGATTAGTTGAGTTGGACAAGTAGAGGCCAACTGAATTTGTACCAATTCACTGTTGTGAACACTGTACAGTTGATTTGTTCAACTGCACCTGACCAAGCCCAAGGTCCTCACACATTCACACACACAACATACTATCAGCACTTAGTGTTTATTGACCGCTCGCTGAGTGAGAGAACTCGGCAGACCCCAGGAGTCAGATTTCCTATATTTACCTTTGCAGTTACAAGCATATCCTCTAAAAAGGCCATGACCAAGTAGGGTCAAAGAGACTCTGCTTGCATCACTCCATGAGCTGAAATATGAGCACATCACATATGGAGGCACAAAATGAGTTCTTACATCAATGGCAGAATTCAAAAACGATTTGACCCGATTTGGTCATGGCCTTTTTAGAGGTATGCTTGTAACTGCAAATATAAGGAAAAGGGAAAGGGAAATCTGACTCCTGGGGTCTGCAGATTTCCCTTACCCAGCGAGTGGTGAAAAAGCACTATGTGCTGATAGTATGCTGTGTGTGTGTGAATGTGTGAGGGTGATTATAAGCCTCTGGGCAAACGTGTGAAACGCCAAGGGGCAAGGATTTATACAGGACAAGAAGGGAAATGGCTTCTTTACCATCTTCACACAGGTTAAGCTTTGATAGGTTTCTGCCATCGTAGCCCTCCTCATAGAAGGATCCGTTCTCCCTCTCTTCGTATGTACTCAGGTACATGGCCTTATTCTCCATTCAGGAACTGTAGGGAGGACAAAACAGATTATTTTCATGTAACCAAAGCAATATGTAAGATGTTAGCAATGTATGTTATTCTTCAATAACACAAACTCCAAAGCAAATCAGGGGGAGGAAAATAGGTTTATTCAAAGAGGACAAATCATATGGGGAGTTAGATGGTCATTCTCCCCTGTCCTTGGTGATGCTCTCACAGTGATTCTCTCCTGTGGTTCTCTCCAGTGAATCTCTCTCCACAGAACAAAGGGAACAGCATGTAGTTTTATAACCCAGCCCTAGCCTGTGGTTGACCAATTAGAATTCCTTGCAATAAAACTAGCCCATGACCAAATAACAAGTATCCTATTTCAGAAGACATATTCCAGAAGACATATTGATCAATAATTCCCTATTACAGAAAAAACCCTATTTCCATTGATCGTTAGTTCTATTCTCGTACTCTTGTCTCTGCGTTGTGTATTTATCTTTGACATATTCTTACAAAGACAACAATATGAGTTCTGTATATGCATGTAAGTATTTGTCAATTTGTTATAGTCATCCATGGCACATATAATTACAGCCCAAAATGTAATGCAAAGCCCCCCCCCATTCTATCAAGCTCTGTTTCTCCCCAGTCTTTTTTATAATATTGAGTCTATCTGATCTGTTTCTTATGATGCATGACTGAGTGTCAATTTCAAACCCTAAGTTTTAAATCATCACCAGACCACTAATGTGGCTGCCTGTCAGTGTTGAGGCATTCATAATTCATTTGAAGTTGAAGTGTGGAGGTAGGGTCATAGGTCGAGCACTGTATCCCTGTCTCTCAGACTACTACACATTATTCAAGAGGGCAAAGCTCCACAAGTATTCTTACCGATCTATTACCTTATTATCTTCTCAGCATGGAATACAAAACCAAATTCGTAACTTTTCTCTTTAAAGCAAACAGCAGAGCCTCTAACATAATGCAAGTGGAATGGATTGAATTATATTAATCCATGACAAGAATATAGAGGATCCAAGCCTCCTGTGCTGCCATCTAGTGCCATAAATCTGACTGTGGTCTATGAGTGAGAAAGAGATAAAATGGCTGACAGTAAACATTCCTAGCTGAACAGCTGTGTGAGAGAGAGTGTGATGCTCCCCCACATTCCTGGGCCACAGCTCAGGCAGACCTATGGACCCCTCCCCTTACAATATGAACCAGTAGCAGCAGGCAAGAAATTAGACCCTTATAAAATACCCTAATAATCTCCTAAATGTGGGATTAAGGTGCATGTACCTTTACAGTATGCTATGGCTGAGAAAACAGTGTAGTTTGGACATCAGTTGGGAATAGGTCAATATTAACCGTGCAATAGAGAATAGAATGTGAAATACAGAGACGGATGTGGGACTGTTGAACAAAGTCATTAAAAGGAGCTCAATCTGGACTTTTTCATTAAGCAGCGGGAGTGTCAGTTGACATTTTCGGGCAGACACAGCTATTACCGAACCAGGCTGCTAGGAAACCTGTATGTGATCACCACCACTGATCATTGTCACCCAATGCAAACTTCTGAGAAAGTACATCCCTTAGAACGCCCAGGAAGCCATCCTGCCATCTCTCACACACCACTGTGTTTTTCCATGGAGGCACGGCAGTGGTAGGCTCCAGACATATTTCCTTTGGAATTGGAAGCTACAGTAAAAGTCTTCCATGGTATTGCCCTACCTGGCAATGAGTGAGCCATGTGATGTCTCCTCAGATACAGGAACAAACACATGAGCATGTCCAATCTCCACGAGGAACTTCTTTCTGTATCATGAAAAATAAAGTCTCTAGGCAAAGGGAGAGGACAAAGCCCTCCATCCTTCATTGTGACAAAAAAGCCCACACTGTGATTTGTGACTATGCCATAGTAATGTTTGCCTTCTCTCTGCCAACCAGGGAGGACTGAATAGACATAGACTAGACACACTGAGAACGTGCACACATGGATGGTGACCAAATCTAAAGGAGAGAAAACAATTAAAATGTCCAGTGGCCCAGCGCGTACCTCACAGCTGAGTGGCATCTCTGTGGAGTGAGTGCACGATGTCAGCAGAGCTCAGCGGTGTGGTCTCAGAGGTCTCACATGAGCGGGAACGTTTATAGAGACATCCCGTATCCATCCGTCCGTGTGGAATTAACCCATTTCCCAGTTAATTAAACGCACGGACACTTCACCCATGAGTGGACAAATATAAAACTAAAAACTTTCGGATATGCATTTTCTTGGCATTAAGTCAACAAGGAACAGACTCGTTTGTTTGTTGTTAAATTGGATACCAGAGCACAGGTGTAAAATAAATGGCCATAATATAATTCAGATGTCATTATGGAGACGCTACAGGTCTCCATAATTACATCTGAATTATATTTTTGCTACATTATTTGGGGGCATCTAATTTCTATTTGTGGGAATTCAAATTTCTTTAAACAGAATTGTCTCGTTTTTTAGTGGAATTTCAAGGTCATGATGCAAAAATACTGAACATGATTTATCTATGGACATAATCAAGTGAATGTAAAAAGGTTTTCGGGGATAAATGCATTTCAGGTTCACTTTGTTGATGTCTTCAAATGAACACATATAACAGGTAACAAAACTAGACTACACAAATTGACGCAACATTTGGAAAAGTTTGTCACTCACCTTGTCAAAGTTGTGACTAAAAAGTATAACAGATGCAAATGTCTCATCTCTAATTTCAATTTAAAAAGTGTGCATGTTTTCCCAATGGCATCTCAATAAACGTTTCCTTTCAACATAAAACAGTTAACTGAAGTCTTGCTCTCTCAGTAGCTAGATAAGCGCAGCGTGGAGATCCGTGCACCAGCCAGTCTGTGATGCTCGGGTGAATTAATCCCTTTTAAAAAGTGTAGTGTAGGCATGGAGACTACGATGTGGCTAATACCCCTGCCTGGACAACTCTGACTAGATGCATTCTTACCTCATTCTATATATAGTATCTAGTTGCTGTACTTATGCGCCTGGGGCAGGGCAGCGTCCAGTATAAATTATGTACCGTGGTAAAACTTTTGTACAAATTTTTGAACAAATACGCCCTCCTCTGAGCATTTAAGCATTGCACATTACAGAAAAGATGCATTCCATCTCTACAGATCTTATCCAAAAACTAGTTTAAAGTTGTAATGTCACGTGCACACGAACAGTGATATGCCTTTCTTGCAAGTTCCAAACTACCCTCCTATACTAATTCCTCATAAACTACATATATAATAGATAGGTCCAGTGGCGACCGTCATTTCGAGCTCCACCTTTCTAGCAAAAAAAAGAGTGTGCAAAGCTGTCATCAAGGCAAAGGGTGGCTAATTTGAAGAATCTCAAATATAAAATACATTTAGATTTGTTTAACACTTTTTTGGTTACTATATGATATTTAGTTTATCAGTTTGCAAACAATGTTTAAAAAAAAGTTGCATACAAACTTGGTCTCTTTTTTGCTTTCTTGAGTAAGGGTACTTCAAAATGCAGGTGTTTCAACCTATCAGTCCTTTCTGTGGTGGTGGTGCTGCCAGCGGAAAATATGGAGCGTAAGTGTTGGTAATGTTCTCCAGTTGCGCTGTGATTGGCTCAGTGTTCTGTCACTCATGGGGACACTACGTCACCGCCAAATCTAAGGGTAGAGATAGAGAATTCAAGCCCTTTGGATGCTGCCATAGAGTTACATTAGAAGTGCCCATCCAAGAAGCCTCAAGGTCATTGGCCACAGATAAAAATTACATCAAATCACATTATATCTACAGCAGCTTTGATTGGACTGATCATGCCAACATCATACTTTCGAAATCTTAGCTAGCAAGCTAGCAGTCATCATCATGAATCAAGTTGACAATCTACTGGCAAATCCTTAATCCTTGTCATATGAAGAGAAATAATTAAGAGAAATGATAGATAAAACGTATGTTGGAAACACAACATGTTGGAAATCGCAAATTCAACAATGAGTGGTTTGGAAGGAATCAGTGGCTAACTGCAAGCATTGCAAAGCAATCACTAGCCTGCTATTCAGTGGAGTGTGTGTGTGGTCCCAAGTCTGGTTTTAAGGGTCTCTTGTCCAACCTTAAAAGGATAAACATTCAACGTTGTTCATGGTGTCAATCCAGCATGACTTCTGCCGGCCTCAAAACAACTGGAAACTCAGAACTGGGAAATCTGATTTCAGTGAGTTCAAGACAACTCGGAATTGCAAGTCGGGAACTCGGGCCTCTTTCTAGAGCTCCGACCTGAAGATCACTGACGTCATCATGATTCAACCTTGTTTTTTTCCAAGTTCCCAGTTGTTTTGAAAGCACCATAAATCCAGAGATTGCCAGACTTTGATGACAAAGTTTGATGACAGAATTTGCCCACAAAGGACCACCGGCCACCTTCCGGTTGAAGTGAGCACAGCACAAAAAGGTGAGTCCAAAAATGTATTTTATGCTGCTGCATAAATGATGAAATATGCCAGCGAGATATTACATAGATAATTTGGTCCCCCTTGAGTGGCGCAGTGGTCTAAGGCACTGCATCTCAGTGCTAGAGGTGTCACTATAGACCCTGGTTCAATTCCAGGCTGTATCACAACCGGCCATGATTTTCTTTTATTGTCTACAGTTCTGACTTGGTGGTGCACATGTAGCCTATAGCCTGTTTTATAGAAATGTAATCATCGAATATTGTAAGAGCTTTCATTATCTGCTTATATGCCCCCTTTATTTATCCTACGGTTCTGACTTGGTGTACAGGGAGAACACTGTAAGAACGGCCCATGTTCTGAATTCTGTTGCTGTACATTTCAAAAGTGCTGAACAAATAGTTATATTGACTATGTCCGTCCTAGCTCGCTCATTAATGTCTTAATCTAAATTACGGATTGCCTCTTACCCGCTCGTCGTCCGATTATGCCATAGTTTGTACATCTCAATTGTCAGTAGAAACAACATTTGTTTTGGCAAATCAGCCATATCAGCTATTGTTTTTTTAAATGCAGTAAATGAGGCTGAATGAACTGTTTGGCTGCCAGACAAGGCTCTGCTGATAGCCAGGTGTAGCAGTGGTAAGGTGTTGGGACTGCTGTTGGGACTCTGCTGTTGGGACAGCTTTATGTAGGCCCTAACAGTGTGCGGGCACCGTTTGTCACCGTTATAGTGAAATGAATGTATTGTTTAGTGTTGTGTTGTGTAATGGCTTTGATGGCATGCATTAAAAAACTATTTTTTTTTGTTTGCCCCACCAAGATTTACATGTTAAAATAGCAACTGGATAGGTCTATACTTTCTGAGGAAAAATAATGAACTATTATTTTTGAAAGCCCTCAAAAGTGATAAAATAGCCTAATGTTAATGTCTTTAGGCTTGTGCTGTAAACATGACTCTGTAGGCCAAGTAGATACATAGCCTAAATGAAGCATGTTCGTCATGAAATACCTTTATTCCCTCTGCATGAAATATGATTTTATTTGGATGATAATGGCTGTGGTCCAAGATCACCTTTTAGGAAGAGTTCCTTCCACATGAGGGAGCCCTAGAGCTGTGCACCGAACCAGCAACAGCCCACAGCCACGGCAGTACGCAGGCTTGGCTGACTCAGAGACAGGAAGGGTTGTGCACAATGGGACAGGTAAGAGGCTGATATGACTGCCGATAAGACGATTAACTGTACTTGATTAAACACTACAATAACTATTAACGTTACTTTTACTATCATGAATGTCAAGTCTAGCGCATATAAGTGAATAAATAATACGAAGGCAGGAAATAACAAGGACTACAAAAGTTCGCCTTACCTGCGCTAGGCTTACTTACAAATGCGACGTGGTAGCATTTACAGTAGAGTTTATAATAGTAGTACTAGTAAATACAGTTACAATAGAATAGGCTACCGATTAGTTTCAACAGTTTTCTGTCCCTTTGTCTGTCTTTATTAACCGTTTGCCCTCAGTGCAGTACACTTCCTGTGAATGGCATAGGCTACTATTACTGTACTGACTAGCATACAGTTTGGTGTGCAGCAAAATAGAAATCAAAATTACAACCATACCTGGAATAAAGTTATATCATTAATTCAATGTATACCTGTGTAGAATTTGAAATGTTATACAGTATAATGTCATTGAAATGACCATGTGTACTAGAATATGGGAAGTTAGTATGTTCTGTGCTATTGTATATCACCACAAGATGGTGTATTTGTCACGTTGGGCCCATGCTTCTGACTATAAGATATATAATTGTTTACCTAGGTCCAGCAAAACATGAGAAGGCCTGCAAACAACAGCTGTTGAAGGTATGTTCAATTACTTGGCAAGTTTGATTTATTAGCTGAGCAAGGTGCACCTATGCACTTGACTATGATGAACTCTCAGAGAGATTTATCAACTTCCTCTCTCATTTTCCTTCCCTTTTATCTTGCTGTCTCGTTCTATCTTTATTCCACGCACCATACAATGTTTGTTGAACCTTTTTCCTAGAACATTCTAGACCCGCAGCGCTTTACTCTAAAACTTTGATGTAATATTTGATTAGGTCTGAGTCTTAAACCTCAGTGACATTTACTCTAAACCTTGTTGCCTCATACTCTGTCCAGTCCGTGGTCTCCAAGAGTTTGTGAAAACAAACAGAAGGGAACTCTCTGCCCAAGGGGAGATTTGGGGTAGGGAGTAATGTCAATATGCACAGGATGTATTTTTCACCGCTTAGATCCTGTCTCTCCAGTGTCATGTGATTAATCCAGGATGTATTGTAAGGAATTGAATACTCTCAACTTCATCTTTGAATCACACAAAACATTGAATTACACACACCAGTTAGAAATGCACTGGGTCAGAGTATGTGGTTTCATGTGGGTTTGATCAGGAAGATGGTGATGTAATTCTTCTGGAAAGCAGCAAGACTGATAAAGGTGTTTCTCTGATGAGATTATGTTTCATACATGATGTTGTGTTGTGGTTTGTGTACAGATGTCAAAGTCTAATCCCACAGCCCCTAGCTCTTGGGAACAGATCCTACTGCAACATTTCATACAGTGTTAACAGCTTTCTTTGCATAGGCAGGAAAAACGGACATTTACATTTTAGTCATTTAGCAGATGCTCTCATCCAGAGCAACTTGCATTTAGTACATTCATCTCAAGATAGCTAGGTGAGACAACGACATATAAGTTGTAGTAATTAAGTTATCAGCAAAGACAGCACTAGTAGGAAAAGACAAGTGGGATATTTACTAATATACAAGCAGAGAGGTTTCCTGCTTTTCCTGTCCTCTTAATGAAAGGTTTCTCACTGTCTTGTCTGGCTGTCCAGTAATTACTCATATGGGAGCTCGTTCCTGCCAACATCATAGATTAGTCTCTTCATTAAATCAGTAAAACATTCCTATATTTCCAACATGGCAAAAGCAAGACAGTGCCCCACAGCATGTAAAGGCCAAATAAACATTGATGCAGCTCTATAAAAGTTACTGGTCTAACCCCAGGGATATGGCTGAGGAAATAGTACTATAATGAAGTTGACATACAAGAGCAACCATCTCATAACATTAACAACTGCAGTATTCTGCTTTTTTCCTAAGATATTGGAAATAATTAACAATTAATGAACTTCAAATTGTCATTGCCACTTTTTGAGAAATGTATATAAGTAGATTTATACTAGATACTTATGACTTTCTCCTTCCCTGACATATAGAGTGCAGCCCAGATAATAACTCCAGAATGAGCCTTCCCAAAAGGGTCTCCCTCTGGACCGTGGTGGATGTGTTTGACTGGGTCAAGGAGCAGTACCCCTACCAAAAGAGTGTCTTCCAACTAGCCATCTTCAAGCATGACATATCTGGTAGCTATCTTCAGTAACTCTTCTACTTACCAAATCTTGCCTTAGTACAAAACAACCTACAGTATATTCATGTACATCAGTCATCATTAATAGACTGCTATTATTATTTTTTTTAAAGTGAATATATGTGATATTTTATCCCAGGCTTACTCCAGCCCTGTACTGTATAAGTAACGGATGCCTGCAGAGAGTTCTGGACCCCACATAATGACATGGAACATTCATCTTCCCAGTTACTGTTAACCCTCTACAAACCACACAGCTCATTCACAGTGTCAGTACTGTTGTAATGTTGCATCAGTAAATCCTTGTCAAAAAACATGCAGTAAAAACAACTGTTGTATGAGTAATAAAACCTTGTGTCCTAAGGCTTAGATCCTGGGACGGAAGTTTTGCCCACTGTGGGCTAAATGCATTTGAATTCAAGTAAATTTAGGAATGGAATGTGACACATAATTCAAGTTCATCATGTAATATGAATCCATTCAATTTGAAATCCATGCTCCCAGCCTTATTTGACTGGCATTATTTTGCTTCCTTCTCTAGTAGCCTCCCCTCACCACCTCTCTTGCCTTCTTGCTCTGTCCCTCCACAGGCCGAGCTCTGCTGAGGATGGGTGAACACCAGTTGGAGAGGATGGGGGTGGAGGTGGAGCATCTTCAGGAGATCCTACTGGACATTCTTCTCCTCAGGGTCCAGGAGGAACTTGAGAACCTTAATGACATCTTCTCTGGTGAGGAACAAACATCCATTCTACCTCTCCTTTTAAACTTTATCAGGAATTCAGTTGTAGCCTATATCAACGACTTCTTCTCTGGTGAAGACCTAACTTTACTTTATTGTCTAAAACTGCACCAGAAAGGGACAGACATCTACTGTGTCCTCTTAGATGGCTTCAGGAGTTCACTTGTACACTCTTAGAAAAAGGGTGTTATCTAGGACCTAAAATGTTTATTTGGCTGTACCCATAGGAGAACCCTTTGAAGAACCATTTTTGGTTCCAGGTAAAACCCTTTTAAGTTCCATGTAGGACCCTTTCCACAGAGGATTCTACATGGAACCCAAAAAGGTTCTACATGAAACCAAAAAGGGTTCTCCGTGGAACCAAAAAAGGTTATCCTATGGGGACAGCTGAAGAACCCTTTAGGAACCCTTTTGAAAGAGTGTAGCCTATATACCCAAAGTGACTCATATGAGGTTGCATTATCAGCCAACATGATTGACAGACATGTATTTCAGCAAGAGGACTAGCTTAGAGACACCTGCCAAGAATAGATTGGCATCGAATAAGAAGAGAGAGAGGTGAAAGCCTCAGATGAACAGTACTATTCAACTGAACTGAAAATCAAATCATTCAATGGGCTTTGTTTGGCATGGATACAAGATAGCTATAGATTAAATAAATTCACATTCAAAATATAGATAAAATAAGTTCACAATGGGCTTTGTTCAATGTGGTACGTATGCTTGCATATTTCAAATGTGTTTTTAACCAAACGTATTTTTATCTCTCGTTCTCTAGAGTGTTTCTCTTCATGACTATAACAGAAGAAGAGGTCTGAGATATCATTATTTAGTCCATCTACGGTGTGGAGGACTAGAGAAGAAAAAATACATTTGCTTTCAGTAATCATTGACCTGAAGAAGGCGGCCAGATTGGTTTTGGCATGGTTGTAGTTTTACTGACACGTCTGTGAATCAAGCCCTTGCCCCTCGCTCTGCGCTGCTCTTGTGGTCTTATTTTTCACAATACTCAATACACTATGTGGCAGCTATTGCAGAGGGAGAACATCATTTCCCACTTGAACAGGGGATACAGTGCATCCCTCATCTGGACTAAATGTTGCAATCCCATACTCAGCAGTGATTTGGCTAGCTAATGGCCTGTTATATTACTCTCAGGAGACCCTGTGTGAATTAGAATGGAGAGTAAGTAAATTAGTCCTGAGTTTAATGCAGGGACACATGGCCATAATTTAGATAACAACCCAAATGCTGCTCAAACCTATTAGGCCCTACACAGGGAACATAATAGGGATCATTTAATGGGAAGTTTCTGGCAGAGACAAAATGGCTTTAAAGTTTTATGTATTTGCTTATATAGTTTTATGTAGGAGTAGGAATGTTGTGTCCTCTGACTGAAACTCGTCTTTGTTTAGCTTTTGTTGCTCCACACCTCATGTTTGTAAGACGTCAGCAGAGTTTTTCTGTCTGTCAAATACAATGCAATGTCTAGCAAATCTTTAAATGGAACACAACTACGTATAGAATCCCTCCAGTATGACTACTAGGAATGCCCAGCTAGGAATGTACTCTATGCAGAGATATCCTATTTTATTTGCTCCTGGAACATATTCATATAAACAGTTCCTTGTGTAATCATGTGCTTGCTTAAATTGCTCAGACATAACAGTTTTGCATATTAAGTGGAGCAAATAAAAGTGCTACGTTTGCAAATGCTATGTTTCAAATCCTCCTTCCTCAGAGAAATTCCCCCCAGACTTAAATGTCCTGTCCATTGTATAATGATAACGTTTGTTTGCTCCAGTTTGAAGTATTTTAGTGCATCCCTAAGGTTCTGCACGTTTCATTAGACACTACATGCACATGAAAAACTGCAGGACTGTCAAATCTGAAGCTCAAACAGTACCTTAGCAAAGCATACAATGCAGTTCAACTACAAACCACTATACCTGTATTATAGTGTAATGTTTTCATAAACAGGAAACGCTATGTTTAGACATCCATTTGCTATCCAGCCTAGAACACAGGAGAGAAACAAGTTGTTCCAGTGAAGAGATGAGGATGAAATGTCACACGGGTGTTTAGTGGGTTAATCTGTGGAGGAACCCTATTTAGTGCATGAGTCTGACCTGACACCTCATATTTGGTAATGAAGACCAAATCTGATCATTGTTCATTTGAAATAATTGTCTTCGCTGATAATTATATAAAAATCAATGTGCAGAATCAGCCAGTGGCCTAAATCTTGAGAGACACACTGGTGCCCTCAGACAATGTCCATTTGTCTCTATTACATGACTTGTCACGATACATCTTCCCACTTCCCCACACACTTGTCAGACAACCCAAACTTTAAATCTCCTCCTACTTTTAAAGGGCAGCCAAAAAACAGAGGACAGCAGAAAGAAAGCAAAAACACATTGCTCAGTGAAAGTAACACCTCTAGGGGAACATTACTTTTTTTCTTTGTTCAGTAATCCAGCTCCTGAAAAGCCCAGGCCTGGCATGCTGAATCTGATGTGCCCCATAAAAGGACTGTTTACATTTCCTCACCTTCCATGGACATTAGCAAGTGCTGAGCCTGTGGCTCTAGGGTCCCAGTGGGGGGCACACCAAATTAGACAGGCTGATTAATGTCCCTCAGAGATGCATGGCATTTGATTTCCTCCATTCAGGGCGATGGTGCATCAGGAAAGCGCTGACTCACGTTAAATGTAAATATACCTTGGGGAGAGACACTTAATCATGTATGACAGTGAGGGCTTCCCGAATATTCCAAAGGTTAGCAAATCGTGCCTTTGACCCAAAGAGATGAGAAGAAAAAAGAAACATGGAACCGAACTTTGTGTTGTTTGGCATCCAACATGTGATGGGTTGAATAAGAGAAAGGACTACAATGGACTGCTAAGTGGAGCTAACATACAGCAAGATACATTCTCGGTAGTAACAGTTTTATTGTAACTAGACTCAATAAAATTTCCTGGCCAAAATATTGTTCCAATAAATTAGGGGGGGGGGGGGGGGGGGGTCTGTAACCTCTTTGTCTTGTTTATATTTTACTCAAATTTCAGTTCAAGAATGCAATCAGGGTTTTGTTAACGTGGAGTCCAGTGGAGGCTGCTGAGGGGAGGGCGGCTAATAATAATGGCTGGAACGGAGCAAATGGAATGGCATCAAACACGTGGAAACCATGTATTTGATGTATTTGATATCATTTCACTGATTCCGCTCCAGCCATTACCACGCGGGCTCGTATCAAATGAAGGTGCCACCAACCTCCTGTGGTGGAGTCTCTGGTCTGTGTTATATTCCATATCTAATAGACACTCTGTTGGCTAAAATCTATACTTCTGCCAAGACATAATGCATCTCCAGTCTATTGTCTGCACCGCTGGATCAATCATTCATGTAGGCAGCAGATAAAAGAGGGAAGCTTTTTAGCAACTACTTAATTATTAAGGGTTGGTTGAACTTTTCACATGACTTTCTGATTCTCATTTTAGTTTAACGTTTAACAAGGTTACTCGAAGCAGGTGTCAAGTAAGGGTTATAACTTACTGATTCTTCATTATCCAGCTACAAAGATATTTATTTCCTATCTTAAATTCATGACATGATCTTATTGCTCAGGTAACAATCTTAATTCAGGCAATGTACTGCAGCACGGCTGCACGGCAGAGCATACAACTCACAGATGGTCTGTCCGTCTCAGTGTGGCAGAAGACAATCAGAGGAGTGCCATTATAGGTCTTTGTGCATGTTGATCATGACTTCATTGGGTCAGCACATTGCCTTAGAGATGCGTTTCTATTGGGATACCTGGGGAGGTTCAGCGAAGAGGTGGGCCTTAAATCTCAGCCTGACAGACATTGCTCTTACTCTAATGACACTACTTATGCCTATTGGTCACACAGACAGGCAGCCAGGGGTTGGGGAGACTTTAGACTGGGGAAAGGATGACAGGGCTCCTTTCAGAATAATGAACCAATTAGTTCCCTTGTCTTTGAAAGTGTGTGAGGAAAAACCACAGACAAAGTAATGACATATCCCTTGCAATTAAATTATTTGCTGCCTGTGAGGGGCTGTACGTCGTCACTTTCAGCACAACTCTGCATTTTCCCCTTCGCTCCCTCTGCTGTGTTTGCATTTATAGAAATGGTAGTACATCCCATCCCTATCCCCCGCCAGCCATAGCCAACCAGCAGTGCATCCATCTGACGCCACTGCAGACTGTTTGTCACTGTCTTGTAAATTATTCATAGCTGCAACTGCAAGAAAAGGATCAATAAATTCTGATATAGAAATTAGTTAGTGGCAGGGCATGAGATGCATCCATTTTTTGGGATTAGAGAGAATAAACAGTGGAAACAGTCCTGGAAGTGATATTGAGGTTGAAGAGGCCATGCCAGGAAGCTGTTGTATTTAGGTGATTTTATCTGTTCCCTGCTGATGTGTTTTATGGCAAAGAGATAATGCTGACATTGGTGACCAATGTGTTAGTCACACCATACAATCACAAGATAACAACCCATAGAGCCTGAGTGAAATCATTTTCAGAATTTTTTTTCCTTCTCAATGGACATTTTAGGGGAAACAATTTACAATTATTGACATACTGTAAGTGCAAATATACAGTTGAAGTCGGAAGTTTACATACACTTAGGTTGGAGTCATTAAAACTTGTTTTTCAACCACTCCACAAATTTCTTGTTAACAAACTATAGTTTTGGCAAGTCGGTTAGGACATCTACTTTGTGCATGACACAAGTAATTTTTTCAACAATTGTTTACACACAGAATTTTTCACTTATAGTTCACTGTATCACAATTCCAGTGGGTCAGACGTTTACATACACTAAGTTGAATGTGCGTTTAAACAGCTTGGAAAATTCCAGAAAATGATGTCATGGCTTTAGAAGTTTCTGATAGGCTAATTGACATCATTTGAGTCAATTGGAGGTATACCTGTGGATGTATTTCAAGGCCTACCTTCAAACTCAGTGCCTCTTTGCTTGACGTCATGGGAAAATCAAAAGAAATCAGCCATGACCTCAGAAAAAAATTGTAGACCTCCACAAGTCTGGTTCATCCTTAGGAGCAATTTCCAAGTGCCTGAAGGTACCACGTTCATCTGTACAAACAATAGTACGCAAGTATTAACACCATGAGACCATGCAGCCGTCATACCGCTCAGGGAGGAGACGCGTTCTGTCTCCTAGAGATGAAGGCACTTTGGTGCGAAAAGTGCAAATCAATCCCAGAACAAGGAGGAAACAGATACAAAAGTATCTATATCCACAGTAAACGAGTCCTATATATCGACATAACCTGAAAGGCCGCTCAGCAAAGAAGAAGACTGCTCCAAAACCGCCATAGAAAATTCAGACTACGGTTTGCAACTGCATATGGGGACAAAGATCGTACTTTTTGGAGAAATGTCCTCTGGTCTGATGAAACAGAAATAGAATTGTTTGGCCATAAGGACCATCTTTATCTTTGGAGGAAAAAGGCGGAGGCTTGCAAGCTGAAGAACACCATCGCAACCGTGACGCACGGGGGTGGCATCATCATGTTGTGGGGGTGCGTGGGTCTTCCAAATGGGCAATGACCCCAAGCATACTTCCAAAGTTGTGGCAAAATGGCTTAAGGACAACAAAGTCAAGGCATTGGAGTGGCCATCACAAAGCCCTGACCTCAATCATATAGAAAATATGTGGGCAGAACTGAAAAAGAATGTGCGAGCAAGGAGGCCTACAAACCTGACTCAGTTACACCAGCTCTGTCAAGAGGAATGGGCCAAAATTCACCCAACTTATTGTGGGAAGCTTGTGGAAGGCTACCCAAAACGTTTGACCCAAGTTAAACAATTTAAAGGCAATACTACCAAATCCTAATTGAGTGTATGTAAACTTCTTACCCACTGGGAATGTGATGAAAAAAATAAAAGCTGAAATAAGTAATTCCATCTACTATTATTCTGACATTTCACATTCTTAAAATAAAGTGGTGATCCTAACTGACCTAAAACAGGGACTTTTTGCTAGGATTAAATGTCAGTAATTGTGAAAAACTGAGTTTAAATCTATTTGGCTAAGGTGTATGTAAACTTCTGACTTCAACTGTATAATGTTTTATTGTTTTTATTAGAACAAGACCAAACAAGAAACAAACAATCAAAAGACAAAGATCACAAACGATATGAAAATAATATAAAAACAAATCACAACATCCCATACCTCCCTCTCCGTGTTGGCGGTTAAGTTGTTCATCCTCATCAATGGAGGGGAAGTGGTCAAAAAAGGAAATGAAAGGTTGTCATCTCAAGAAAAAGTTATCAGTGCATCCTCTCATTTTTGTAAATTAAGAACATACATTAATGTAGGTCTTTCAACCAGGAACCAGGATGATACTGTGGTTGGTTTGGAGGATTTCCAATTAAATATAAAATCTGTGAGTGAAGCAAACGCCACAACAAACAACTGCTTTTCGTTTGATAAGAGTGGGCAGCACAGATGGATCTCCAAATATAGCTATCAACGGAGAAGGCTGCAGGACGATATCGACAACTTTTGATAGAGTAGTAAAAAAGGATGATTAATACTCCGACAGCTTAGGGCATGAGTAGAACATATGAGTGTGATCAGCGGTGGCCGCTGAGCATCTGTCACATGTATCATTTGTGTCTGGGAACAACTTACTAAAAAACGTATCATTCTCACCACTGAAATGTTATAATTGTTAAATAATCTGTTCTTCACTTGTCAAACTGATTCTACATAGAATTTAGTCTTCGAGATGCTCAAACAAGCACGTGTATCTGTAGTTGATGTTGTATAACTCTAAAATGCACTAGGGTTCCCCAATAGGCAGCCTGCAAGCCAAATTTGGCCCTGGCGTGGTTTTATTTGGCCCATCAAGTAATTAATAAATATATATATATACACTGCTCAAAAAAATAAAGGGAACACTAAAATAACACATCCTAGATCTGAATGAATGAAATAATCTTATTAAATACTTTTTTCTTTACATAGTTGAATGTGCTGACAACAAAATCACACAAAATTAATCAATGGAAATCCAATTTATCAACCCATGGAGATCTGGATTTGGAGTCACACTCAAAATTAAAGTGGAAAACCACACTACAGGCTGATCCAACTTTGATGTAATGTTCTTAAAACAAGTCAAAATGAGGCTCAGTAGTGTGTGTGGCCTCCACGTGCCTGTATGACCTCCCTACAACGCCTGGGCATGCTCCTGACAGTCTGTGGTGCAACGTGGCGTTGGTGGATGGAGCGAGACATGATGTCCCAGATGTGCTCAATTGGATTCAGGTCTGGGGAACGGTTGGGCCAGTCCATAGCATCAATGCCTTCCTCTTGCAGGAACTGCTGACACACTCCAGCCACATAAGGTCTAGCATTGTCTTGCGTTAGGAGGAACCCAGGGCCAACCGCACCAGCATATGGTCTCACAAGGGGTCTGAGGATCTCATCTCGGTACCTAATGGCAGTCAGGCTACCTCTGGCGAGCACATGGAGGGCTGTGCGGCCCCCCAAAGAAATGCCACCCCACACCATGACTGACCCACCGCCAAACCGGTCATGCTGGAGGATGTTGCAGGCAGTAGAACGTTCTCCACGGCGTCTCCAGACTGTCACGTCTGTCACATGTGCTCAGTGTGAACCTGCTTTCATCTCTGAAGAGCACAGGGCGCCAGTGGCGAATTTGCCAATCTTGGTGTTCTCTGGCAAATGCCAAACGTCCTGCACGGTGTTGAGCTGTAAGCACAACCCCCACCTGTGGACGTCGGGCCCTCATACCACCCTCATGGAGTCTGTTTCTGACCGTTTGAGCAGACACATGCACATTTGTGGCCTGCTGGAGGTCATTTTGCAGGGCTCTGGCAGTGCTCCTCCTCCTCCTCCTTGCACAAAGGCGGAGGTAGCGGTCCTGCTGCTGGGTTGTTGCCCTCCTACGGCCTCCTCCACGTCTCCTGATGTACTGGCCTGTCTCCTGGTAGCGCCTCCATGCTCTGGACACTACGCTGACAGACACAGCAAACCTTCTTGCCACAGCTCGCATTGATGTGCCATCCTGGATGAGCTGCACTACCTGAGCTACTTGTGTGGGTTGTAGACTCCGTCTCATGCTACCACTAGAGTGAAAGCACCGCCAGCATTCAAAAGTGACCAAAACATCAGCCAGAAAGCATAGGAGCTGAGAAATGGTCTGTGGTTACCACCTGCAGAACCACTCCTTTATTGTGGGTGTCTTGCTAATTGCCTAGAATTTCCACCTGTTGTCTATTCCATTTGCACAACAGCATGTGAAATGTATTGTCAATCAGTGTTGCTTCCTAAGTGGACTGTGTGATTTCACAGAAGTGTGATTGACTTGGAGTTACATTGTGTTGTTTAAGTGTTCCCTTTATTTTTTTGAGCAGTATATATATATATATACATATTTTTTTTATTTAATTTAATTGTTGGACATAAAAACTGTAAAACCCCCCAGGAAATCAGCTCCAAGTGATTTTCATTTTGGAAATCTGTTCCCATGTATTCCCAAGCATAGTAGAGAGACACGTGATCGTATACAAATGTAAGCAAGGTTTGCAATGATTATGTTTTTGTCAAATATTGTATCTATTTGTGCTTAGGCGGCCTCTCTGATTCAGAGGAAGACACATTTCAGTTGAAGGCATTCAGTTGTACAACTGACTAGGTATCCCCCTTTCCCTTTCTTGTGGTCAGTTTGCAGTCTACACATTATTTGTAATTATGTTCCGGCCCCCTGACCATCCGCTCAAGAAAAAGTTTATTTCGGCTGAATCTAGATGATGATCCCTGCACTAGACTTCGTAAGACAAAATTCACAAAGAAAAGACATCAGGCAAATGCATACAGTATGTGGCCTCAATGTTTAAATAGTGATGGCAAGGTTAGTTCAAACTGCAGGACTTGGTGAAAAGACAATGGAAGACAAAAGTGAGAGACACTGAATAAAGATGTTCAAACAAGCCCATCTATCTGTATTGGATGTTCTTCAACTTTAAAATGCACTAGACTGTGTAAGACAAAATCCATAAAGAAAAGACAACAGTCAAATGCATATGTGGTCCCAATGTCTAAACAGTGACAGCAGGGCTAGTTCGCACTGCAGTAGCATGGTTCTCCTCACAGGTGAGTGAATCAGCCCATGCTCGGTGAATAGCACTTGGTTGATCTCTGAGAGCTGGACACAGCATAGCTGATTAGATCATGTGAGACAAAATTGAGTGACAAAAATGAATAAAATAAATCAGCAAAGGAATGTAGTTTGTGAGCTAGAAAATGAACATCCTGACAGTCTGAGGCGGGGTGCTCTGCAATCATCCTACTCCAACTATTGACAGAGATAATGGGGCATTTCTTATTTGTTAGAAGGAAATGAGTTGGTCCTGTCCTGCCTTGATGACTGTATTAGCTTTACACTACTTGTCCTATAGATATTTGTAGTCACCAGCTGTCTACCAGCTGTCTACTACCTTAGGTACTGGATAACATGATTGGCAGACGTGATCAGCAGAGATGGTAGCATGGATAGTACATGAGTTTTGATTAGGTTACAGTTTAGTACTTGGCAGCATTTGTCTGTCCAGCTAGCGACCATAAAAGTAAGTATTTTGAAAACATTTGCAAGAATTGGCATTGGCAACAAACGGAACTGTGAGTGGAATAGATATACACAATATGTAAAAAAAAAAAAAGTTCCTCCCTCGACAGAGATCGATCATCTCGAAAGTTAAAGCAGACAGCTTGCTACGGCCCACCGCCTATTCCTTAATTTGGTGTTTATTAGGATTCTTCAAATTCTTATAGGATTCCTGCTGCAAGGCAGCATGGGGATTGAATTATTGTGGGGAGCCAATCAAGTTACTCCAGGAGACATTCGGGAATGGCCTCCATATCCCCAATTGGTTCAATGGTTTCTCTGTGATTAATGTGGAGTAATTGGCAAGTCATCCATGCATTCAGTCAAACCTTCACTCCAGGTGAGAGGAAAGGAGAGGGGCAAATAATTGACGATGGAAGGAAGCAATCAAACAAGACATTGGTACTTTTATTAGCATAGAGAGCACCTAGCAGAAGTCTGCACACTATCTCCAGGTTAAAGAGCGCGGCCTGTTATTGAATATATCCATTTGTCAAGACAAATGAGGTACACAGCTCTGGGTCTGATGGGCAAGCTTCCAGCGAGGCCAAACTACCGTGTAGTTTATTACCGGGGTGAGGAAAATTAGTTTTCCCTGAAAACGCAGGCAAGGGCAATTTATTTTCCTGACATCAATGGATCTTTGGCAGTTGATTTATCTTTGCTGTGTTCGAACTGATTGTGTGAGAGCATCTGCAGGTGGCCGCAGTGGCTTGTGGGAGAAAGGGTTTCAGGGCAGCGATGCCTTGGCTCATTTGGTTGTAGTAATTTATAGTTGCAAAGCCTTGCAAAAGTTCTGATAGAGAAATATTAAATTATCATTGGCTTGGCATGCCCTGTGTCTGTCTATGTAAAGAAAAACGAAAGCCTCTGGTAAAGATATATATTTCGCAAACTCTTATAAAAGAAAGTCTATCTTATAAAATAATGTCTATACAACCTGTTCAAAGCCATGTAACATGAACATAGAATTTGTTTGGCTTTATCTTTTAAGATGTATAGATCTTCCGCTATCAAGTCTTATCATCAATCTTTCCCATCATACATATATCTGGCTATATATTTTCGGCATGCTTCCCTGAATGCATAATATGGATATCTCCTAAATGATTCTCGTTTGCAAACTAGCTCATTTAAAAATATATCAGTATGTCATTCACATGACATTGCATAAACATTTTACAGGGGTTGGTCAATGAAGCACATCATATGCTATACATTTTGCACTGGGGAAAGGAGGGTTTGAAAAATGTATGGTGACAAGGTGACAAGTTGTAAAGTGTTGGAGGTAATTGGTGCCCTGATGCTGTGATGCAGTGATATGGGTGCTTTATTTTCCAATGATTTTACAGTTAGTATAGTGGGTCTGGTCCTTAGTAGCAAATATCTTTATGGAGATGTTTAGAAAATTGTATATCTTGTTGAATGATGATAGAATAGTCTGGATGAAGTCATAGTTCTCAAATTATTATATTTTAGGGTCCAATGTCTATGTCTATGTCTTGAGTTTTTGAGTAGTTTTGTGTTTGGGAGAATTTCAATTTCATTCCCATAAGTTTCTTGACAGCACTGGAATGATTCTGTCAGTCTGAGACATGATCTTCTCTCAGTATCTCTTGTTACCGAAAATTGAACTTTGGAATCTGCTCCTGTCTGATATGAAAGAGATACTGCCTTCATAGGGCATAAAAATCAATCCTCAAGACCTGTCATACAAGGGATATAGCACTTAATGTCCTTGTCAAAAGGGGGCATGCTGATGAGAATGGGTGAGCTTAATTCAAGCTGAGTTATCAGAATGAAGATAACTATTCACGACTGGTGAAGAGGGATTGCACTGGCGAGAGAGAGAGAGAGAGCTAGAAAGAGAGATATAGAGAGAGATAGGGCGTTGTACTTTAAATTGAATACAGAACATGGATTAAATTCTCCTGCTCATATCACCCTTGTGAACAGACTGTAATAATACCAGTATAATCTTGCATATTTTGTTGAAAATTCCTGTGATCATCCCACTGGAGCTCTGAGGGGATATGTGAGATCAGAAACTCTCGTTTCTGTTAATGATGACATCCCTTTGGACCAAGTGTCTGGTCAACATGAAATTAAGAAAACACAAGATGTAGGGGTCATCTGTTTTAAGTCAAGTGTCCAAATGTTTTACTTGGATTAATGCCGTGAATAAAACCAAGTCTTGATTCTTGAAGTCTTGATTCTTATGTCTTAATTTTCATGACTCAGTATGAGAGCATTTCCACTGATAAGTGTCCATATCAAAGCAGAGTGATCACAATGGGATACCAAGAAGTCATTTTCTCAAGTTAGGATTGAGTCGTAAGAGGTCATCTCCACATGTAAAAACAGTCTGACAAACAACCATGTTGATGTCCTGACAGTCCTGTGCAAGAAGATGAAAAGTGTCACAGCACCAAACATTAGGAGTCCTCCACCCCAACACAAATCACTTTCCATCTTTCAGTTAGGATATGAGGGGCTATGCTAGCATCAGCAGCTCTCAGTGTGACCTGGAACAAAAGGCCTTTGTCCTGAAAAAAGAATCCACTCTCGGAATTTAAGTCTCACTGGCTCTTAAAACATTCTAAGAATAAATACTAATAGATGTAGGATCTTAATTTTAGCCAGTTTGCTACAGCCGGAAAATAATCCTGCAGCAACAGGAAAGGTGAATTATTATGTGAATTATAATGGATATTTTTTGTATGGGTTGGTACATTTTGCATTAGGGCAAATCAAGTCTGACATTTTGAAGTGGAAATTACAAACTTTAGAAGCCTTTTTCAATGTTGAATACACTACAAGTTTGCATTTCCTGCTGTACAGGACATTTTTCATCAACAAAACTGTGATCAAATGAAGATCCTACATCTGTAGCTGTATCTTTGGTTCAATGCCTCACTCTTTTGTTACTCTCAATATTTCTGCTTAATACAACGGTCTTTATTCAGCAGCATCCAGCTGGCAATGTTTGATGCAGCCACTGTTAGATTCATACACTAAATATAACATTTCTGTTAAGTTGAGCTCAAGTTTTTCCTGACCTGATTTTTCAGTCACTATTTTGTCAGAGCCCAGTCAAATGTTTGAGAGAAACTACTATTGCTTCATCCATAATACATACATGCCTACAATATGTATAAAGAGCATGTGGAAGTATGTTTTCCCAGTGGTTACCAGCTTCCAATGCAATTATAAGTAGCCTACTGCACAAAACCATCAACTTGGCTTCTCCTCTGCAATAAGAACACTGAAACACAGATAATCAACACAGGCCAGTACAATGACTCGATTCTGGGAAACATTTCAAGACAGTCCTTTAACTCAGAATAAATATAAACATTTCAGGAAATCCAGGCTGGGACTCCCTGCAGAGAGGCCATGCAGTTTGACCAGGTGTTGGAAGCTGTGGAGCTGTGGCAGTGTCCAGGTTCTCCCAGGGAGTGTGAGAGATGGGTGTCTGGATCACTGGTGTTGGCCAGGGGTACCGCTGGGCTCTGTGTTGGCCCCAGTACTTTTTACTGAGCAGGAGAGAGACATGTGCCGTGGACTTGTCTGGTGGGGCCAGATGGAAGTTGTCTGGCTTCAGCTTTCATCTTCCTATGCTGCTGGGCAACCATACGACTTGTAGTGTGTAAAGAGCTGCATGGTAGGCTGCATGATTTTCACAATTGAAATTGACAACCACCATTGAAAGTAAATATCTACAGTACCCTGTATCTTCATTTCAAACATGGAAAATGTCTCCTTGGAGATGGCATTTGTATTCACAAACAGAATACCTCTGGGCTCAGACATCAATTCAAAGTCTATTTCACATTGGTTTGTCATCATTTCCTTTAAATGATATGGAAACAACATTGATTCAACCAGTGTGTGCCCAGTGGGTATGTTCTGACACGGTAGTTCCCTAAATTTGATCAAACATACAGTACCATCTTCATCTGAACAACCGAGATTACCAGACCAGCTTTTTAAAACATAGATCTACACCTATCGTTGTCACGTTCTGACCAGTATGAGGGTTATTTTGTTAGTGTAGGCTGGTCAGGACGTGGCAGAGGGTATTTGGTTTATGTGGTTCGGGGTGTGTGTATTATGTAGAGGGTAGTTGATTTATGTATTCCGGGGTTTTTGGTCACTGCTCTGTTAGTCTATGTTCTTTCTAGTTAGTCTGTTTCTATGTTTAGTTAATTGGGGTGTGGACTCTCAATTGAAGGCAGGTGTTGTCTAGTCGCCATTGATTGAGAGTCCTATATATTAGGGTGTGTTTGTAATTTGTTGGAGGTTGTCACTTGAATTGCTGTTGTTTGCCTCCAAGTCTGTATTCGTCGTCCATCGTTTTGTTTTGTTTGTATAAGTGTTTTCATTAAAAAAATGAATTATGAGCACTCAACCCGCTGCGCCTTGGTCCATTCCAGACGACCGTCGTTACAATCGTGTCATATGAATTCTTCTTTAGACCTGTTGCTGTCTCGATATTATTCTCTTTGGATATTACTACAACTATAATTCCCTATTATTTTTTACATCATTATCAGAGGGACCGCAGGTGACTTACTCTCCAAGTCAACAATGAACGATAATCATGCTAGGGCAGTTAGTAGAAATAATTAAGGCTCTGTTATCTGAACACCTGCAGCATATAATTGATCTGCACCACATTAAACGGGTATAAAATAGAGAAAATGAAATGCTTAGAAGGTGCTGTGTTTTTCCAGGTCCACTTTTTCAACTTGACAGAACACGTGTCTGCGCAAAGATGAACTCATTGACACACCATACTGGCAGTGTTTTAAAAGTAAGATACCTGTAGCATCTTCACTAGCCATTCAATACTATTAATGAAGTGCTGCCACACCTCACAATAAATTCATACACTTATGAAAAGTGCTTACTCCCTATATGCTTTAAATAGAAGTCTTCATTTATTAAGTTATTGGTTTGGTGGTTGTCAATAACTTCATATTGATCCATCACATCCCTTGAACAAAGTTGTACATTTTTAGATCTCAGTTCATTCCCAAATTCATGTCTAGTTTAACTGTAACTGGACCTTGAATATTATATTAACATAAAATACAGTAGTTGAGTTATGTATAAGACCATAAGCCCAAGGGAGCTGTGTCGTGTGTTTGAGTCAGGGGCAACAAACAATGTGTTACTTTTCTTTAGGGAGTTGGACATTCTAAACACAGGTCAGCGTTTTTCAGTCATGAATCTTGTTCTGGAGGCAACTCTACATGGCTGTCACTATCTGGAACAACCACAAAGTCATAAAATCTGATTTTAAACATAAACCTAACCTTAACCCTAACCTTAACCACACTGCAGACCCTAATGCCTAACCTGATCTTAAATTAAGACCAATTAAGACCAAAATGCATGAGTTTTTACAATATAGCCACTTTTGAATATGCATCTGGACTATCTAAGGGGAAATCACTCAGTTCTGTCTCTAGGGCAAGACTCATGACAATAAATGTCAACCTGCATACTGAACAGAACATCCACCACTTTCAAAGAAGTAAATCACAAAATAGAAACAGTGACCCCTTCACTTGCTAGATATGTTTAATTTGAAATATATTGTTGTGGTGAAGGGGCCTTTCAGAGATAAGAGAGTTGAACATCCATCTGAAGCTGAGCACTCTGAGACGACCCTCATCTGAACCAACTCAATGTTATACTGTGCCTGTGTTATACCTGTCACGGATCCCCCCGGTACTGATGCTCATTCTGTTCACCAGTTCCGGAGGTCTACATCACAGGCTTTCTAGTCTTCACTGAACGGGATTTATTATCATCAACCCCGGACTGTCTTGTCTGATTACACACACCTGGTTCCCATTTCCCCTGATTAGTATGTTATATATGTGCTCTCTGTTCCCTCTGTCTTTGTCGGTTATTGTTCCCATGTCCGTTGGTGGCGTACCTATGCGTTGGTGCAGCTGTTATGATGCATACTATATACAGTTGAAGTCAGAAGTTTACATACACCTTAGCCAAATACATTTGAGAGCTTCAAATTCCTTGGTGTCCACATCAACAACAAATTAGAATGGTCCAACACACCAAGACAGTCGTGAAGAGGGCACGACAAAGCCTATTCCCCCTCAGGAAACTAAAAAGATTTGGCATGGGTGCTGAGATCCTCAAAAGGTTCTACAGCTGCAACATCGAGAGCATCCTGACCGGTTGCATCACTGCCTGGTATGGCAATTGCTCGGCCTCCGACCGCAAGGCACTTCAGAGGGTAGTGCGTACGGCCCAGTACATCACTGGGGCAAAGCTGCCTGCCATCCAGGACCTCTACACCAGGCGGTGTCCCCCCCCTCCTGCTACACTCTGTTTATCTTATATGCATAGTCACTTTAACTATACATTCATGTACATACTACGTCAATTGGCCCGACCAACCAGTGCTCCCGCACATTGACCAACTGGGCTATCTGCATTGTGTCCCACCACCTGCCAACCCCTCTTTTTATGCTACTGCTACTCTCTGTTCATCATATATGCATAGTCACTTTAACCATGCCCACATGTACATACTACCTCAATAAGCCTGATTAACCGGTGTCTGTATATAGCCTTGCAACTCTTATTTTCAAATGTCTTTTTACTGTTGTTTTATTTCTTTACTTACCTACACACACACACACACACATACACATACCTTTTTTTTCGCACTATTGGTAAGAGCCTGTAAGTAAGCATTTCACTGTAAGGTCTACACCTGTTGTATTTGGCGCACATGACAAATACATTTTGATTTGATTTGATTTAAACTCAGTTTTTCACAATTACTGACATTTAATCCTAGCAAAAATTCCCTGTCTTAGGTCAGTTAGGGTCACCACTTTATTTTAATAATGTGAAATGTCAGAATAATAGTAGAGAGAATGATTTATTTCAGCTTTTATTTCTTTCATCACATTCCCAGTGGGTCAGAAGTTTACATACACTCAATTAGTATTTGGTAGCATTGCCTTTAAATTGTTTAACTTGGGTCAAACATTTCGGGTAGCCTTCCACAAGCTTCCCACAATAAGTTGGGTGAATTTTGGCCCATTCCTCCTGACAGAGCTGGAGTAACTGTGTCAGGTTTGTAGGCCCCCTTGCTCGCACACACATTTCCAGTTCTGCCCACCTGCCCACATATTTTCTATAGGATTGAGGTCAGGGCTTTGTGATGGCCACTCCAATACCTTGACTTTGTTGTCCTTAAGGAGTTTTGCCACAACTTTGGAAGTATGCTTGGGGTCATTGTCCATTTGGAAGACCCATTTGCGACCAAGCTTTAACTTCCTGACTAATGTCTTGAGATGTTGCTATAATATATCCACATCATTTTCTTTCCTCGTGATGCCATCTATTTTGTGAAGTGCACCAGTCCCTCCTGCAGCATAGCGCCCCCACAACATGATGCTGCCACCTCCGTGCTTCATGGTTGGGATGGTGTTCTTCAGCTTGCAAGCCTCCCCCTTTTTCCTCCAAACATAACGATGGTCATAATGGCCAAACAGTTCTATTTTTGTTTCATCAGACCAGAGGACATTTCTCCAAAAAATATTTGTCCCCATGTGCAACCGTAGTCTGGCTTTTTTATGGCGGTTTTGGAGCAGTGGCTTCCTCCTTGCTGAGCGGCCTTTCAGGTTAAGTTGATATAGGACTCGTTTTACTGTGAATATAGATACTTTTGTACCTGTTTCCTCCAGCATCTTCACAAGGTCCTTTGCTGTTGTTCTGGGATTGATTTGCACTTTTTGCACCAAAGTACCTTCATCTCTAGGAGACAGAAAGCTTCTCTTCCTGAGCGGTATGACGGCTGCATGGTCCCCTGGTGTTTATACTTGCGTACTATTGTTTGTACAGATGAACGTGGTACCTTCAGGCGCTTGGAAATTGCTCCCAAGGATGAACCAGACTTGTGGAGGTCTACGATTTGTTTTCTGAGGTCATGACTGATTTCTTTTGATTTTCCCATGATGTCAAGCAAAGAGGCACTGAGTTTGAAGGTAGGCCTTGAAATACATCCCAGGTACACCTCCAACTGACTCAAATTATGTCAATTAGCCTATCAGAAGCTTCTAAAGCCATGACATAATTTTCGGGAATTTTCAAAGCTGTTTAAAGGCACAATCAACTTAGTGTATGTAAACGTCTGACCCACTACAATTGTGATACAGTGAATTATAAGTGAAAAATTCTGTCTGTAAACAATTGTTGAAAAAATTACTTGTGTCATGCACAAAGTAGATGTCCTAACCGACTTGCCAAAACTATAGTTTGTTAACAAGAAATTTGTGGAGTGGTTGAAAAACAAGTTTATGACTCCAACCTAAGTGTATGTCAACTTCCGACTTCAACTGTACATTGTGTATTACGGGTATTGTCCCGTGGCGTTCAACGAGGCTTATTTTCACTCTTTTGTTTGGGTAGAGCCCAGTGTTTTTGTATACGTGTTTGTTTTGGGTGTATTAAAAACCCCTATTGTGTATTCATGCGCCTGTCTCCAAAATCCTTTATACCAGCGTGACAATACCCCTGTGCCTCTTAGAAGAATGCATTGACTTTCCTTTCCCTGTCCTGCGATTCTCATTTTATTAGATTGAATGAGTGCCATTATTTCACGAGAATGCTGTGTCTGTTTCTAATGGTAGCCTGCTGTTCGAGGATGAAGGTTACCCTTCTTTTCAATTGACACACTCACCAGTGCTTGATTTAATTTGGAGTCGCAGCTATATGAAGCTCCCTGCAGTCTATAGCTGTGAATTTGGAATTGATTGTGAAATCTCTGAACGACGCATGCAATAGCTAGAGTAACCATATCTTCTACCACACCATCATCAATAATCACTGAACAACAATATTTAACTGGCAATAGCACGTAGATAAAGCAATATTTTGGCAAAAATACCAAAAGACAAAGATTTAGCTTTTGCTGACTTGTGAGTTTCCGGTTGACAGAGTATAGGTTCCTCACAGATTGTAGGTGTTTAAGTTAATCATCTATTCACCACAAAATGGGATACATTTAGAATCATCAGGCATGGAAATGTCTTGTTTACTTCATGGTTGATATTTTTCACTACACCACCTGATACTTCCTGGACTGAGTGAGGCGCCCTGGTGTATGCTGACATTTACTTGGGAGAGCTAAAGGACACCACTCTAGGGACTGTATTCTGAGCTGGTCCTGCTCTTGATATTGATTGACCCAAATATGTTGTGAGTCACTCGACATGGTGCTTCTTCTCCCCCACTGGCACCAGCGGTGGCAACACGAGAAATCAATTTACACCACGGCTGTAATGCACCAGGACGCTATGCACAACAGAGGTGAGAAGTACCCCGATGCTCCATGTAACGCAGTAAGCTCACAGCTTTAGCGCATCTATACACACTCTAACTCCTGATAATGCAGTACATCTGCGAAGAGAAATGTTTATTTTCAGCGTTAGAGTAGTTTACCTTTTAGAAAAGAATAGAGAATGTATTGTTTGTGTACTTCACCATTCAAATGGAGCACATCATTTCATGTTTTCGGTCACTTTTACCTTCATTTCAGCATATGGTTTACCTGCTTATTATGGCGTTTTTGATGGCATCCGTGTGGTTGCGACTAAGGATGTGTTGTTTTTAGTGCTATCAAACACCAGTCTCCAAAGTGCTAAATTGGCTGGCAGGGTGTAAGAATGCATTCCATCTCTCACAGACCATCTGGGGTTTGACTGTGAAGGTCAATTACAGGAGAGCGCTACAGAAGTGACAGTGCGGCATTACAACCAGCTTGTCATGTCAACAAATGTATGTTTTTCTGTTCATGTAATCTGCACTCCAGCCTCAGATAGCCTATTGCCCTACCTCTGTATGTGTCCTCACTTCAACAACGGGTATGTTTGACTTTGAATTTATCCTTCGCCTGATAGGATATTGTGCTGCCACTGCTAACCTACTTATATGAAGCTCTCTGGATGAAGAGTGTCTAGCTTTTTAGTCTAGTTGTTTTTTATCTTAATTATGGTGAATATCATGACTTTGTATACAAGTAGATGGCCCTAAAACAAAACGGCACATTATTTCACTGATGTGAATACTCAAAAATCCATTAATCAAGCATATCTGAACAAAAGAATGTAGGTACTGTATTTGGCCACAAATGGCTGTTGGATATTTGTGTCATTTTATGACGTGTGGTTGACTGGCTGGGTGCATCATTAAAACAACAAATACATACAGTATAACTGATTTTCCATCTAGTTTGAGTCAAATGAGAGTGATCCCTGATTACTGATTATTTATATACACACACCCTTAAAGACTTTTCCTATCAATATATCAAAAACCCCAAAACTATGTGGAACTTTTTTTTACAATTCCCCAAATAACATGGCACTGGGTATGGGTTGGTCCCTATCAGAACACAATATCACACCTGCAGAGGAAAAAAGGACGGGTTGCAGCTTGACTCTTGCCCAGTCTGATACTTGTCAAAGCCAGTGTAAATGACATCCCAGATCAACTAGAAATTGGATACCTTACTTCCTGAGCCCACCATTCTCAGATGAAAAAGTCCAATCATGTTGGAGTCATGAACTCAGCTGGTCTGATGTGATTTCTAATAAAAGAAGCCAGCGAGAGATGATATTAACATAGTGTATTAGTGAGTCAACCAGTGTTGTTTTGATAAAGGGATAAATCAAATATTTGTATTGAGTTTGAAGCGGTTATTTATCACCAGAACTCAGGAGGCCTTGATGAATCAAAGACTTGTTTTCCTGGAACATATCTCATCAACATTCTGTCTGCTCTCTCTCTCTCTCTCTCTCTCTCTCTCTCTCTCTCTCTCTCTACCCCTCTCAAATCGTAAGTGTACTCTTAACTTTTTTTACACAGCTAATAGGAAAAGAGTTGGGAGGAATGGATGACAGGCAGATCAATATTTCATGAGGGATACATATGTGGTCAAGACTCAGGCAGACACACAGGAACCAAGCTGCTATGGTACTTTGTTTTTAATAATCTGTTAACTCAGGAGACTTCCAGAAGAATCTCAACAGAACAACTGCATTGATAAAAGGCCACTCAATCCATATGTAATTCAGTTTAGACATCGGCACTCTCTTGACTTACTGTCCTAAAACATTCCAGTCTTTTGCCCATCCATTAAAGCTGGGTATTGCACTGTAATACTCTGCGAGACAAGACAACAACATTCTCAATTGGTCCATTATTGTTTGCTTGACAACAAAATGTTCAAGACTGACAAAACCTCAATAGTAACCTCAGACTCAAGCAGTGCGTTTGTGAAATCATGTTGCACTGTAATTCTTTCTGGTCTTAAATATAATGTTTCTGCATGTACATTTCTTAACTATTAAACATGAAAATATATATTCTAAGTTTAGGCCTATTTAAAACATTTAGTGTCTATTAATTGTGTGTGCACTAATATTCTTTCTCAGTCCTGCTTATCTTGTTGGTAAACACAACTTCACTGGATTGTATCAAATGAGCAGCAACAAGGGCAGGTGTTAAGCCAGCAGGACTCTCTGTTTCCAGGGAAGGTTGTTCTCGCTGTCCCACTGAGAGTATATAGTAAGCAATCAGGAAGCAACAGCAGGTAGACCACAGGCTAGGGTCCCCACACCTATGGGAATCTCACTGCCAATCAGCCTCGCTTACAGCCTCCCACGGCCTGATTAAGCAGGACCTGCCCAGCATTACCATTCATGAAGTTGTGGGACCTGTTAAAAAGCCTCACACGTGTAGAGTGAAGGAGGGATGAAAGTGGGCACTTTGTCACAAGTGAAAGGAAGCTTCACACGGCTCTCTCATCAGGCAGCAGCCCTGCATGTACACTCCCACAGTGGATCCAAAGCCTGCCTTACAGCTACGTTCTCATTAGGTATGTTTTGATGGTCACCCCTAGGACACCCTTATCAGTATGCCTGGAAGACACAGTCAGAGTGGGGTAGAATAATGATTTTCTTATTAACTCTGTACCGTGCTCCCAGTGACATCCATCACATACCTCTGAACCTAGAGGGTGTTAATGCTTGATCTCAGGCACGATGTTGAAACCTGTAACCTTTAACTGTGACCAGGGGTTGCTGGAAAGCACCAGGAGGAAGCTGGGACAGTCCTCATTACATGATTTTCTCACCAGATGATAGACAGAGGCCTCACAGTACCAGAGGAGGACAGGATACAGCAGCTGTGAAAACAGATGGACATATTGTAGAATGAGCCAAATATGCAACTAATGTCCTTTAATATCCCAGACAAAGGCAACAATTGTTTACAGAGCTTTCTAAAGAAAAAAGGAGAGAAAAGGGTCATCTTGCCTACAAGTTATCACGAAGTTAGCGGTCTGACATATATACAGATTGACACACATAGCTTGTCTAACCATGCAGGACCAACACAGACAACAAGATGAGAATGATGTATGCCCTCAGAGTAATACATCCTCAAAATGCACTGACTTGACAGCTTTAATATTTTTTTCTATCAGCTCCTAAACAGCACCTAACAGTTGGCATGCTTTCACACTGCCTTCTACTCACTGCTTTAAAAACGCAAAATTCTCTCAGCCTCATTGCAAAATGTGTAGAATAGCATGAGATTAGCTATGAAACTGCACATTTTTCTTTCTGCCCCATGTCAATATGTGTAGAATTGCTAGAAATTTGCTAATTTTCTCTCAGCCTAACAAATGCAGTCTCATTGGATATTTTAATTTATTTATTATTTTTATTCACTGCTTGTGACAGAAACAACTCACTTGGACATACAGCAAGTACTGTAATTGTGTGCTAATACGATGGGTGTTTTTCATTTGATAGCACCTGATTTGTCTTGAAACCCACTTGTGGTTCTGCTGACATGTAGCTGTTATGGATGCTCCACTGAGCCCTCTGTTGCCCTGAGCTCCATGTGGTCTGATCCTACTGTACCTGGGCTGTGCCACTGCTGAGGCACCCCAGGCATCAAGGTGTATAGAATGCACCCCAGAGGGCCAGCATATATAACCCTAGGGGCTAACATCTGTACTGTAGTTTACCTGCCACAATATACTGTATATTCTCAGGCCAGCTGATGGTCACTTAGCACCAGTCCCGGAGAGCTCTGAGGCACGGCAGATGTTATCGTCCCATTGGAGGGAGATAGGGTAGTTATGGGTCAGCTAGCAGCCACAGCTGAGAACTCTGACCAGAGAGGGAATCCTTCTGGAAAAACTAATGGGAAACAGTGTGAGTATATTCAGGCTTCCAATACAACACTATAGCGGAACATTCATAACAGTGGTTGTTTTGCAGACTCAAAGGCAGTAGTGAGAATTCCTCTTAGGACTCGGCAAGCAGAACTGAGATGATTCAGTTTCTTTCTATAAGTGTTGGCAAAATGCTGCCTCATACAGATGTTGGATCTTAATTTGATCACCCTGTTGCATCTCCTGCAATGCAGAAATAGTAAAAATGGTAGTGTATTTGAGGTTTAAAAAGGCCTCTGAAGTTTGAAATATACACTTTCACATTTTTTACTTGATTTTCCCTCACAAAAAAGTTGATCAACTCCTACGAATATGTCTATGAATTATAATCCACATAATAATTCACATTTTCTCTTGCGGCAGGATTATTTTCCTGCTGTAGCTAACTGGCTCAAATTAAGATCCTACATCTTTAACATCATAGTGGTGGTGCGTAGCCTGCCCCTGTGCCTGCAGATATGGCTTGATGAGTCTAATGAACCCATACAACGGCGGAATGCAAAGGGAAAATTGGATTTTCACTTGAGCACACAGAATAGGTTGACTTGATCATTTAGGCACTAAACACAGCTCTCAAGTTACACTCTGACTTGCAAATGATTCTTGCATCAAATGTGGTTATTTTATGTGGCATGATTTCATGTGGTTATTGTAAGAATGTGAAATGTTCTGCTTGTGCACAGTTCAATGCATGTGCATTTGATTCTGTGAAGTTATTTGTACATTACATTTGAACATAAATGAAATATAAAGCGTTCCTTTCAGACAGTAATTTATTTACCACAGGTTGATCTAGCTTACCAACAGTTATACTCGCAAGTAGAGTGATTCCAGGCTTTCTGAATAATGCTTGGCTTTTTCTGTTACATCTTCGACCACAAGATGGCATCATTTATTGCACGATGAAGCATGTGCATTTGAGCTGACATGCAAACCCTACCCTACTCGTAACACCTGTATCATTCATCGATAGTGACGAAATTATCAGTTATACTGTTATTCTGAATCAATATAATTTTGAATATTTTCTTCAAAAGTAGAATGAATCTAACAATCTTTACTTGAATCATCCTTAGGAACTTCCTATTGAAACAATTTGATCACTTTGATGGAGTTGTATTTTAAGTGTATCTAATGAACCCGACTGTAACAAGGTGAACTTTTAAAGATGCAACAATATCCAGCAAGCATAAAATGGTATCAAAAAAAGGTCTGCATCTCTTTAGTCATTGTATAAGTGTCACTAATAAGCTAAATAAATACTTTACTGTGTTATAACTGGCATTTCCATATATCCTTATGGTTTGTGTGAGGTCTAGAAAATACCATATAACAGACTTGCCATTAATTATACAAGGGAGTGTTGCTAAAGTTATAGTCCGCTACAGTGATGACGTACATACAGGACCATATTACCAAGTTATTACATTATCATCACACTTCTTCATCATCATCATGAATCAGCGCAGTATTGGATCATTTACTCATCATCTATTTCTGCGTTTAAGCTCTGTATTCAAGACAAGCATGCATAGTGGAATATTTTGTCAACTTCACAATAGCCTACAGTACACGTTGAGATGAAAAAAGTAAGCGCAGACTATGTGCAATCTATATCTCAAGCACACCCCTAAAGAGTGAATATGGACGACTGATACAAAAAAAGAGCTCTGGGTAGTGGGCACGTCATGATTAGGCAGGCTACCATACCACGAACTTCGTCTCGCATGCTTTCTCATCGAACAGCTGCAGTTTCTGCCAACGCCTCTTGAAATGATCGACGCTTCCCTCATCCATTTCCATTGCTCACAGCGCATCCTCTACCAATAACCGCGGTCGGAGGCGCAGCCTCTCGTTGTGGGAGGTTCATTGCATGGTCCTCTGCTCTGAATGGGAGTGGAGAGGGATGCAGGAGGATTCGTAAACTCCACAGGACCCGTGGAACATTTTGAATTACCCCCTATCTGCGAACTGTGGTTATATTCGTAGTGATTCAATCACAGCCCGGTGAATGAAAGACAGAGATTGAAGCTTGATGCACCGTATCACTTTGGTGTAAATTTGACGCTTGGTCGTTGGAAGATGCTGTGCTGGGCTCCAGACTGTTGAGGCGCGCGTCGTTTAGGTGACACAGACACTTAACTTTACGGACTGTGTATCATTTATCTGCTATGTAATTGGGAGCAAGTGGATGTACATGGGATCCATACAATTACGATCAGGTGGATGTATTCAACTGTCACGCATGATTTACGCGAATGTATAGAGATTGAGAAAATAACCCTGAATTAAATCTCAGCAGTGATTCGTGCACGGTATGCATGTGCGCCTTGTTGATCGGACGGAGCTGGGTAGACAATCATGGACTGTCATCAGACGAAGGATATGCCAATGCATTGTAGGTTCCACAATCGTAACGATTGGAATTGACATAGCCAGTCTGTACGAGCGCCGGGGAAGTATGGAGAGACAGGTCTAGATTCACTCATTCGGATTCACCCGTTGAGAGCGAACTTTGGAAACTAAAGTGTTCTCCATGGAAACTTTTATGCAGGATTCCGACACACTCAAAGATGACAGCCTGAGCAAACCGTTGTAAACACCACTATAGAATTGCATGAATACAGAAAATATAGGTAGGCCTATATAAGTAAGTCTTATGGGGGTGGGGGGGTCCCTTATGGAAATAAGACTACACTAAGAATAATAACAATTAAAAAAACGTTTTAGCGGGGCCTCCCATATGGGAAAATGACCTCTATCGCAAGTGATGACATGTTCTTCAAGAAGTGCAAGGCAGGGGCCCTTGAGAATGAAAGAACAGTATTTTTGCATGAGTTCTCTGGGATATGTTGACGTAAACGTAGGCAACCACATTCTAGGTAAGGAAAAAGGTTACTTTGCTTCGGATGGCTTCCAATGCATCTCCAATTTCGTTGACTATTATCCTCACAAAAATACATTATTTTTGTTAATTAAGTGTCCCAAAAGCTATTCGGATAATTTAGGATGCAGTATTTTCGTCGTGTTTATCAACTGTTCATCCTGGTGAGAGGGAATCAATCAACGCTGGAAGTTTCAGAAACAGAAAGTAGTCTACCACAGGTGTTCATTACAAAAAGGTAGGACACATGTTTTCCCAGATACATGACTTAATTCAATAAACGTTTGGTTTTTCTTCAATGGGATTGGTTTTTGAATGGAATTGGTGACGAGTGATCTATATTAATTCGTTATTACTTTTGTGGATGGGTGGGAAATTGTCTGAAGGAGATTACTTTGGTGTTGAGCAATTGATTCTAATCAGAAAGATGAATATTGATTGGTTTCAAAACATGCAGCAAACACTGTCAGTGATACCAATGCATCTCTTGTCTCTGCATGTATAATGTCCTGCTGTAGTGTGATTATCAGGCACTCTGTTCTATCCTGTGCACACAGTGACTCAGATCAGCAGCATGCTTACCTGTGGATAAGAGTAATCCCCGTGGGTTGAGTGTGGACCCCCACGTTCTCCCTGCTCCTTCTCCTGCCTTGGTTCCCATCACCTTCAGCCCTACTGTCCACATGCAGGCCAAGAAGAGGTACCTGCTCGTGTCTCTAGGGGCCTGTCTTCTTCTGGTTGCCTACTTGTGGGGACTGCAGATTGGGGAGTTCCATCACCAAAACCACCACCAGCAACTCTACAGAGTCGCCCAGAGCCCCGGCCTGCCCAGACAGCGTTGGCCTGAGTGGACCCACCCGCTCAACACCTACCTGGAGGACGGAGAGCAGGAGGAGGACAGCCCTCTCCTCCACCACCAGCACACCTCTCCCCGGGAGAGACGGGAGGTCCGTAACAACATCTACAAGAGCAGGAGGTGCCGCATGGACACATGTTTCGACTTCAGCCGCTGCCAGAGGGGGTTCAAGGTGTACGTCTACCCCCTGCTGAAGGGGGAGACGGTGTCTGAGAGCTACCAGAAGATCCTGACAGCTGTCGAGGATTCCCGCTTCCACACCACAGACGTCAACGAGGCCTGTCTGTTTGTGCTGGGCATTGACACTCTGGACCGGGACCAGCTGTCAAGCCAGTACATTCACAATGTCAAGGCTAGAATACAGAGCCTCCCTACATGGAACGACGGAAGGAATCACCTCATATTCAACCTTTACTCTGGTACCTGGCCAGCTTACACGGAGGAACTGGGCTTTGATATTGGTCAGGCCATTTTAGCCAAAGCCAGCATTGATATGGATAACTTTAGGCCACACTTTGATGTGTCCATTCCTTTGTTTTCAAAAGACCATTCTCAAAAAGGAGGAGACAAGGGTTATTTGACACTCAACAATGTCCCTCCATCAAGGAAATATTTACTGGTTTTCAAAGGGAAGAGATATCTGACTGGTATTGGTTCAGAAACCAGGAATGCTTTGTATCACATTCACAATGGGGAAGATATCATTCTTTTGACCACCTGCAAGCATGGGAAGGACTGGGAAAAGCATAAGGACGCAAGATGCGACAGGGACAATGAAGAATACTCAAAGTAAGTTCCCCTCTTATGTCCTTTTGCTGGTTCAGCGTCTGTCGGTGCTAATTACTACAAGTGAGTCACATATTTCACAATGGTATGTTTTTCACTCTACAGCACAGGATGTACAGACAGTCTAACACAACATATCAATGGGTTAATCCCTATTTCAGTAAGACACTCTTAGCACTGTGACTATCATCATACTGCAGTTGTTCATCCATGTTAGTTGTATTATCCTGACAACATTTGCATCCAGTTTTACTTTCATATCTTGCTACAGTATCGATCTACCAATATTTTGGAGGAACGGGAAAAAGCAGCTTCGGTGGTACAGGTTGGCTGTGATCTTTGCCTGATTTTTATAGATGCTTTAGAATACCCATGAGAGTACTGCTAGTCTGCTATATAGTCGAACATGTTCTTTAGTTCTGCAGCCTGAATATAAGCACAGTGACTAAACACTTAAGAGATCTGAGTGCAAAAAATCCCTCACCACAGAGCAGCTCCATAACAGCTGACAATTAAATGATTTTTTCAGCAGTTGAGCAAAAAGTTAGAGGCTTTCATTGGATTGCAAATTTACTGGCCTTGCTTGAATCAGAGCATAGAGAAGTTGTTACTCTTTTTAAAGCATGTGCCTCAGTAAAGTTACTGAAGCATTTGCACCCTAACAAAATGTACATAACCCAGTAATCCCATACGGAACCATGTGACAGTTTTAATTTGCCTCATTTAACCTGGAACCACATGGGAAGCATTGACTTCCATTGTATCGGACTCTCTTGATTTGTTTTGTATGGCTCGGTTTTCCACCACTTCCCATTGTTGCAGGACGGGCATGTTTGTGCAGTGAAGACCATGTCATCACTGGTAATGCTCAGTCTTATGTACGTTTTCAACTTGCATTCCAGCCCTTACAGTTATTAACCTCATTGGTTATTAGTATGAATGAATGTCCCACAGATGTTTTTAGAATGGTCAGATAGTTGGAGTGTGGAACACATCCTTTTAGGGGTTTTTGTTACAGTTCTGGGTCTGTGGCAAATCACATCACACATTTTGTTTGATCAGACCAATAACATCAACATCTATAAAAATGTCTTTAAGCTCCCAGAGAGAAAGATTTAACAGCACTGTTTGAAGAAAAACTGATGTGGCTTATAGTAGAATTACCAAAGATATCAAATGACTCTCTCTGACAGTGACAAGAAAGTAAACAATATTATGTACATTCATTCAGATGCAGTGTGGGCAAAACAAGGTCCACACCTGAAGATTCTCTCTTTGTGAATATAATGGAAGGGGATTTCAAAGCCTCAGTCAGAACAGTCAATAATTGGCCTTCAATTGAATTAAACCGGGGCTGAGGGATAGAGGAAGATCACACCCCATGCTGGACAGCATGGATTGAAGTCAGATAATTTAACTGTACCACGATAACGTCCCCCAGAACCCAGCACAACAGAACCATGTGTCTCACAGTCACATAACTGACGATGACACGATGTCCCTATTTAACATGGTAGACTGTTATTTCATTACCAAAATGGTGTAGAAGCAGTCATCAAAGCCTTTGTGTCTCAGAAGACAGACAGATTTCTTTGTCTGGTCCTTGTTCTTTTCCACCTGAGGAGAGTGAGATCCTGCTGATGAGATGTATTGATAGGCTGTAAATTACAGTTTCTCACTGTTGGGTACTTTCTGCAGATCTATCACCAGCCATGAAAGGAACAATCATTTGATAGTGCTTTAATTGCAGACTACATTTAACCTGTTGTTTCCCAGTTTCCCAGTTTCGCTGGCAGACAAAGGGGACATGATATTTAATTACTGAAGCACTATAGACTAGTTCTTGCTTTTATGGTAACTACATGTTACATGAAAAACATGTTGATTGTCTGATGTTATGTTTGCCATTTTATTCATTTTCATTTTCACACTCTTATTCAGAGAGACTTACAGTTAGTGCATTCATCTTAGTGAGCATTTTTTCACCGCGATCAGCGTTTGCCCATTTTATTTTTTACATCACTGGTTATGACCAGTCATGACTTGCTTCTTTATAAATGCATTGGATCATTAGTCTTTTAAGCCTAACTACAACGCTGCAAATACTTATGGGTTTAGAAGATATCTGGGTGACTTGCTAGACTTTCTGACAATAAGGTCTAGACTGGGGTACACATATGATCTGAGTCATGTTGTATAGGTGCTTCCTCAATCCTGCACATCCACGTACAAATTAGACAAATGGATCAATCACATCGAAGGTAGTTAGAAGATTAAGTGATTGACAGTCACCTTCTACCTCAGCTGGTAATGCCAGCTGGAATAAAAGGCTGGGAATTGATTAATACTTGCTCGACAAAAACCAATGAGAGCATGAAAAGACCGGGATTGTTCTGTGCTGTAGAATTGGTAAAAAGCATTTGAATTTTCTTCCAAGTGGATGTGTTACCATCTTGACTAACTGGAATTGAAAGGGTTCATTTGTGAGGTTGTATCTTTGACGTTGATAATGTGGAGCAGCAGTTGTGCACTGGTGCAGTTAATTCCAGCCAGACAGAGCAGGTACGGTTTTGGACATGCTTTTGTTTGTATCTTGCATATGTCTACAAACCCTGCCAACATTCTAACAATGCAGCGGCATCTGCTGACACAGAGACATAGATTTGGTGGGTGAACAATGTCATGTGTTTGCTCTAGAAGATTTTCATTTTCTTCTGCCATATTAAGTGTTGTTGCCATGTTGCACTTGCAATCCTAGTTGCCTGACTCGTAGCTGATACCTCGCCTGGACTCCAAATAAGTAATAGAGGAATGGGACTTGACTCAATCACAAGTTCTTGTTTTTTCTCCCTCTTTCCCATCTGGACTTGTGCATCATAGAAACCTAGCGCCGGGCATCAAATGAAATTTGCCAAAGGTGTGGGTCACTCATGATTGATACCATCCATCTTCACGGGGGTGGGGGGAGGGGGTTGGAGCAAAAAAGCCATAAAGCACTGGCTAGTGGCAATATCGGTTGTGATATGAATAAATGTTTCCCTGAGATATCTTGACACGCTTGAAAGAAAATAGTTCTGGTATTGGACTTATTTTTCTTGTATGGCTGTGGATTGGATAATTACTTTTATTTTTGACTTGATTATATAAATCATTTCTGTTGTGATTGGCAAAATGACATTGGAAAGTTTCTACAATTAGAGATGGCAACACTAACACTTAATACCATATGGTTTGTGTAATTAACCTAATAACATGGTAGGTCATTCCAATTCCTACTTATGGCAGTCTGAAGCACTACCCACTTGACACTTGTCAAGCCATGACGTTGATAAAATGCACTATCAATAGTGTAATTTCAGAGCCATTTTCTAGATGTTTACAAAAGCAAACAAGCTATGTACTTTGATCCTAAACTACTCAAGGCACACAAATTGTATGCTTTCATGTCTAAAGTAGATCTAAATTAAGAGGCAAAGCATCATACTCACTGTAGTTAAGCTGATTTGATTACATTTGCTTACCTCTGAGAGCTGTTGACCTGCGTGTGTGTGTGTGCACTAGCTTGCTCGGTGTTTGTGTGTATGAGTCACAGATTCACCCCGGCCATTGTAGCTTCTCTCAAAGGCTCAGCCTCTCAGCATCTTACCCTGGAAGAGGTGAGATCTATATAGAATCACCACCCTCACAAAAACAACCCTTTGTGTCAAGGGCAGTTATAAGTTATACTTATGCATCCCTTCATAGGTATTGTGATTTGTAAGTCGAATGGGGGGGGGGGGGGTTTAGAAATGGGGGAAGGTATCATGGGGGGATATGATGCAGAAAATATTACTATGATTGGGGATTTATCTATAAATGGGGGGCAAACACAGGAGAAGTTTCTAAGCTAAATAAAAGCCCTGGAAAGAGGTATCTGAGCTGGCAACCATCAGGTACCATAGTTACAATCTGATGCTACGTTCAAAACAACTGGGAACTGGGAAATCTCTGACTTCAGTCTGTTCAAGACAACTGGGAACTCTGGGGGGGACTAGCTCCGACTGGCAAAAAGCCTTTTGAACGGTCATCCAACTCAGAATTTTAACTCAAGAACTCAGGTATCTTTCTAGAGCTCTGACCTGAAGATCACTGATGTCATGATTTGACCCCGTAGTCTTGAGAGCACCATAAGTCAGTAGCATGAACCATCCTTCACCTTACATTTTAGTCATTTAGCAGACACTCTTATCCAGAGCAACTTACAGTACTGAATGCATACATTTCATTCCCCCCGTGGGAATCAAACCCACAACCCTGGCGTTGCAAACACCATGCTCTACCAACTGAGCCACACAGGACCTTGTTTTGTTATAACATCTTTAGTCTGATAGACGCTTACGTGACAACCAGAATGCATTGTATGATGTCAACAAACATGGCGCCACACATAGCTGGCAAATAGCTTAGCATTAACTCATCATAATCAGTACAACCTTCAAAAAAGTATTTTACACACATCATGTGTCCATTACAATCTATGCAAGAATCGGAATGCATGATTTGTCACCAGAACTTTAAAACTTGATTACATAGCTCAATTTGAATAAAATTGAGCTCCAGTGCATGCTGTATCCATTCATCATCCTTGAGATGTTTCTAAAACTTGAATGGAGTAAATTCAATTGATTGGACATGATTTGGAAAGGCACATAACTGTCTATATAAGGTCCCACAGTTGACAGTGCATGTCAGATCAAAAACCAAGCCATGAGGTCAAAGGAATTGTCCAAGACAGGATTGTGTCGAGGCATAGATCTGGGGAAGAGTACCAAAAAACATCTGCAGCATTGAAGGTCCCCAAGAGCACAGTGGCCTCCATCATTCTTAAATGGAAGAAGTTTGGAAGCACCATGACTCTTCCTAGAGCTAGGCCAAACTGAGCAATCGGGGGAGAAGGGCCTTGGTCAGGGAGGTGACCAAGAACCCGATGGTCACTCTGACAGAGCTCCAGAAGTCCTCTGTGGAGATGGGAGAACCTTCCAGAAGGACAACCATCTCTGCATCACTCCACCAATCAGGCCTTTATGGTGGAGTGGCCAGACAGAAGCCACTCCTCAGTAAAAGGCACTTAACAACATGCTTGGAGTTTGCCAAAAGACACCTAAAGGACTCTCAGACCATGAGAAACAAGATTCTCTGGTCTGATGAAAACAAGATTGAACTCTTTGGCCTGAATGCAAAGCGTCACATCTGGAGGAAACCTGGCACCATTCCTAAGGTGAAGCATGGTGGTGGCAGCATCATGCTGTGGGAATGTTTTTCAGTGACAGGGACTGGGAGGCTAGTCAGGTTTGAGGGAAAGATGGATGGAGCAAAGTACAGAGATCCTTGATGAAAACCTGCTCCAGAGCGCTCAGGACCTCAGACTGGGGCGAAGATTCACTTTCCATCAGGACAACGACCCTAAGCACACAGCCAAGACCATGCAGGAGTGGCTTCAGGACAAGTCTTTGAATGTCCTTGAGTGGCCCAGGCAGAGCCCGGACTTGAACCTGATCGAACATCTCTGGAGAGACCTAAAAATAGCTGTGCAGCTACGCTCCCCATCCAACCTGACAGAGCTTGAGAGGATCTGCAGAGAAGAATGGGAGAAACTCCCCAAATACAGGTGTGCCAAGCTGTAATCACTGCCAAAGGTGCTTCAACAAAGTACTGAGTAAAGGGTCTGAATACTTATGTAAATGTGAGAGTTCAGTTTGTTATTTTTAATACATTTGCAAAAATTTATGAACATCTTTTTGCTTTGTTATTTTGTTTAGATTGATGAGGGGGAAAAACAATTTAATCCATTTTAGAATAAGACTGTAACATAACAAAATGTGGAAAAAGCTAAGGGGTCTGAATACTTTCTGAATACAACAGTAGAAACGACAACACGATATGCAGAAAATAAGGCACTCACTTTGATAGGAACGCAAACATGTTCAGAGTTATTATTTGTAAGGAAAACAACAATGAAGGCAATGCGGGTGCCAGCCAGAAAATGTGCCAGGGGGAAAAAGTTTATGAAAGGTCTGTTCTGACTAGAGTTGCACAAATGTCTGCATACTTGATCTGGGGAAACACTGGCGAAGTGCTTGGGCTCTCGTCGAAGAGAGAAGTTTGTCTGGCTCAGTAAAGCCTCAAACGTAAATTGTCCGCAAAGGTGAATTGGGCTAATTCTTATCTGAATTAATGAGACAGAATTCAAACTGTTAGAATATCATTTGAAATTGACAAGTTCAAACAGGGTTAACTAGGGTTAACTTTCCTGTTGCGTAACAATCACACTTTGGAACAATGCGTGCATTCTGACACCATGCGCATAAAAAAACTCATGCTGACTGTTAGAGATATTTGGAATTCATGGTGAAAAAGTTAATAGTTATTAAAAGATATCTAGCTGGCAAACATTTAGTTGTGAATTCCATTCTGTAATTAGATCACCTGGCGTATGCTGCACAACAGTGAGTGATTCACAAGTCTCCAGTTTCTCATCGTTGTGTGTTGGTAAACAAACACCATGTGACACGTGACTGGGTACTACCGTAAACATCATAGGAATGTGACCGGTAAAATTAAGAATGCGTTGTTCTTTATCTCCTAAAGTATTGCACAACTTGACTGCAGATATTTACTAAAAAAGTAGCTACAAATATTCACATTTATTTAAAAACTTAAAAGAAATAGTTTCAATAGTATTGACGGTATTAAATCCATCCCGTGGCTTTTTTCAAATATTCCTGTATATACGGTATACCGCCCAAGCCTAGATCACAATTGAGTAATGTGATTCGGTTGTTGACGGTAGTATCAACTTCACTTGTATTCTAATGGCAGTAAGGGTGATTTTATATTATTATTATACAACGGGTGGGTCTAATCCTGAATGCTGATTGGTTAAAACCGCATTCCAGCTGGTGTCTATTCCACAAGTTACCACTGGCTAAATCTGACGTTTTAAATGCCTATTTACTCTGTTCCATCTGACTGTGCAATCCACTGTCTCATCAGCCCAGCCAAGCAATTTATAAATTTAATAATCTCCACTATAAAAAGCTACTAGGCATTATCTTACATTTCTTTTAGACTAACATTTAGTTTTCAACAGCGGAGATTTGTATAAACCTTGCTGTCTGTCTTGCCAACGTTTGCAATATTGTTGCAATATTCAAATTCGATCTCCAGCTGTCCCATAGTAATGAATCTGTCGGGAGTCGGACAAGAGACTGGCAGGCAGCATTTCTCAGCCAGTCGAAATTATGAATCAACTGGCATAATTTTTATGGATATATACAAAGAAATGTCAATTGACAAATGGTAAAATGAAACGAAGTGCAGCTAGTTTGCAGTCTTTCCAGCTTCAGTTTGAAGTGATTGTGTTAGCTGTGTTTTTAGCTAGCTCCTCGGAACAACAGTGTCCTGATGAGTGTGCAAATGTTCTATGCCAGGCGAAATCGCGCCTCATTAACTCATTGTTATGGATGTATCCAAATAAATATCACTAGAAAACAACAGCTTAAACAAATGCAAATGTCGCTACTTTGCTCTTATTCTGGCTGCACATTTTGATGTGACTGTACGTTAGCCATAGTTGGAACGTTGCCAGCTAGTTTGGCAATGGAACATTTAGAATGAACGTCTGGGTCGCGTCCATAGATACAGAACAAAAAGACAATGACTGGGTCTCTAGCAAATGAACCGATAGAACGAATGACCAGCCGGCTTGGGTAGCAACCCTAGATTTGTATCGGGACTATATCTTGTGGAAGAATGAAATGGTATGAAAATATGTCAATCATTATTTGAATTTGTTGGTAACCAATTGTATAAAAGTGATCATGCCTTCGAAGTCGGTGTTTGGAGGATATGTTGGCACGGTTTGCCAGCCCTCAACTTCGACTCTGGCCTAACAACACCTGTTCCGTTTATTTATTATTGTCAACACTGCTAATGGTGAAGATTGCAGGTGAATATTGGTAGAATCTTGGGAAGATGTTTATACTTGTTAGATTATTGTTTTTGTGGGTATTTCTTTTCACATGTGTATTATTCTTGTAACTTTTTAATGACCTTTATGATGTATTATTGTTAGCACTATTAATATTACTAGATATTAGCATCATTAGCATTATGTTCCAAGTTTTTGCTGTTATATAAGTATGTTTTTATTTAGGTCCTATTGGCTACAGTACTCCTTAAGTTATTTTCTCTGTCTCTCTTCATTTTTCATTTCTATGTTTGTTTGTTTTTTCTTTTTTTCTTATTTTATCTCTAATATTTGGCTAATTCTCAATTAGGATGCACCTCTCGTGGACATGCCAAATGCCAATTGGATATTTGGCTGGGCACTTGAGGGGTGGCAGCATTGAACCAGGTTGTCATGGTACGGTCCGTATTGCTTTCTGGGCTACGCCAATCGGCGGTTGAAGGTGAGCTTAGGACGCTAAAGGTGCTTCATTGGTAACGAGGTTGTCCTTCCGGCAGTGGTGTAAAGTACTTAAGTAAAAATACTTTAAAGTACTACTTAAATCGTTTCTTGGGGGGGTGAATCTGTACTTTTGCTTTACTTTTTATATTTTTGATGACTTTTACTACACTACATTCCTAAAGAAAATAATGTACTTTTTAGTCCATACTTTTTCCCTGACACCCAAAAGTACTCATTACATTTTGAATGCTTAACAGGACAGAAATGGTCCAATTCACTCACTTATCAAGGAAACATCGCTGGTGATCTCCAATGCCTCTGATCTGGCGGATCTCTAAACACATGCTTTGTTTGTAAGTGATGTGTTAGCGTGTGCCCCTTGGCTATCTGTAAATTAGAAAAACTAGAAAATCTGTCCATCTGGTTTGCTTAATATAAGGAATTTGGAATGATTTACTTTTACTTTTGATACTTTAGTACATTTATAACCAAATACTTTTAGACTTTTACTAAAGTAGTATTTTACTGGTGACATTCACTTTTACTTGAGTCATTTTCTATTAAGGAATCTTTACATTTACTCAAGTAAGACATTTGGGTTCTTTTTCCACAACTGCCTAATGGTATGGGGGAGGCTGTAACGGGTGGGATATTGGAGGACAATTGGAAGTCTTCTTTGTCAGTTGCAGCTAGTGTGCTTAGCAGTGCATATATCATTGTACAGCTTTGTGGATACTTGATCATCGTGGTACTTTTTAATAATACGTTTACAAGCACATATTATGGTAAGTATAATTTAAATGTGTATCTCATTGTGGTGAAAATGGTATAGCTAGTTATAATTGGAATGGTTTAGCAGATCATAAAAAAGACACTTAATCTTTACCTGGCTAAAAGAGAAAGAATATAACATTTACTGTTTACAGGAAACTCACTCTACAACTACAGATGAAGTTGTATGGAAAAAAGATTTGGAGGTAGAAATGTGTTTCTGTCATGGGCAAATACATTCTAAAGGGGTAATGATATTCATTAACTACAGTTTTGATCCGAATGTGCAAACTGTCTAAACTGATCCGCAAGGAAGGTGGATCCTTTTAAATATGCCATTGGAATATAAACAGTTTTGGCTCATATGGTCCAAATAATGATGATCCACACTTCTTTGAAAATATTTATAACAATTTATCGAGCTCACAAGCAACATACGATCCAATAAGTATGGTGGGAGATTATAACAGAGTTTTAAGTACTTCAATGGACCGTAAAGGAAATCACACTACAAACTATCAAACTATTGCTCTTAAGGAGATCACAACTATCATGGACACATTAGAACTAGTGGATATATGGAGGTTTAAATACCCTTACTTAGTGAGATGTACATGGAGGAGGCTTAATCAAGCTAGTTGTCTTGACTACTTTCTTGTGTCCTCCTCGTTGGTACCAAAAGTTTAATTATTGATAGGAGACAGAATGATGGATGTTGGACACAGGTGGACACATTTGGACTTCAATCAATTTGTAGAAACATCTCAAGGATGATCAATGGAAGCAGGATCTACCTGAGTTTAATTTCGAGTCTCATAGCAAGGGGTGTGAATACTTATGCAAATAAGCTATTTAAAATATATATATATATATATATTAATTAGCAAAAATGTGTAAACCTGTTTTCACTTTGTCATTATGGGGTATTGTGTGTAGATTGATGAGGAAAGAAATGTATTTAATCCATTTTAGAATAAGGCTGTAATATGGAAGAAGTCAAGGGGTCTGACTTTTGAAGATGGCGCCAAAGAACATGGCTGTTGTTTTACATTCTCCCAATCAATTGTGCTATTCAGTTAGTTTTTTGCGTTTTGTGAAACGTATTTTTTAACTTATTGTGTACATAATGTTGCTGCTACCATCTCTTATGACCGAGAAGAACCTCTGGACATCAGAACTGTGATTACTCATCGCGGAATGGATGAAACTTTTTCCTTTAACGAGTCCGACGAGAAGGATATCCTGCTTTCACTGGAACTGGCCCAGATCCACGCCTTTTGCGTGAAGAAAATACGCAGGAAAAGGGGCCGCAGATCAGGCAGCCTTCTGAGAATCCGTAGGCGAGTAAGTAAACTCCCACTGCCATCCATTCTTCTTGCTAACGTGCAATCATTGGAAAATAAAATTGATGACCTACGATTAAGATTATCCTACCAACGGGACATCAAAAACTGTAACATCTTATGTTTCACCGAGACGTGGCTGAACGACGATGCAGACAATATAAAGCTAGCGGAATTTTCCATGCACCGGCAGAACAGAGACGCTAACTCTAGCAAGACGAGGGGTGGGGGTGTGTATCGATTTGTCAATAACAGCTGGTGCACTATGTCTAATATTAAACAAGTCTCGAGGTATTGCTCGCCTGAGGTACAGTACCTTATGATAACCTGTAGACCACACTATCTACCAAGAGAGTTCTTGTCTATATTATTCGTAGCCGTCTATTTACCAACACAGAACAAAGATGGCACTAAGGCCGCTCTCAACCAACTCTAAAAGGCCATAACCAAAGAAGAAAATGCTCACCCAGAAGCGGCGCTCCTAGTGGCCGGGGATTTTAATGCAGGCAAACATAAATCAGTTTTACAAAATCTTTACCAGCATGTCACATGTGCAACCAGAGGGAAAAAAACCTAGACCACCTTTACTCCACACACAGAGATACATAATAAACTCTCCCCCGCTGTATATTTGTCAAATCTGACCATATATCTATCCTCCTGATTCCTGCTTACAAGCAAAAACTGAAGCATGATGTACCAGTGACTCGCTCAATACGGAAGTGGTCAGATGACGCGGATGCTACACTACAGGACTGTTTTGCTAGCACAGACTGGAATATGTTCCGGGATTCATCCAATGGCATTGAGGAGTACACCACCTCAGTCATCGGCTTTATCAGTAAGTGCATTGACGACATCGTCCCCAGAGTGACCGTACGTACATATCCCAACCAGAAGCCATGGATTACAGGCAACATCTGCATCTAGCTAAAGGCTCGAGCTGCCGCTTTCAAGGAGCGAGAGACTAATCCGGACGCTTATAAGAAATCCCGCTATGTCCTCAGACGAACCATCAAACAAGCAAAGCGTCAATACAGGATTAAGATTGAATCCTACTACACTGGCTCTGACGCTCGTCGGATGTGGCAGGGCTTGAAAAATATTACGGAAACCCAGACGCGAGCTGCCCAGTGACGCGAACCTACCAGACGAGCTAAATGCCTTTCATGCTCGCTTCGAGGCAAGCAACACTGAAGCATGCACGAGAGCACCAGCTGTTCTGGATGACTGTGTGATAACGCTCTTGGTAGCCGATGTGAGCAACACCTTTAAACAGGTCAACATTCGCAAAGTTGCTGGGCCAGACGGATTACCAGAACGTGTACTCAAAGCATGCGCGGACCAACTGTCAAGTGTCTTCACTGACATTTTGAACCTCTCCCTGACCGTGTCTGTAATACCTACAAGTTTCAAGCAGACCACCATAGTCCCTGTGCCCAAGGAAGCGAAGGTTACCTGCCTAAATGACTACCGCCCCGTGGCACTCACGTCGGTAGCCATGAAGTTTTTTGAAAGGCTGGTCATGGCTCACATCAACAGCATCCTCCCGGACACCCTAGAGGCTTCTCAACAGCTTCTACCCCCAAGCCATAAGACTGCTGAACAATTAATAAAATCGCCTCCTGAAAATTTACGTTGACCCCCCACCCTCCCTCCTCTTTGTACACTGCTGCTACTCGCTGTTTATTATCTAAGCATAGTCACTTCATCCCCACCTAGGGGCTTGTAAGTAAGGATTTCACGGTAAAGTCTATACTTGTTGTATTCGGCGCATGTGACAAATACAGTTTGATTTGATTTGAATACTTTCCAAAGGCACTGTGTATGGGGCATACAAATCAAATCAAGTCAAGGTTTATTTGTCACGTGCGCCGAATACAACAGGTGTAGAACTTACAATGAAATGCTTACTTACAGGCTCTAACCAATAGTGCAATAAAGGTATTTGTCACGTCCTGACCAGTAGAGGTGGTAGTTGGGTCAGGACGTGGCAGCAGGGAGTGTGTGTTTTTTATTGTTTCATTGATTTTGGCCGTGTGACTTCCAATCAGGCACAGCTGTAGAGGGTTGTGGTTGATTGGGAGTCACACATAAGTTGCCTACGTTTCCTTTGTGTTTCGTAGGTAATTGTGCTTGTCATTGTGGTTGCACCTGACAGGACTGTGTTGGCTGTCAGTTTTGTTGTTTTTGTAAATTGCATAGTGTTCGTGTAATTAAATATGACGAACCCTAACTCCGCCGCATTTTGGTCCACTTCTTCCTCAGACAGCCGTAACAGTATTAGGTGAAAAATAGGTAAGTGAAGAATAAAAACAACAGTAAAAAGACAGTGAAAAACAGTAGCGAAGCTATAAAGTAGCGAGGCTACATACAGACACCGGTTAGTCAGGCTGATTGAGGTAGTATGTACATGTAGATATGGTTAAAGTGACTATGTATATATGATGAATAGAGAGTAGCAGTAGTGTAAAAGAGGGGTTGGCGGGTGGTGGGTGGCGGAACACAATGCAGATAGCCCGGTTAGCCATTTGACTACCTGTTCAGGAGTCCTATGGCCTGGGGGTAAAAACTGTTAAGAAGCCTTTTTGTCCAAGCGGTACCGCTTGCCATGCGGTAGTAGAGAGAACAGTCTATGACTGGGTTGGCTGGGGTCTTTGACAATTTTTAGGGCCTTCCTCTGACACCGCCTGGTATAGAGGTCCTGGATGGCAGGAAGCTTGGCCCCAGTGATGTACTGGGCAGTACGCAATACCCTCTGTAGTGCCTTTCGGTCGGAGGTCGAGCAATTGCCGTACCAGGTAGTGATGAAACCAGTCAGGATCTTCTCGATGTTGCAGCTGTCGAACCTTTTGAGGATCTTAGGACCCACGCCAAATCTCCCTAGTTTCCTGAGGGGGAATAGGCTTTGTCGTGCCCTCTTCACGACTGTCTTGGTGTGTTTGGATCATTCTAGTTTGTTGGTGATGTGGACACCAAGGAACCTGAAGCTCTCAACCTGCTCCACTACAGCCCCGTCGATGAGAATGGGGGCGTGCTCGGTCCTCCTTTTCCTGTAGTCCACAATCATCTACTTAGTCTTGGTTACGTTGAGGGATGGGTTGTTATTCTGGCACCACCCGGCCAGGTCTCTGACCTCCTCCCTATAGGCTGTCTTGTCGTTGTCGGTGATCAGGCCTACCACTGTTGTGCCGCCTGAAAACTTAATGAAGGTGTTCGAGTCTTGCCTGGCCATGCAGTCGTGGGTGAACAGGGAGTACAGGAGGGGACTGAGCACGCACCCCTGGCGGGCTCCAGTGTTGAGGATCAGTGTGGCAGATGTGTTGCTACCTACCCTCACCACCTGGGGGCGGCCCGTCAGGAAGTCCAGGATCCAGTTGCAGATGGAGGTGTTTAGTCCCAGGGTCCTTAACTTAGTGATGAGCTTTGAGGGTACTATGGTGTTGAACGCTGAGCTGTAGTCAATGAATAGCATTCTCACATAAGTGTTCCTTTTGTCCAGGTAGGAAAGGGCAGTGTGGAGTGCAATAGAGATTGCATCATCTGTGGATCTGTTTGGGCGGTATGCAAATTGGAGTGGGTCTAGGGTTTCTGGGATAATGGTGTTGATGTGAGCCATTACCAGCCTTTCAATGCACTTCATGGCTACGGACGTGAGTGCTACGGGTCTGTAGTCATTTAGGCAGGTTGCCTTTGTGTTCTTGGGCACAGGGACTATGGTGGTCTGCTTGAAACATGTTGGTATTACAGACTCAATCAGGGACATGTTGAAAATGTAACTATCTCAGCTCTGCAGATTTTGCTGCAAAGAGATAGAATCATTAGATCACTTATTTTGGTATTGCCCCCTATGTAGCTTTTTTCTGGTCCAAGGTTCAGGAGTGGCAAAACAATCACAACATTTACCTAAAACTAAGCCTACAAATGGCACTGCTGGGAGATTGGGAAAGCCATAGTCAGTCAACAATATAATACTCTTATTAAAAATATTAATCTTTAACTTACAATCTGGATACTATTCGATTCAGAATTCTTGTGAAACAGCACAGTTGAAAAATATATGCTTTTACGGAGAGAGGTGGTATGGGCTGAGAGTAGCTGAGGGCAGGGGCGAAAATCTGATATCAACTTTGGGGGGGACAATTACATGAAATTTTCTCAAGAGCAATTCCTGAGGGGGACACCAAAAGTAGTGCTGTAACACATAGCCTACATTGTAATATGGTAAATGTATATTGAGGAACCAAAGAAATAAGGTGTTTGCCGTACTCCTAACTACCGGTACCCAAAACTACAAAACTACTCACAACAGCAATACCATTGCCTTTAACAAATCTTAGTTCAGTCACCAGTTTAAGTTGAGAGTGGGGGTATCCATGGCATTTTCCAATTATGTTCCTATTTTACAAGTCAAAAAAATTGAGAACCTTTCATAATGTTGCCAAACAAAGACTCAACAAACTTACCTGAGACTCCGTCTCTGCCAATCTGTCCCTGCATATCTGTCCCCAACTCTGCTGTCTGTGTGCCATCTGTTGCCTGCTCTGCCTAATGACATCATTGTGAAACATTTCCATTAGAATTTCATTTCTTTCTTATGAACATTTTATCAACTAGTCTTTGAGATATTAGGCTACTAGGGTTCTTACTTTGCGTTTTGGTGTACTGAAAAATACTCTGATGTCCGTCTTTTATTTTTCTGCCATTTTTCTACCTGGATGGCTGGCTACACACACACACACAGTGTGTAGGTTATTTACAATAGGAGATGGGCTTCTATCATCTTATCTTTTATCATTCTATTTGGGCTTCGATCTAAAAGGTAGCTAGCAAATGTGAAACGGATTAAAATGAAAGAGTTGACAGTTGTATGAGTTCACCATTTACACAACATATGCTGCAACCTTTTGTAATTTTAATAGTTTGTTTCATATTGGCTGGCTTCCAACAATAGCTGAATTTGAAAAGCAAGCGAGCACCAATTCCGTTTCAGTGGTGTTTGCTATAATCTTTGCTACCCGGGTTAACCTGTTAGGGCTAGGGGGCAGTATTTACACGGCCGGATAAAAAATGTACCCGATTTAATCTGGTTACTACTCCTGCCCAGTAACTAGAATATGCATATAATTATTGGCTTTGGATAGAAAACACCCTAAAGTTTCTAAAACTGTTTGAATGGTGTCTGTGAGTATAACAGAACTCATATGGCAGGCAAAAACCTGAGAAGATTCTGAACAGGAAGTGGCCTGTCTGACAAGTTCTTATTCATCTTGGCTCTTTTTATTGATGACTGAGGATCTTTGCTGTAATGTGACACTTCCTACGGCTCCCATAGGCTCTCAGAACCCGGGAAAAAGCTGAATGATATCGAGGCAGCCCCAGGCTGAAACACATAATCGCGTTTGGCAAGTGGCCGATCAGAGGGCCGTCAGACTAAGGCTCGTGCACGAGGGGATCCCATGCTTTTACTTTCTCTCTCGTTGAATGTAAACAGGCTTTGCCGGTCGGAATATTATCGCTTTTTTACGAGAAAAATGGCATAAAAATTGATTTTAAACAGCGGTTGACATGCTTCGAAGTACGGTAATGGCATATTTAGACATTTTTTGTCACGAAATGCGCCGTGCTCGTAACCCTTATTTACCCTTTCGGATAGTGTCTTGAACGCACGAACAAAACGCCGCTGTTTGGATATAACTATGGATTATTTGGGACCAAACCAACATTTGTTATTGAAGTAGAAGTCCTGGGAGTGCATTCTGACGAAGAACACCAAAGGTAATCAAACTTTTCTAATAGTAAATCGGAGTTTGGTGAAGGCTAAACTTGCTGGGTGTCTAAATAGCTAGCCCTGTGATGCCGGGCTATCTACTTAGAATATAGCAAAATGTGCTTTCACCAAAAAGCTATTTTAAAATCGGACATATCGAGTGCATAGAGGAGTTCTGTATCTATAATTCTTAAAATAATTGTTATGCTTTTTGTGAACGTTTATTGTGAGTAATTTAGTAAATTGTTAGTAAATTCACCGGAAGTTTGCGGGGGGTATGCTAGTTCTGAACGTCACATGCTAATGTAAAAAGCTTGTTTTTGATATAAATATGAACTTGATTGAACAAAACATGCATGTATTGTATAACATAATGTCCTAGGTGTGTCATCTGATGAAGATCATCAAAGGTTAGTGCTGCATTTAGCTGTCTTCTGGGTTTTTGTGACATTATATGCTAGCTTGAAAAATGGGTGTCTGATTATTTCTGGCTGGGTACTCTGCTGACATAATCTAATGTTTTGCTTTCGTTGTAAAGCCTTTTTGAAATCGGACAGTGTGGTTAGATTAACGAGAGTCTTGTCTTTAAAAGGCTGTAAAATAGTCATATGTTTGAGAAATTGAAGTAATAGCATTTCTAAGGTATTTGAATAACGCGACACAGGATTCCACTGGCTGTTACGTAGGTGGGACGATTTGGTGCAACCTACCCTAGAGAGGTTAAATAAAATCAATAAATAAAAGTTCCCTTGCGACAATTTAGCTTTTGCAACGAGACCATTAAATATATTTAAGACAATGGTAGAAGAAGAGTGTAGTTCTGCTCAGTTTGGACTTCAGTTTATCGCTAACCTTATCACAGGGACTTTGAAGCACCAACTTACATCATCTGCATGCTGATCTCGGAATAAATTGACGAAAGCAAAGATTCCATCTTTGACGAGGCCACATAAATGGAATAGGTACTAGCTAGCTTAATAGTTAATATTTGCGCGCTAGCTCTGCATATTCAGCTAGTGTGTGTGTGCGATTGACTGGATTAACCTTACGTCAGTTATGTTCATTGAGTGCCTTTCAGACAGTAGACACGACCCCTCTGTTACCTTGCCAGTGGATCAAACCATTGTGAGGAAAAGGGTGGGGGGGTCGCAATATTTTGAAACTTAAAAATGCGCTATTAAGTGTCTATAATCAGCACAATTGCTTTCATTGCGTATTATTAATATTATTTAAATTACATAGTTATGTTTCAGTGATATATTGGGGGGGACAAATCATATTTTTCCCAAGATGGGGGGGTTATGTCCCCCCGTCCCCCCCGGGATTTCCGCCCCTGGCTGAGGGATGCATTTTTAAAAGCCCATGATTTATAATAGTTTTATAATAGATTGAAAACCCATTTATGTAATGTATACCGGATGTGTTTAAGAACAATCTATCTAGATGTGGTCGACACTGAGTATACTAAACGTTAGGAACACCTTCCTAATATTGAGTTGCACTCAGAACAGCCTCAATTCATTGGGACATGGACTGACTACAAAATGTCCACAGGGATGCTGGTCCATGTTGAATCCAATGCTTCCCACAGTTGTGTCAAGTTGGCTTTATATCCTTTGGGTGGTGGACCATTCTTGATACACCCTGGAAACTGTTGAGTGTGAAAAATCCAGCAGCATTGCAATTCTTGACACAAACCAGTGTGCCTGGCACCTACTACCATACCTCGTTCAAAGGCACTTAAATATGTTCTATTGTCCATTCACCCTCTGAATGGCAAACATACACACTCCATTTTTCAATTGTCTCAAGGCATAAAAATGTGTCTATACTGATTTGGAATTGATTTAACAAGTGACATGAACAAGGGATCATAGCTTTCACCTGGATTCACCTGGTCAGTCTATCATGGAAACAGAAGGTGTCCTTTAATGTTTTGTATTCTCAGTGTATAGCAAATGCCTATATTTTTGCTATGTAACTACTATGTAAAAAAAAAAGTGCCTTGTGTGTAGAATGTACAGTACCAGTCAAAAGTTTGGACACACCTACTCGTTCAAGGGTTTTTCTTTTCTTTTTACTATTTTCTACATTGTAGAATCATAGTTAAGACATCAAAACTATGAAATAACACATATGGAATCATGTAGTAAGCAAAAAAGTGTTAAACATATCAAAATATATTTTATATTTGAGATTCTTCAAAGGAGCCACCCTTTGCCTTGATGACAGCTTTGCACGCTCTTGGCATTCTCTCAACCAGCTTCACCTGGAGTGCTTTTCCAACAGTCTTGAAGGAGTTCCCACATATGCTGAGCATGGCTGCTTTTCCTTCAATCAGCGGTCCAACTCATCCCAAACTATTTCAATTGGTTTGAGGTCGGGTGATTGTGGAGGCCAGGTCATTTGATGCAGCACTCCATCACTCTCCTTCTTGGTCAAATAGCCCTTACACAGTCTGGAGGTGTGTTGGGTCATTGTCCTGTTGAAAAACAAATGATAGTCCAACTAAGCCCAAACCAGATGGGATGGCGTATCGCTGCAGAATGCTGTGGTAGCCATGCTGGTTAAGTGTGCTTTGAATCATAAATAAATCACATACAGTGTCACCAGCAAAACACCACCATACCTTCACACCACCTCCTCCATGCTTCACAGTGGGAACCACACATGCGGAGATCATCCATTCACCTACTCTGTGTCTCACAAAGACACAGCAGTTGGAACCAAAAATCTCCAATTTGGACTCTTCAGACGAAAGGACAGATTTCCATCGGTCTAATGTCCATTGCTCGTGTTTCTTGGCCCAAGCAAGTCTCTTCTTATTCGTGTCCTTTTAGAAGTGGTTTCTTTGCAGCAATTAGACCACGAAGGCCTGATTCACAGAGTCTCCTCTGAACAGTTGATGTTGAGATGTGTCTGTTACTTGAACACTGAAGCATTTATTTGAGCTGGAATTTCTGAGGCTGGTAACAATAATGATCTTATCCTCTGCAACAGAGGTAACTCTGGGTCTTTCTTTCCTGTGGCGGTCCTCATGAGAGCCAGTTTCATCATAGCGCTTGATGGTTTTTGCGACTACACTTATAGAAATGTTAAAAGTTCTTGAAACTTTCCTTATTTGACTGACCTTCATGTCTTAAAGTAATGATGGAATGTAATTTGTTTTTGCTTATTTTAGCTTTTCTTGCCATAATATGGACTTGGTCTTTCACCAAATAGGGCTATCTTCTGTATACCACCCTTACCTTGTCACAACACAACTGATTGGCTCAAGTGCATTAAGAAGGAAAGAAATTCTACAAATTAACTTTTAAGAAGGCATACCTGCATACCCGGGGCGGCAGGGTAGCCTAGTGGTAAGAGTGTTGGGCTAGTAACCGAAAGGTTGGAAGTCCAAATCCCTGAGCTGACAAGGTACAAATCTGACGTTCTGCCCCTGAACAAGACATTTAACCCACTGTTCCTAGGCTGTCATTGAAAATAAGAATTTGTTCTTAACTGACTTGCCTAGTAAAATATATATTTTTTAATGAATTCCAGGTGACTACCTCATTAAGCTGGTTGAGAGAATGCCAAGAGTGTGGAAAGCTGTCAAGGCAAAGGGGGGCTACTTTGAAGAATCTCAAATATAAAATATATTTTGATTTGTTTAACACTTTTTTGCTTACTACATGATTCCATATGTGTTATTTCATAGTTTTGATGTCTTCACTATTTTTCTACAATGTAGAAAATAGTACAAATAAAGAAAAACCCTTGAATGAGTAGGTGTGTCCAAACTTTCGACTGGTACTGTACATGTAATATAAAACATATATATGTAATAAGTTATTTTTGTCCTCTGAAGAGGGGTGGTGGTGGATGTGCCCCCCCCCCAAAAAAAAAAGATTATAGGGTGAATTGTGCGTGACCTTCCTGGAAGTGCAAACCTGCTGTGGTGGAATTCCCTTGTTCTCAGGGTTCCTTGCTTGGCCAGGTACAGTATAGTAAACCAATATATAAGGTGTGTCAGGAGGCCAGCAGTCAGTCACTCCTGAGAGGCCCTCAGGTGCTGGCAAGGTGAATCTCTCTCTTTAACTAGCGATGGTTTGAGCGCTGAGTAAACATGCCAGCCTCTCCATCTATTACCAAGGCTGCTGGGTCAATCATCTTTACAGCTGCTTTATGAAGAGGGACTTCACAAGGCATAAACTTAGGCTTTATTCCTCCTGTCAATTCTAATTTATTGAACCTATCTAACATTTCATGCAAGAGAACCCAAACAGCCTTTCCCTTCTTTCCCTCTGAAGATGAATGCACTGGAGTGAGATGTTTGCAACACATTTTAATAGATTTTTACTGCTAAATATGTATTACTTATGTTTTTTATACATGCTTAAAAATATACAGCAATCAAATTATTGATGATAAACATGCAGTTAACTGCCAAAATAATGCAAACACTTGAGTAAATGAGGGCTACAAAGTATATCAAATCAAATTGTATTTGTCACATGTGCCGAATAGAACAGGTAGACCGTACAAGCCCTTAACCAACAATGCAGTTCTAAGAAAATACCCCCCAAAAAATAAGAGATAAAAGTAACAAATAATTAAAGAGCAGCAGTAAAATAACAATAGCGAGGTTATATGCAGGGGGTATTGGTACAGAGTCAATGTGTGGGGGCACAGGTGTCGAAGTAATTGAGGTAATATGTACATGTACACTACTGGTCAAAAGTTTTAGAACACCTACTCATTCAAGGGTTTTTGGACTATTACCTTCCTGTCCGAATCATTAACAAAAAATACTTTGCCCCCCCCCAAAAAAAAGCAGGTGCTTCCACACAGGTGTGGTTTCTGAGTTAAGTAAGAAATTAACATCCCATTATGTTTAGGGTCATGTAGGGTTGCACATTTTGGGGAATATTCAGAGTTGGAAACTTTCTGTGGGAATTAACGGGAATATATGGAAATTACGGAAATATAGGCAAATTAATATTAATACCATTTAAATGTAGATGTTTTTTGCATTGGATATATTTACCATATCATATGGAGACAGAAACATAAACCTTTACCTTATCATAAGTAGTCATAATTGCAAATGATTAAATCCTTCCAACAGAAATAAAAAAAACTTTAATTGGATGAGTTGACTTTTCACATGGGATGATTTCACTGAACAACAAAAGAAAGGTAATATTGAATGATCCCCAATGATCCATCGCATAAAATGATAGTCTAGAAACTAAAGTTTTGGTTATCTTCCTCTCAGGCTTCCATGTCTTCTCCCTGGACCTCCTCAATGTCCACCTCTTGAACATCAGACTCTGAAGCCTCATCTTCACTGTCACTTTCCAACCTTGTTCAGGATAGCTCGTTGTCAGGCTCAAAAACCCTCAAATTTGCCCGGATGGCCACCAATTTTTCAACCCTTGTATTGGTCAGCCTGTTGCATGCTTTGGTGTGTGTGTTCCCAAACAAGGACCAGTTGCGCTCTGAGGGGGCTGATGTTGGTGGGATTTGCAGGATGATGGAGGCAACAAGGGAAAGAGCCTCAGATCTACAAAGTACCTTCCACCAGGTGGATGGTGAGATATGTTGGCACAACCACCATATTGCATCTCCATCCCAAAGCCCTTGCTTGGAAATGTACTTTGCCAGACTGCCAAGAACCTTGCCCTCATCCAGGCCAAGGTGGCGAGACACAGACGTGAAAAAACAATAGGCCTTGTTGATCTCTGCACCAGACAGGATGCTCTTGGCAGCATACTTAGGGTCCAACATGTACACTGCGGAGTGTATGGGCTTCAGGCAGAAGTCTTCACTCTTTTTTATGTATTTCAGTACTGCAGTTTCCTCTGCTTGTAGCAACAGTGAAGTGGACAGGGCAGTACGGATTTCTTCTCTTACATTTGCGAGCAGAGTCTGAACATCAGACAGGATGGCATTGTCTCCCTCAATCCGTGCAATGGCTACTGCTATAGGTTTCAGGAGTTTCAGGCTGCTTACCACTCTCTTCCAAAATACATCACCCAGGAGGATCCTCTTGATGGAGCTGTCCTTATCGGCAGACTGTGATATGGCCATTTCTTGGAAAGACTCCTTCCCCTCCAGGAGACTGTCAAACATGATGACAACACCACCTCAAAGGGTGTTGCTGGTCAGCTTCAATGTGGTGCTCTTATTTTTCTCACTTTGCTTGGTGAGGTAGATTGCTGCTATAACTTGATGACCCTTCACATACCTAACCATTTCCTTGGCTCTCTTGTTGAGTGTATCCATTGTTTTCAGTGCCATGATGTCTTTGAGGAGCAAATTCAATGCATAAGCAACACAGCCAATGGGTGTGATGTGAGGGTAGGACTCCTCCACTTTAGACCAAGCAGCCTTCATGTTCGCAGCATTGTCTGTCACCAGTGCAAATACCTTCTGTGGTCCAAGGTCATTGATGAGTTAGCAGGCTCAAGCAAGCTAAAACCCACATGGTAGCAAAAACTAACTAGCAGAAATTGTTAAGAAGTTAGAAGTTATTATTATTTTAGCTACCATTGTTTTTGCCCCCATAGGATGACAATGCCCCCATCCACAGGGCACGAGTGGTTACTGAGTGGTTTGGCGAACATGAAAATGATGTAAACCATATGCCATGGTTGTGTCAGTCACCAGATCTGAACCCAATTGAACACTTATGGGAGATTCTGGAGCGGTGCCTGAGACAAAACACCAAATGTTGGAATTTCTTGTGGAAGCATGGTGTCGCATCCCTCCAATAGAGTTTCAGACACTTGTAGAATCTATGCTTAGGTGCATTAAAGCTGTTCTGGCTCGTGGTGGCCCAACGCTCTATTAAGACACTTTATATTGGCATTTCCTTTATTTTGGCAGCTACATGTAGTATATCCGTGAAAGAAAGACGCTGAATAAACAAAAGAATAAACAGTTGTCATAAAAAATCTGCAGTTTACAATTTTTGTATGATCTGAAAACCCTGTGGCAATGTAAGTTTTGCTTAATTAAAAGTGTTGGTCATAAAGTGGGGCCATAAAACGGCAAGCTGCTGTTCTGGCAGGGATTCACAAACCTCCATTGTTCCGCTGATGCGGTTGTGTTGCAGAGCGCTTGCTTTATGGTTTCAATAGAAGGGGATGAGCAATACTAAGACCATAACTTTGTCTGAACAGATTTATTGCACATTGACCCTAATTATAATTTAATATTCTCAACTACCCTCGGGGTACTATTATCCATTTTGCTGAGTCATGTTTTTCAATCCATTTTGAATGGAATGCCTAATCCCTATTGAGAGCAGGATTATCTAATATCCAGTGGTATAAACCATTTCAGGAAATGTTCCCTGAATATCCCAGTTGGTCAGATTATGAGCAGACCACTTACTTCCTTAAATCTCCAAGGCTATATCATAGGATATAAGCACTAATATTGCCTGTAACTGCCTATAATGATACACTTTATGCGATAATATAGTATTTTCCTTACATCAGGCTGTTTCTGATAGAATAGTATAGAATACATCTTTATTGTCCATTGGTTAGAACGAAAATGTCTCTTTAGTCTTTCCCATCACCTCCAGATGCGTACACACCAGTTGAGATTACCCAGGGTCAGTGCAGCACCCCTGGATGGATACGCCGTTGGGTGATGGTCTCTCATAAAGTATACACAGGACAGCCTTGCACAGCAGAGAGCAGGTTTGTGTAAACACTCTTTGAGTGTCATCAGTGTAGATTACCGCTCATCCATTTTCACCAGCAGCAAATAGTGCTTATCACATATTGACACATTCAACAGCAGAGCAGAGAACTCTATCCCCAGATCCCAGGGCTATTTGTTCTTGCTGCCTTCCAATGAACTGCTACTCACATTCACAACTCCATATTCCTATTCACATTTATTAATAGCTCAGGCAATCCAATACTCACCCCCAATGGAGACGCATGTGTCATAAAAGCATATTTATGCTTGATCCGAAATGTAGTCGGAGACCAAATTGAGCTTCGTACCGCATCACCGTGCACCTCCCAAATTTTCTGCCTCCCAAATCTCTATATAGCTCTGCATTGACATGATTGGTTGATGATAGGTGGGGGCTTCCTTGACAACTTCCTTCACAACCGTTCTGCGCTGCTCTGTGAAGCGCAAGAAGTATGAATGCCCTGACTCCTACAGAGGCTGTATATGCTGCATGGCCAATGCAGACGTCAGATTGACCATGCAGCGCCTTTAATGCCTCAATTACACTTACAGCGTCATTGTGCAAAATGGTACGCAGCATCATTTGTATATGTGTGCAACTAAAGTTCAAGATTCACCTTCTGCTACCATTTCTGTCAAGCCGTCTACGCATACAGTTTGATGCATACGTTCGATAAATCCAATGAATGCACTGCAACTGCCTCTGCAACTCAATACTACAAGGCAAACACAGCTTTCCATTGGAAATGAAGGTACTTCTGGTGTACCAAAATGCAATGATGCTGTCGTGTGATCGAGGTTTAAGAGACCACATGAGAAGCACAAGTTAAAAGACAATGTTAATGTCACCAGTGTAGCCTACTGTGTGCACAGGGTCACAGTGATACTGTGGAGCAGTGGACTTGTAGCAAATGTGTATCGGATAGGGCTTTCATCCTAGTGAAGGGATGTGAAAATGCCATTGTTCAACCCACAGAGCTGACCTGCCTCCCCTCTTTGGGATCAGGCTTTATTAAAGTGGCTCGCAGGGGGCAGCGAGGTGACGGACATCCTTCACAGGAACTCATCTTATCTCATCCCACCTTCAACCACTGGAGGAGTAACCCTCTACTTTCCTCTCTCTCCTCTTCAACTCCAACCATTGAAGGAGTAACCATTTACTTTTTTATCCTCTCCCTCCACCCACTAAAGGAGTAACGCTCTACTCCTCTCCCTCCACCCACAGAAGGAGTAACCCTCTACTTTCCTTTCCTCTCCCTCCACCCACTGAAGGAGTAACCCTCTACTATTTTCTCCTCTCCCTCCACCCATTGAAGGCGTAACCCTCTACTCTTCTCGCCTCTCCCTCCACCCACTGAAGGAGTAACCCTCTACTCTTCTCGCCTCTCCCTCCACCCATTGAAGGCGTAACCCTCTACTCTTTTCTCCTCTCCCTCCTCTTCTATCTCCCAACTTTGATTACGTACCTCAAATGTAGAAACATCCAGAGGATGGCAGGTGCCAGTTTGAATGTCAATGTGTTTTGTTTGAGGAGGTAGGCGAGAGCAGAGCGTATCTCTCTCAGACAGCAGGGGATAGCCTGAGGGTTTGATCATGGAAATGCTTCTGTACATTTTCTTCCTAATGACTCAGTTATTCTTGGAATGTCAATGGCCCTCATCTTTGACAGCATACATTTACATTTTCTGGGTTGATGAGCGTACTTAGAATTAGAAGAGGTATGTCTCTTGGTATCCAGACTACCTCATGACATAATGTATTAAAAGATTGGCATTTTTATGTAGATGTAATCTTGAAACTTTCAAAACATACTAACCAAGTTGTTCACCTTGTGAATTTGGAGACATCTCAGCAGATCATGCCAAAATACATGCTGTGTTCTCTTCAGTTTTTTGGCTTTATCTTACACCTTTTTTGCAACGTTCATTGCAAGAACACTGCAGGAAGTCTTCCGTGGGAGAACACAATGATGTACTCTGACAGAGCTGCCACACTGAAGTGCAGAGTGAGATAATGCACACATTAGAGCCAGTTGCACAGAGCCAGCCTGCTGGTATATAATTCAAGATCTGTCTTCCTCTTGTCTGTACTCTGTAATTTGAGGCGGACATGTCTTGGAGGATTAGACCATGCTTCAAGCTCTTGTCCACTCTGAATTCAATAACTGGAAGTGCACTGAAATTGATCACAATTGCAGTTAAGGGAGGTAAATATAGCTGTGAGCTTGGATGCCACAGATAAGAAGTTGCAGTGCAGGCAGATCGGCACTCAGTAAATACCTGTAGTCTCCTCTACAGGCTTTAATTTACACTGAAAGAGGTATACACTGACATGACCGATATTGATTTTTGCATTGCTTAGCACAGGGTGTGTGCATGCATCAATGTGTGTGTGGCTCAGAGAAGATCCTTGTCATATAAATTATTATCTATTATAAGTGGAGGTTACATACAATACCAGTCAAAAGTTTGGACACACCTACTCATTCAAGAGTTTTTCGTAATTTTTACTATTTTATACATTGTAGAATAATAGTGAAGACATCAAAACTATGAAATAACACATGTGGAATAATGTAGAAAGCAAAAAAGTGTTAAACATATCAAAATATATTTTATTTTTGAGATTCTTCAAAGGAGCCACCCTTTGCCTTGATGACAGCTTTGCACACTCTTGGCATTCTCTCAACCAGCTTCACATGGAATGCTTTTCCAACAGTCTTGAAGGAGTTCCCACATATGCTGAGCACTTGTTGGCTGCTTTTCCTTCACTCAGCGGTCCAACTCATTCCAAAGCATCTCAATTTGGTTGAGGCCGGGTGATTGTGGAGGCCAAGTCATCTGATGCAGCACTCTCCTTTATGGTCAAATAGCCCTTACACAGCCTGGAGGTGTGTTGGGTCATTGTCCTGTTGAAAAACAAATGATAGTCCCACTAAGCGCAAACCAGATGGGATGGTGTATCGCTGCAGAATGCTGTGGTAGCCATGCTGGTTAAGTGTGCCTTAAATTCTAAATAAATCACAGACAGTGTCACCAGCAAAGCACCCCCACACCATCACACCTTCTCTTCAATGCTTCACGGTGGGAACCACACATGCAGAGATCATCCTTTCACCTACTCTGTGTCTCACAAAGACCCGGCGGTTGGAACCAAAAATCGTAAATTTGGACTCAGACCAAAGGACAGATTTCCACCGGTCTAATGTCCATTGCTAGAGTTTCTTGTCCTTTTAGTAGTGGTTTCTTTGCAGCAATTCAACCATGAAGGCCTGATTCACGCAGTCTCCTCTGAGCAGATGTTGATGTGTCTGTTACTTGAACTCTGAAGTATTTATTTGGGCTGGTGACTGGTGACTCTAATGGCTGGTGACTCTAATGAACTTATCGTCTGCAGCAGAGGTAACTCTGGGTCTTCCTTTCCTCTAGCGGTCTTCATGAGAGCCAGTTTCATTATAGCGCTTGATGGTTTTTGTGGCTATACTTGAAGGAACTTTCAAAGTTTTTCGCATTGACTGACCTTCATGTCTTAAAGTAATGATGGACTATTGTTTCTATTTGCTTATTTGAGCTGTTCTTGCCATAATATGGACTTGGTTTTTTACCAAAAAAGGCTATCTTCTGTAATCAAATAAATTAAAATCTAAATGTATTTGTCACATACACATGTTTAGCAGATGTTATTGAGGGTGTAGCAAAATGCTTGTGTTTCTAGCTCCAACAGTGCAGTAGTATCTAACAATACACACAATACACACAACCTAAAAGTAAAACAATGAAGGAAAATACAGTTGAAGTCAGAAGTTTACATACACTTAGGTTGGAGTCATTAAAACTCATTTTTAAACCACTCCACACATTTCTTGTTAACAAACTATGGTTTTGACAAGTCGGTTAGGAAATCTACTTTTTCCATGACACAGGTAATTTTCCCAACAATTGTTTACAGACAGATTATTTCACTTATAATTCACTGTATCACAATTCCTGTGGGCAGAAGTTTACATACACTCACTTGACTGTGCCTTTAAACAGCTTGGAAAATTCCAGAAAATTATGTCATGGCTTTAGAAGCTTCTGATAGGCTAATTGACATCATTTGAGTCAATTGGAGGTGTACCTGTAGATGTATTTCAAGCCCTACCTTCAAATTCAGTGCCTCTTTGCTTGACATCATGGGAAAAATAAATCAGTCATGACCTCAGAAAAAAGATTGTAGACCTCCACAAGTCTAGTTCATCCTTGGGAGCAATTTCCAAGCGCCTGAAGGTACCACTTTCATCTGACAAACAATAGTACGCAACTATAAACACCATGGGACCATGCAGCCGTCATACCGCTCAGGAAGAGAAGCTTTCTGTCTCCTAGAGATGAAGGTACTTTGGTGCGAAAAGTGCAAATCAATCCCAGAACAACAGCAAAGGACCCTGTGAAGATGCTGGAGGAAACAGGTACAAAAGTATCTATATTCACAGTAAAACGAGTCCTATATCAACTTAACCTGAAATGCCGCTCAGCAAGGAAGAAGCCACTGCTCCAAAACCGCCATAAAAGCCAGACAACGGTTTTGCAACTGCACATGGGGACAAAGATCGTACTTTTTGGAGAAATGTCCTCTGGTCTGATGGAACAAAAATAGAACTGTTTGGCCATAATGACCATCGTTATGTTTGTAGGAGAAAGGGGGAGGCTTGCAAGCCGAAGAACACCATCCCAACCGTGAAGCACAGTAGTGGCAGCATCATGTTGTGGGGGTGGTTTGCTGCAGGAGGGACTGGTGCACTTCACAAAATGGATGGCATCATGAGGTAGGAAAATTATGTGGATACATTGAAGCATGATCTCAATACATCAGTCAGGAAGTTAAAGCTTGGTCACAGATGGGTCTTCCAAATGGACAATGACTCCAAGCATACAAAGTTGTGGCAAAATGGCTTAAGGACAACAAAGTCAAGCTATTGGAGTGGCCATCACAAAGCCCTGACCTCAATCCTACAGAAAATGTGTGGGCAGAACTGAAAAGGCGTGTGCGAGCAAGGAGGCCTACAAACCTGACTCAGTTACACCAGCTCTGTCAGGAGGATTGGGCCAAAATTCACTCAACTTATTGTGGGAAGCTTGTGGAAGGCTTCCCGAAACGTTTGACCCAAGTTAAACAATTTAAAGGCAATGCTACCAAATACTAATTGAGTGTATGTAAACTTCTGACCCACTAGGAATGTGATGAAAGAAATAAAAGCTGAAATAAATCATTCTCTCTACTATTATTCTGACATTTCACATTCTTAAAATAAAGTGGTGATCCTAACTGAACTAAGACAGGGAATGTTTACTTGGATTAAATGTCAGGAATTGTGAAAAACTGAGTTTAAATGTATTTGTCTAAGGTGTATGTAAACGTCCGACTTCAACTGTAGGGCAACAGCCTCTAATGTGCTGGTGATGGCTATTTAACAGTCTGATGGCCTTAAGATAGAAGCTGTTTTCAGTCTCTTGGTCCCAGCTTTGATGCACCTGTACTGACCTCGCCTTCTGGATGATTGCGGGGTGAACAGGCAGTGGCTCGGGTGGTTGCTGTCCTTGAGGATCTTTTTGGCCTTCCTGTGACATTGGGTGCTGTTTACTTGAGTAAAAGTATAGGAAGTCACACTGTATAATACTACTTAAAAAGTCTAAAAAGTATTTGGGTTTAAATATACTTAATTATCACAAGTAAATGTATAAATCACTTAATATTTCTTATATTAAGCAAAGCAGACGGCCCCATTTTCTTCTTTTTATAATGTATGTATAGCCAGGGGCACACTCCAACACTCAGACTCGATTTACAAAATGCATGTGTTTATTTAGTCCGCCAGGCCAGAGTAAGTAGGGATGGCCACGTGTTTTCTTGACAATATTGTCTTTAGGAATGTTGTGAAGTAAAATTTAAAGTTGTCAAAAATAGAAACCCCAAATAAGTACTATTTTTACTGAAGTACTTTACACCACTGGCTGTAGGTGTCCTGGAGGGCAGGTAGTTTGCCCCCTGTGATACATTGGGCAGATCGCACCACCCTCTGGAGAGCCCTGCGGTTGCGGGCGGTGCAGTTGCCGTACCTGGTGGGGATACAGTCCGACAGGATGCTCTCAATTGTGCATCTGTATAAGTTTGTGAGGGTTTTAGGTGACAAGCCACATTTCTTAAGCCTCCTGAGGTTGAAGAAGCACTGTTGCGCTTTCTTCACCACATTGTCTGTGTGGGTGAACCATTTCAGATCATCAGTGACGTGTACGCTGAGGAACTTTAAGCTTTTCACCTGCTCCACTGCAGCCCTGTCAATGTGGATATGGGCGTGCTCCCTCTGCTGTTTCCTGAAGTCCATGATCAGCTCCTTTGTTTTGTCGACATTGAGTGAGAGGTTATTTTCCTGGCACCACACTCCCAGGGCCCCTATTTTCCTGGCATCACACTTCCCCTCTGTAGGCTGTCCCGTCATTGTTGGTGATCAGGCCTACTGCTGTTGTGTCGTCTGCAAACTTGATGATTGAGTTGGAGGCATGCATGGCCACGCAGTCATGAGTGAACAGGGAGTACAGGAAGGGGCTGAGCACGCACCCTTGTGGGGCCCCTGTGTTGAGGATCAGCCAAAGTGGAGGTGTTGTTTGATACCTTCATCCCCTAGGGGCAGCGTGTCAGGAAGTCCAGGACCCAGTTACACAGGGCGGGGTTCAGACCCAGGGCCCTGAGCTTAATGATGAGCTTGGAGGGTACAATGGTGTTGAATGCTGAGCTGTAGTCAATGAACAGCATTCTTACATAGGTATTCCTCTGTCCAGATGGGATAGGGCAGTGTGCAGTGTGATGGCGATTGCATCGTCTGTGGATCTATTGGGGCAGTAAGCGAATTGAAGTGGGTCTAGGGTGTCATGTAAGGTAGAGGTGATATGATCCTTAGCTAGCCTCTCAAAGCACTTCATGATGACAAGTGAGTGCTACGGGGTGGTAGTCATTTAATTCAGTTACCTTTCTTTCTTGGGTACAGGAACAATGGTGGACATCTTGAAGCAAGTGGGGACAGCAGACTGGGATAGGGAGAGATTGAATATATCTGTAAACACTCCAGCCAGCTGGTCTGTACATGCTCTGAGGACGCGGCTAGGGATGCCGTCTTGGCCGGCAGCCTTGCGAGGGTTAACACGCTTAAATGTCTTAGTCATGTTGGCCATGGAGAAGGAGAGCTCACAGTCCTTGGTAGCGGGCCGCGTCGGTGGCACTGTGTTATCCTCAAAGCGGGCGAAGCAGGTATTTAGCTTGTCCGGAAGCAAGACGTCGGTGTCCGGGACGTGATTGTCTGTAGGCCCTGCCACATACGTCTCATGTCTGAGTTGTTCAATTGCGACTCCACTTTGTCTCTATACTGACATTTTGCCTGTTTGATTGCCATACGGAGGGAATGACTACAGTGTTTGTATTCTGCCATATTCCCAGTCACCTTACCATGGTTAAATGCGGTTGTTCGCTCATTCAGTTTTGCGCGTATGCTCCACGGTTTCTGGTTTGGGTAGGTTTTAATAGTTACTGTGGGTACAACATCTCCTATACACTTCCTGATAAACTTAGTCACTGTATCCGTGTATTCGTCAATGTTATTATCAAAGGCTACCCGGAACATATCCCAGTCAACAATCTTGAAGCGTGGATTCTTATTGGTCAGACCAGCATTGAATAGTCCTTAGCACGGGTACTTCCTGTTTGAGCAAAATCGAGTTGTTATCAGATTTGCCAAAGGAAGGTCGGAGGAGGACCTTGTAGGCAATCCCGGAAGTTGGAGTAGCAGTGGTCGAGTGTTTTAGCAGCATGAGTACTACAGTCCCTGCCTTGTATACCACCCCTACCTTGTCACAACACAACTGATTGGCTTAAATGCTTTAAGAAGGAAAGAAATTCCACAAATGTACTTTTAACAGTGCACACCTGTTCATTGAAATGCATTCCAGGTGACTACCTCATAAAGCTGGTTGAGAGAATGCCATGAGTGTGCAAAGCTGTCATCAAGGCAAAGTGTGGCTACTTTGAAGAATTTCAAATATAAAATATATTTTGATATGTTTAACACTTTTTTTGGTTACTACATGATTCCATGTGTTATTTCACAGTTTTGATGTCTTCACTATTATTCTACAATGTAAAAAATTGTACAAATAAAGAAAAACCCTTGAATGAGTAGGTGTGTCCGAACTTTTGACTTGTACTGTAGAACCTTCTCCCTTTCTGTGTTCTAAGAGGCAGACTGTACCACAGTGTTGTTCTCCCGTCCTCATGTCTCTCCAATGGCAGATACAGCGTCAGACTGGAATGTCTCCAGAGAGCAGGGTGCCACATTCAGCCGTGCCAATTTAAAATGTTATTGTTTGTTACCAGGCCAGTTCTGTCTGTTTGAGCCTAGGAACGTGCCACTGTCTTTAAAGCCATGTGCATCCTTACCTGTCGGATCAATGCCAGACAGAGAAACAGTAAATTAGTCATACATTGGATATAGCAGAAATAGGAAATGCACAGTGAGACATGATTCTCTCCATTGGCACAGTCCTGAGGCTGTTTGATTTGATTCTAGTGCAGGCAACAGCACCGGGCTTCTAATTGGTTGGAGTAGCCCGTAGTTACTCTTTTAAATCCATCATTCTGCCAAACATCTCCAGTACATTCCAAGGTCAAATCAAATCAAATGTTATTTGTCACATGCGCTGAATACAACATGTGTTGACCTTACCGTGAAATGCTTATTTACAAGCCCTTAACCAACAATGCAGTTCAAGAAATAGTTAATAAAATATTTCCCCCCCCAAAATTTAAAAAAATCAATCAATAGGCAACACAATACATTTATATAACAATAATGAGGCTCTATACAGGAGTGACCGGTACCGAGTCAACCCATAGAGTTCCAGTCATTGCGCTAATGCTAGTTAGCAATTGTGCTAGCGCTAGTTAGTAACTTCCTTCAAACTGCACTAAGAGACATAAAAATAGTATCCACCAGTTCATCTGACTGGGGAAGTAGATAAAAGGCATCATTGCCAAAGTCCCAAAGTTTCAGCACATGCTCTGCTATAAAACCGGAATAGCCTACCCAGCATGATTTGAAAAAAATGAACCGGCAGGAAAGCGGCCTCCATTCGCTATTTGAGTGCATACGGATTACATATTTTTCCCCCGCCCCGGTTCCTGCCCATTTGATAATAGGACATTCTAAATCAAAACAAATTTGACATATTAGTAAAGACAAGATTAAACTGAGAATAGTCTTGTGTGACGTTTTTTTTGTTGCGACTTTCTCAAGTCATCAATAGCCTATAGTCGCATCATGCAGCCCATATATGTTATGATTTCTAAGACATTCTATGGTTTGTATCAGTCACAACTAAAGTTGCCAAATAACTAAATCTAGCGTAGGCTATAGGACCTGTTTCAAATGATCACTTTTACGCTCAATATAACCACTTTGTATGCGCATTCGCTTTGCAATGGGAAAAATATCCTTTCTATTTTATTCAGTTAAGTTCAATTTATATTCCTCTTACTATAAAATCATATAAAATAATGGCACAACACTTATAAGCATATCTTGTCTGCTAAATGAACAAGCCTATGGCATGGCACACAGCCAGATAACATACAGTAGGCCAACTCATATTCTCTTCTTCTGAAATACATTTTCTTCATATCCTAATGTTTCTTTAGACCTGCCTCCGATACCATGCATTTGGAAAGTATTTAGACCCATTCACTTTTTTCATCAATATACATACAATGCCACATAATGACAAAGCAAAAACTGTTTTTTAGAAGTGTTTGCAAATGTATGAAAAAAAACTAAAATATTACACATGTTTTCAGACCCTTTACTGAGTAGTTTTTAGAAGCACCTTTGGCAGCGATTACAGCCTCTAGTCTTCTTGGGTATGATGCTACAAGCTTGGCACACCTGTATTTGGGGAGTTTCTCCTAATTCTTCTCTGTAGATCCTCTCAAGCTCTGTCAGGTTGGATGGGGGGGCATAGCTGCACAGCTATTTCATGTCTCTCCAGAGATGTTCAAGCCCGGTCTCTGGCTGGGCCACTCAAGGACATTCAGCTGTGTGCTTAGGGGTCATTGTCCTGTTGGAAGGTGAACCTTCACCCCAGTCTGATGTCTTGAACGCTCTGGAGCAGGTGTTCGTCAAGTATCTCTCTGTACTTTGCTCCATTCATCTTTCCCTTGATCCTGACTAGTCTCCCAGTCCCTGCCTCTGAAAAACATCCCCACAGCATGATCCTGCCACCACCATGCTTCACCGTAGGGATGGTTCCAGACGGGACGCTTGGCATTCAGGCCAAAGAGTTCAGTCTTGGTTTCATCAGACTAGAAAATATTTTTTTTCATGGTCTGAGAGTCCTTTAGATAGCCTTTGGCAAACTCCATGTGGGCTGTCATGTGCCTTTTACTGATCGGTGGCTTCCATCTAGCCACTCTACCATAAAGGCCTGATTGGTGGAGTGCTGTAGAGATGGTTGTCCTTCTGGAAGGTTCTCCATCTCCACAGAGGAACTCTGGAGCTCTGTCGGAGTGACCATCGGGTTCTTGGTCATCTCCCTGACCAAGGCCCTTCTCCCCCGATTTCTCAGAAGAGTCTTGGTGGTTCCAAACTTCTGCCACTGTGTTCTTGGGGACCTCTAATGCTGCAGAAATGTTTTGTTTCTCTTCCTCAGATCTGTGCCTCGACACAATCCTATCTCGGAGCTCTACGGACAATTCCTTCGGCCTCGTGGCTTGGTTTTTGCTCTGACATGCACTGTCAACTGTGGAACCTGATATAGATGTGTGTGCCTTTCCAAATCATGTCCAATCAAGTGAATTTACCACAGGTAAATTCAATCAAGTTGTAGAAACATCTCAAGGATGATCAATGGAAACAGGATGCACCTGAGCTCAATTTTGAGCCTCATAGCAAAGGGGTTGAGTTCTTATGTACAGTATATAAGGTATTTCAGTTGTTTTAATTTTTAATACATTTGCAAACATTTCTAAAAACCTGTTTAATTTGTCATTATGGGGTATTGTGTGTAGATTGATCAGGAAACATTTTTATTTAATCCATTTTAGAATAAGGCTGTAACGTAACAAATGTGGAAAAGGTCAAGGGGTCTGAATACTTTCTGAATGCACTGTAAATACATTTTTTGTGATTGTGTATATTAAACTATTATACTTTTTTAAGATGTAGATGTTCCAAAGGCACGCATCAGTGGCGTGGAGGCCTGGAGATGCTAAACGTGTTTATGTTTTTTAACGGTCAATTACTGTGAGATGGGCATTCTTTTGCATGACAATAACCGGCTGACAAAATGTCATGACTGCCACAGCCTTAGTCAGGGTCAAGAAGATCGTTCTAAGAGTTGGTCAGAGATGATGCACTCAAGTGTTTTCGAAAGGAAAGAAAGAATGTATACCTGACTGTAGTTTTTGATGTCAGTGTTGGTTTCTTGAGGAGGGGAGTGACTCTGGCCAATTTGGGGTCAGAAATTTAGTTCTTGAGGGAAGGGAGGAATGGGAGAAGGTCTCCAGAGATGGTCTTGAGGAGGGGACAAGGTCTAGTGGGCAGGTTGTCGGGCGGCCGAACCTCACTATTCGCAGGACTTCATCTGGAAAGGGAGGGGAAAAAGAGGTCAAGGCGTAGGGTTGTTATGTGTGAGTGGGACCAGCGGACTCAATAGGCTGAGTGAATGAGGAGTGGATGTCGTTAACCTTTTCAAAGTGGTTGACAAAGGGATGGAGGGGGAGTGTAGAGGATTAAGAAGGGAGAACAAGGTGGAAAAGAGTTTCCTAGGGTTAGAGGCAGAAGCTTGAAATTGAGTGATAGAAAGTGGCTTTAGCAGCAGATACAGAGGAAGAGAAGGTAGAGGAGGAGGGGGTGAAAGGATGATAATTCCTCCGGAAGTTTAGTTTTCCTCCATTTTCTCTCAGCTGCCCACAGCCCTGTTCTGTAAACTCGCAATGAGTCACTTAGTCACGCAGCAGGAGAGGAGAGCCGAACCGGCTGGGAGGAAAGGAGGCAGTGCGAGTTGTAGGATGCAGAAAGATCAGACAGTAGGGTTGAAGAGGCAGAATCAGGAGACTGGAGGGAGAAGGATTTAGCAGAAAGGAGAGATGATAGGATAGAAGAGGAGAGAGTAATGTGTACTGTTATTTTTTTTGTTTATTTCACTTATCTACTTCACTTGCTTTGGCAATGTTAACATATGTTTCCCATGCCAATAAAGCCCCTTGAATTGAATTGAATTGAGTAGTGGGAGAGAGAGAGCGAAGATTGAGGTGGCGCATGACCATCTGGGTAAGGGCTGAGTGGTTAGGGTTGGAGAAAAGGGAGACAGAAAAGGAAACAAAGTAGTGATCAGAGACCTGGAGGGGGGTTGCAGTGAGATTAGTAGGAAAACAGAGACCTGGAGGGGGGTTACAGTGAGATTAGTAGGAGAACAGAGACCTGGAGGGGGGTTACAGTGAGATTAGTAGGAGAACAGAGACCTGGAGGGGGGTTACAGTGAGATTAGTAGGAGAACAGAGACCTGGAGGGGGGTTGCAGTGAGATTAGTAGGAGAACAGAGACCTGGAGGGGGGTTACAGTGAGATTAGTAGGAGAACAGAGACCTGGAGGGGGGTTACAGTGAGATTAGTAGGAGAACAGAGACCTGGAGGGGGGTTGCAGTGAGATTAGTAGGAGAACAGAGACCTGGAGGGGGGTTGCAGTGAGATTAGTAGGAGAACAGAGACCTGGAGGGCGGTTGCAGTGAGATTAGTAGGAGAACAGAGACCTGGAGGGGGGTTGCAGTGAGATTAGTAGGAGAACAGAGACCTGGAGGGGGGTTGCAGTGAGATTAGTAGGAGAACAGAGACCTGGAGGGGGGTTGCAGTGAGATTAGTAGGAGAACAGAGACCTGGAGGGGGGTTACAGTGAGATTAGTAGGAGAACAGAGACGTGGAGGGCGGTTGCAGTGAGATTAGTAGGAGAACAGAGACCTGGAGGGGGGTTGCAGTGAGATTAGTAGGAGAACAGAGACCTGGAGGGGGGTTGCAGTGAGATTAGTAGGAGAACAGAGACCTGGAGGGCGGTTGCAGTGAGATTAGTAGGAGAACAGAGACCTGGAGGGGGGTTGCAGTGAGATTAGTAGGAGAACAGAGACCTGGAGGGCGGTTGCAGTGAGATTAGTAGGAGAACAGAGACCTGGAGGGGGGTTGCAGTGAGATTAGTAGGAGAACAGAGACCTGGAGGGGGGTTGCAGTGAGATTAGTAGGAGAACAGAGACCTGGAGGGGGGTTGCAGTGAGATTAGTAGGAGAACAGAGACCTGGAGGGGGGTTACAGTGAGATTAGTAGGAGAACAGAGACCTGGAGGGGGGTTACAGTGAGATTAGTAGGAGAACAGAGACCTGGAGGGGGATTGCAGTGAGATTAGTAGGAGAACAGAAACCTGGAGGGGGGTTGCAGTGAGATTAGTAGGAGAACAGAGACCTGGAGGGGGATTGCAGTGAGATTAGTAAACAAAAAGCCTCTAGTAAAGATCTAGTAAAGATTGCCCTATATGGTTGTGAGGTCTGAGGTCCACTCACCAGCCAAACTATATCCACTTATTACCAAAATCCAGAAGAAAGCTGTTCAATTCCACAACCACCTAAAGGAAAGTGATGCACAAACCTTCCATCACAAAGCCCAAATCTTTAAGGAGATGAATCTAGGGTAGAGTCCTCTCAGCCAGCTGGTTCTGGCGCTCTGTTCACAAATACAAACAGAGACCCAGGACAGCAACACAATTAGACCCAACCAACTTTTGAAAACAAAAAAAGAGAACTACTTGACACATTGGAAAGAATCAACACAAAAATTGGAGGGAATTGGAATTGCCCTAAACAGACAGTACACAGTGGCTCAGTTGGTAGATCATGGCGCTTGCAATTCCCACAGGGGTCCAGTAAGAGAAAATGTATGCACTCACTACTGTAAGTCGCTCTGGATAACAGCGTCTGCTAAGTGACTAAAATGTAAATGTAAAATGTACCTGACCACTGTGACTGACCCAAAACTAAGAAAAGCCTTTGCTATATACAGACTTATTGAGCATAGCCTTGCTATTGAGAGAGGTCGCCATAAGCAGACCTGGCACTCAAGAAAAGACAGGATATGTAGCCATTGCCCACAAAATGAGGTGGAAACCGAGCTGCACTTTCAAACTTCCTGCCATATAAGAGACATATTTCCCTCAAATTACACAAACCCACAAAGAATTGGAACACAAACCACATTTTGACAAACTCTCGTATCTGTTAGGTGAAATACCGCAGTGTGCAATCCCAGCAAAAAATGTGTGACAACCAGTGAGTCAAACACCAATGTAAATATAGGCTGTATTTATCTGCCTATTTATTTCCCCCCCAGTCATTCTACTATTGTAACATTCAAAATTAAAAAGGCACTCGTGCATCTGAGCAATATTTTTTGCAGGTGCATGGTAACAGTTGAACAAGATGAAGGATAAAGGAAACCGCACACTGCTCTTGATAGTATCACTGATCTTTAATAAGCTTACGTATCGGTCTCACGGCCTTCGTCAGAGCTATTGTAACACAAAAAGTTTTATACTACATATTGTAACTGATAATAATAGAATGTCCATCTGATTATAATATAAACTGTTAATGTCTGAATGTTTTTGTCTTTGTTTTGTTTAATTCGATAAAGCCACTTTGGAGAGAGCACTCAGTCGTTTGTATCTACAATATAGTACAGTTAAGTATGACTCTCAAGGCTTAACATTCTATACAATAGCCTCACAAATGAATGGACCACAGTGCTTTGAAGAATGTGATGACACAGTATCTTGTCAGCATCATCTGGGGAGGGGTTGGTAGGAGAGAGAGGGGTACATTGTTAGCATAAGCAGATGGCTTTAAACATTACAAGTCGTCCTGGTAATCAGTGATCTAAAAGAAACAGCTGAGAGAGCAGTGGAGCTGCGGCTCTGTGTCTCTGTGAGTCTCTGTGATCACAGAACAAAGACAGTGGCTGTCGTTGGAGTTTCTTATCTCTATTAACATCCCGCAAAGACTCAATTGCCTCTCCTACAGAGACAGATCTTCCTATTTAGCTACATCAAAGACAGAAAGCTCAGACTAAAGGTGATGCCTGTAAATCCTGAATATCGTGCAGGGGTGCTTACAGTATTTACCGTATGGGGGGGTGGGGGGTGTTTAGGGCAAGCTGTAGATGTAGAGGAGTTTTGAGTGACACATGGGCTGTAGAGGATGGGCAGATGGTGGGGAAAGCAGTAGGTCTGTCCCAGATGAAAGTCGTCTGTTCTTTCAACCAATTGATTGGTCTAAATGTTTAAATGTGTATCTTTCCATATATAGACACACCCTATGTGTTTAAAATAAAACAACTATATGCATTGAGCTTTTTCTGATGCTTTAAGCTTACTGTTTAATGAAATAAGACACAAATGACACAAGGAAGCCAGAGATTTGGAAAACCAGCAGAAAAAAAACCTGACTTGACCCAACTATTCTCCTCCCTCTCCTGCTGGCTTTCGCAGATTCTGCCATTACTCTCCTGAAGTTGCCGGTATTGGGCTACACAAGGAGTTGGCAACCTTCTCATGTGGAATGCCAATTTATCTATTTCTACCGATCTGCATGCCAGTTATGGTTGTCATTATGCACATTTTCTTGGAACAGTTTAATTTAATTTATAACAACATCTTCCTATCTCAAAATCATAATTAATCAAAATTCTGTCCAAGTCTAAAGGAAAATGAAGTCGTATGTATGTGTATATACAATGCCTTGCAATAGTATTCCCCCTTGCCATTTTTCTTATTTTGTTGCATTACAACTTGTAATTTAAATGGATTTTTATTTGGATTTCATGTAATGGACATACACATACACAAAATAGTCCAAATTGGTGAAGTGAAATGAAACAAATTCAAAAGTGGAAAAGTGGTGCGTGTATTTGTATTCACCCCTTTGCTATGAAGCCCCTAAATAAGATCTGGTGGAAACAATTACCTTCAGAAGTCACATAATTAGTTAAATAAAGTCCACCTGTGTTCAATCTAAATGTCACATAATCTGTCACATGATCTCAGTATATATACACCTGTTCTGAAAGGCCCCAGAGTCTGCGACACCACTAAGCAAGGGGCACCACCAAGCATGCGGCACTATGAAGACCAAGGAGCTTTCCAAACAGGTCAGGGACAAACTTGTGGAGAAGTACAGATCACGGTTGGGTTATAAAAAAATTGCAGAAACTTTGAGCACCATTAAATCCATTATTAAAAAATGGAAAGAATATGGCACGACAGCAAACCTGCCAAGAGAGGGCCGCCCACCAAAACTCATGGACCAGGCAAGGAGGGCATTAATCAGAGAGGCAACAAAGAGAGCAAAGATAACCCTGAAGGAGCTGCAAAGCTCCACAGCGGATTGGAGTATTTGTCCATAGGACCACTTTAAGCCATACACTACACGGAGCTGGGCTTTAAGGAAGTGTGGCCAGAAAAGAAGCCATTGCTTAAAGAAAAAAATAAGCAAACACGTTAGGTGTTCACCAAAAGGCATGTGGGAGACTCCCCAAACATATGAAAGAAAGTATTCTGGTCAGATGAGACTAAAATTGTGCTTTTTGGCCATCAAGGAAAACGTTATGTCTGGCACAAACCCAACACCTCTCATCACCCCGAGAACACCATCCCCACAGTGATGCATGGTGGTGGCAGCATCATGCTGTGGGGATGTTTTTCATCGACAGGGACTGGGAAACTGGTTAGAATTGAAGGAATGATGGATGGCGCTAAATACAGGGAAATTCTTGTGGGAAACCTGTTTCAGTCTTCCAGAGATTTGAGACTGGGATGGAGGTTCACCTTCCAGCAGGACAATGACCCTAAGCACACTGCTAAAGCAACACTCGAGTGGTTTAAGTGGAGACATTTAAATGTCTTGGAATGGCCTAGTCAAAGCCCAGACCTCAATCCAATTGAGAATCTGTGGTGTGACTTAAAGATTGCTGTACACCAGCGGAACCCATCCAACTTGAAGGAGCTGGAGCAGTTTTGCCTTGAAGAATGGGCAAAAGTCCCAGTAGCTAGATGTGCCAAGCTTATAGAGACATACCCCAAGATACTTGTAGCTCTAATTGCTACAAAAGATGGCTCTACAAAGTATTGACTTTGGGGGGGTGAATAGTTATTCACGCTGAAGATTTCAGTTTTTTTGTCTTATTTCTTGTTTGTTTCACAATAAAAAATATTTAGCATCTTCAAAGTGGTAGGCATGTTGTGTAAATCAAATGATACAACCCCCCAAAAAATCTATTTTAATTCCAGGTTGTAAGGCAAGAAAATTGGAAAAATGCCAAGGGGGTGAATACTTTTGCAAGCCACTGTGTGTGTGTGTTTGTTTGTTTGTTTGTTTGTTTGTTTGTTTGTGTGTGTGTGTGTGTGTGTGTGTGTGTGTGTGTGTGTGTGTGTGTGTGTGTGTGTGTGTGTGTGTGTGTGTACCAGTCAAAAGTTAGGACACAACTACTCATTCCAGGGTTTTTCTACATTGTAGAATAATAGTGAAGACATCAAAACTCTGAAATAACAAATATGGAATCATGTAGTAACCAAAAAAGTATTAAACAAATCAAAATATATTTTAGATTCTTCAAAGTAGCCACCCTTTGCCTTGATGACAGCTTTGCACACGCTTGGCATTCTCTCAACCAGCTTCATGAGATAGTCACCTGGAATGCATTTCATTGAACAAGTGTGTCTTGTTAAAAGTTAATTTGTGGACTTTTTTCTTAATGTGTTTGAGCAAATCAGTTGTGTTGTGACAAGGTAGTGGTGGTATACAGAAGATAGCCCTATTTGGTAAAAGACCAAGTCCATATTGTGGCAGGAACAGCTTAAATAAGCAAAGAAAAACAACAATCCATCATTATTTCAAGAACTTAGAAAGTTTCTTCAAGTGCAGTCGCAAAAACCATGAAGAGCTATGATGAAACTGGCTGTCATGAGGACCGCCACAGGAAGACCCAGAGTTACCTCTGCTGCAGAGGATAGGTTCATTAGAGTTAACTTCACCTAATATTGCAGCCCAAATAAAGTAACAGACACATCTCAACATCAACTGTTCAGAGGAGACTGCATGAATCAGGCATTTGTGGTCAAGCTACTGCAAATAAACCACTACTAAAGCACACCAATAAGAAGAAGACACTTGCTTGGGCCAAGAAACACAAGCAATGGACATCCTTTGGTTTGATGAGTCAAAACTTGAGACGCACAGTAGATGAATGGATGATCTCAGCATGTGTGGTTCCCACCACGAAGCATGGAGATGGAGGTGTGATGGTGTGGGAGTGTTTTGCTGGTGACACTGTCTGTGATTTATTTAGAATTCAAGGCACACTTAACCAGCAAGGCTACCACAGCATTCTGCTGCGATACGCCATCCCATCTAGCTTGCGGTTAGTGGGACTATCAAAACACACCTCCAGGCTGTGTAAAGGCTATTTGACCAAGAGGGAGAGTGATGGAGTGCTGCATCAGATGACCTGTCCTCCACAATCACCTGACCTCAACCCAATTGAGATGGTTTGGGATGAGTTTGACCGCAGAGTGAAGGAAAAGCAGCCAACAAGTGGTCAGCATATGTGGGAACTCCTTCAAGACTGTTGGAAAAGCATTCCTCATGAAGCTGGTTGAGAGAATGCCAATAGTGTGCAAAGCTGTCATCAAGGCAAAGGGTGGCTCCTTTGAAGAATCTCAAATATAAAATATATTTTGATATGTTTAACACTTTTTGGTTACTTCATGATTTCATATGTGTAATTTCATAGTTTTTATTCTACAATGTAGAAAATAATAAAAATAAAGAAAACCCTTGAATGAGTAGGGTGTGTGTGTTTACACAGTGCATTCAGAAAGTATTCAGACCCCTTGACTTTTTCCACATTTTGTTAAATTACAGCCTTATTCTAAAATTGATTAAATTGTTGTTTTTCCTCAACAATCTGCACACAATACTGAATAAAAAACGAATAATGAAATGACATTTACATAAGTATTCAGACCCTTTACTCATTACTTTGTTGAAGCACCTTTGGCATTGATTACATTCTCAAGTCTTCTTGAGTATGACGCTACAAGCTTAGCACATCTGTATGTCATGACTTTACTATCATTAATCTGATGACTGTTATTTATCAAATCACCTATGTTTAATTGTTACCCTATTTAAATGAATCATGTAAGAAATAACTCATTAGGAATTTGGGGCACCACGAGAGCGGTGCCCCAACAAATTGTACTACACAAATTGGTTTAATTATTTATTTACTCGCTAACTAAACGATAAAACATAACATACACACTTAAAACATGAGATAAAGGTCCCTAGCGGATTGAAAACATATGGCAGCTTGTTACACAGAAAATGAAGAGGGGTGGGAGAGAGAGAGTAAAAGGGACACTTATCATTGAGACATTTTAGAACTATTCTCACAGTAATCATATACTTCGCACATGAACCGCCGCCCGTTTGAAGTAAGAAATCATGGATGTATTTACGTGTGAGTGTCATTCGCCATTTATCTCTGTCGGACCCAGCCCTCTTTAGGAAGAGTGGTGGGTTGGCCTTTCAACGGCAAGCTTGTAAGGCCCTGATTGTCCAAAAGGTATCCCCGCCCCGTCTTCTTACTGTTGTTCACTCTGGACAATAGTCCTTGGAAGTGGTTAGCCAGCCGTGTCGACATTTCCCATCGGTGATGAGAGTAGGAGAATACAGAGATTTGAGGATAGAAGTAGAATGGGATGGTTTGAGGAGTAGTAGGATGGTCCCTCCTAAATTCGCTTTTCTCAATATTTTACTTAGGACAGCTAATCAGACATACCAGTGATTGTCTGGGAGATGAGCTTCTCTCCTACACCTCGTGTTGATTTTCAGGATTTAGACCACTTTACACGCGCAGCTGCAACCTGCCAATGTTCTGGTCTGATATGTTAATTCTTAACCAGTCCTTTTATGCACTCTGGTCGAAAAGGACGGTTCCATCAGGCTGACACACTCTCTGACCTCACTTGGGGCATGGCTACTTACTGTGCAAAGGTATATGATAGCAAATTATATTTTATGACTCCTAAAATCACATGCATATCTTAACAAAATCACCTTCATCATTTGTTCATGTTATATCCACAACCTATTGGATGAAAACTTGACAGATAAAGGGGATATACTTTCCAATTTACAGTATATCCTTTATACCATTTTTGATGACATCACTAAATAAAAACCAATATGACGGTAGTTTTCTATAGCTTACCACAGACCATTCCCCACATTCTTATGTTAGAATTATTGTTCCGGTATTCACTTTTTTTACGTGTTACAGTTTTGGCAGGAAAAGCGTGTTAACAAAGACTGGAAGGGGATAGAGAGTCCCCTTCTCTGGTAATTTACAACAAGGTGTGAACTGTCAGCTCCCCAGCAGCTCCCTCCCCCTCTGTGGGTGAGAGATGGCCTGGGTTCTGTCATCCCCCGCCAAGCTGATCTGATCCATTCTGATCCTCACAGGACAGTCATGACATGTATTTGGGGAGATTCTCCCATTCTCTGCAGTTCCTCTCAAGCTCTGCCAGGTTGGATGGGGAGTGTCGCTGCACAGATATTTTCAGGTCTCTCCAAAGATGTTCGATCGCGTTCAAGTCCGGGCTCTGGCTGGGCCACTCAAGGACATTGAGACTTGTCTCGAAGCCACTCCTGCGTTGTCTTGGCTGTGTGCTTAGTGTTGTTGTCCTGTTGGAAGGTGAACCTTTGCCCCAGTCCCAGAACCTGCTCCATAGCGCTCAGGACTTCATCAAGGATCTCTCTCTACTTTGCTCCGTTCATCATTCCCTCGATCCTGACTAGTCTCCCAGTCCCTGCCGCTGAAAACATCCCCACAGCATGATGCTGCCACCACCATTATTTACCGTAGGGATGGGGCCAGGTTTCGTGATGCTTGGCATTCAGGCCAAAGAGTTCAATCTTGGTTTCATCAGACCAGAGAATCTTGTTTCTCATGGTCTGAGAGTCTTTTAGCTGCCTTTTGGTAAACTCCCAAGCGGGCTGTCATGCCTTTTACTGAGGAGTGGCTTCTGTCTGGACACTCTACCTTAAAAACCTCTTCAGGATCCGACCCTTTTTTCAATTTTCGCCTAAAATGACATACCCAAATCTAACTGCCTGGAGCTCAGTACCTGAAGCAAGGCTATACATATTCTTGATATCATTTGAAAGGAAACCCTTTGAGGTTTGTGGAAATGTGAAATTAATGTAGGAGAATATAAGACATTAGATATGGTAAAAGATAATACAAAGAAAACTTTTTTTTTGTACCATCAGCTTTGAAATGCAGGAGAAAGACATAATGTATTATTCCAGCCCAGGCGCAATTTACATTGTGGCCACTAGATGGCATCAGTTTATGTGCAAAGTTTTAGACTGATCCAATGAACCATTGCATATCTGTTCAAAATGTTGTATCAAGACTGCCCAAATGTGCCTAATTGGTTTATTAATATATTTTCAAGTTCATAATTGTGCACTCTCCTCAAACAATAGCATGGTATTATTTCACTGTTATAGCTACTGTAAATTGGACAGTGCAGTTAGATGAACAAGAATTTAAGCTTTCTGCCCATATCAGATATGTCTATGTCCTGGGAATTTGTTTTGTTATTTACAACCTCATGCTAATCACATTAGCCTACGTTAGCTCAACCGACCGTTAAAGGCCTGATTGGTGGAGTGCTGCAGAGATGGTTGTCCTTCTGGATGGTTCTCCCATCTCCACAGAGGATCTCTGGAGTTCTGTAAGTGATCTTCAGGTTCTTGGTCACCTCCCTGACCAAGACCCTTCTCCCCTGATTGCTCAGTTTGGCCGGGCGGCCAGCTCTAGGAAGAGTCTTGATGGTTCTAAATTTCTTCCATTTAAGAATGATGGAGGCCACTGTGTTCTTGGAGAACTTCAATGCTGCAGACATTTTTGGTACTCTTCCCAAGATCTATGCCTCGACACAATCCTGTCTCAGAGCTCTACAGACAATTCCTTTGACCTCATGGCTTGTTTTTTTTCTCTGACATGCACTGTCAACTGTGGGAACTTATATAGACAGGTGTGTGCCTTTCCAAATCATGTCCAATCAATTGAATTTACCACAGGTGGACTCCAAGTTGTAGATACATCTCAAGGATGAGCAATAGAAACAGGATGCATCTGAGCTCAATTTCGAGTCTCATAGCAAAGGTTCTAAATTTATAAAAATGTCTAAAAACCTGTTTGTTTTTATCATTATGGGGTATTGTGTGTCTATTGATTAGGAAAACATTTGATCAATTTTAGAATAATGTGGAAAAGGGAAGAGGGAAGGGGTCTGAATACTTTCCGAATGCACTGTACTTGACAAATGTAAAATACATACCTAGGGGATGTAGCTGGGATGAAGCCCCTGCCATGGTTGCACTGTAGAGTGAAGCGTTCAGATTGTGTTTGCTGGAGTTGGATGCCTCAGTTAGAATCCTCAGACCTGCCGTCTGTGTGTTTCTGCAAGTCTTTGTTTGAGGGACGCTTTTCAAACTAGCCGACAAGAAGAGATGGACAGGTGAAGAGGTGACCAGGTTTAAAGCTGACCTCAGTACGACCCCCAGTGCATTCCAGGAAGGTTTTATTTGAACTCAATAGTTTGTGTTATGAAGACATTATTATCTTCTCGAGTTCTCTCTCCCTGACTGGTTTCATGCTGATTGGAATGAACTGCACAATTACTTGGGTTGCTGAATTTTTACACAGGCTTTGTCAAACTGAATATATATACTGCCCAGCATATGGCATTGTCTGTTCCACTGTAATCGAATCACTTGTAATGGCATTTTATACTGTTGTGTTTAATGTACCCAGCTGTTGTTCCTCATCCCTCTGGCATGTCATCCTGCATCTCTGTCACTGTTCAGCCGCTTCATGCTGCTTCCTGCATAGCCCTCCATCTCTCATGTTCTGCCTCATGTTCTGTCCATCGCTCACTCTCTATTCCCCTCTTTCTCTCTAGCTCTCTCATGCTCTCCAAATAAACAATCCAAAAAGAGAGTGCATCCTATTATAGGACCACTTGTATGTACTGTATGCTATGCTACATGGATGTTGCAGGTTGATTGGCCAGTTGGATGTGTTTCTCAGAGGCCCAGTAAAACTAGTGGAACATCATTAAAAGCAGAGAATGAACTACAAATGAGTTGTAAACCATAGTTTACACTTAACTAGATGCATGGTCTCTATGGTAAGCTTTGGTAAGCCAAAGTAAGAAGAACGTATCAGAGCAGCTCCCTTTCATTTAACTGGGGAAGAAATTAAGAGGCGTTTGTTTATCCTTTCTACCTTGTTGGATGTAGAAAAAGAAAAGCATGTTTATGTTTCTCTCTCCCCCACCGTGTGGGATTCAGTGATTTATTTATGAGTTCATTCAATATTTATCTTCACAATAATATTCCCACTCTGGAGCTGCCGAATAGTGTGTGAAGCAGCTTTTTTACTAACTCACGTTCTCTGTGGGGAAAGTGGGGTGAGACAAATATTTTATCAGCCAAAGATGGCAGGGAGCCGCAGGGAAAGCCACCATCTACAATAATCCATTCATACACGCTGCAGCCTCCGATCCCTGTCATATCTGCATCTCATCACTAAAATGTGTCAGTCAGCTGCTGCACTGTGACTGATTCTCTCCTTTGTGAACACATCAGCTAAGGTGACAGCTCCTTTGTTGTTTGTTGTCGCCTATTATCACATCTCTCTTCTCCCAATACACAAAATATAAAATGTTCCCTCAAAGAAGAAATTCGAATTTCCCTCAAAGTCAATGTTAGTCTAGAAACTCAAACACATTTCACTTACCGCAAAGCTTAGAATCGAAAAAAAGCACCACCCTTTGACACACTTCTCTTTATAAACTGAAAAATGCAACGCTGTAACTAAATGATTCACAGTTCTGCACCTCACCGGGAGAAAGAATGAGGAGAGAGAGGGTGATTTAATCTAAAGTCTAATCTCCATTCTTATTGCCTTCCTCCGTGTGTGCTGGCCTGTGTTACTCCTCTAAACGCTGGAGTCCTTGTCCGTCTCAGGGAGGCAGATGGACCCTGACAGCTCTGACTTGTGTTCATCACAGCTCTTGTCACATTTCACGCGTCAGAGGGATAACCCCTCAGCAGCCTCAATCACAACTTAAGCAAATCCCCTCTGCCTGTGGGCCTGGCTGCTCGGCTGCCTGATAAAGGGGGATGGATGGAAAGATTGAAAGGCCCTTTTTCTTTCGTTTAACTTGGAGATTGTAAAACCTCAATGTCTCGCCGTAGGGGAAGAGCGGTAAAAATGGCTTGTAGCGTTCGTTTACGTAGATGTGTGAAGAAAGAGATTGAAAAATACAGCACGGCTTTAAGGCCTGTAAGCCTTCTATCTAAGACTTAGATATAAGGGTCCCCTCCTCCTCCACCTCCCGCACCTCCTGCTCCTGCTTCTCCAGCTTCTCCTCCTCTCCCACCTACTTCTCCTACGCCTCTCCCACCTTTTGCTCCTGCTTTTCCTCCTGCTTCTCCCCCCCCCACCCCCGGCTCCTGCCACTCCTGCTTCTCCTCCCCCTGATTCTGCTTCTCCTCCTTCTTTACTTCCCCCACCTCCTGTTTTCCCTCCCCCACCTCCCCCTCCTCCTGCTTCTCCTCCACCTTCCCCTTCTCCTGCTTCTCCAACTCCCCCTGCCTCTGCTTCTCCACCTCCACCTCCCCCTGTTCCTGCTTCTCCTCCACCTCCCTCTACGCCTGCTTCTCCTCCACCTCCCTCTACTCCTGCTTCTCCTCCACCTCCACTTCCCGCTACTCCTGCCTCTCCTCCTGCTTCTCCTCCTTCTCTACCTCCCCCTTCTCCTGCTTCTCCTCCTCCAATTCCCCCACCTCTTTCTCCTGCTTCTCCTTCTCCAACTTCTCCTGCTTCTCCTCCTTCTCCACCTCCCCCTGCTTCTCCTCCTTCTCCACCTACCCCTGCTCCTGCTTCTCCTCATTCTCTACCTCCCCCACCTCCACCTTCTCCACCTTTTCCTGCTTCTCCTCCTTCTCCACCTCCCCCTGCTCCTGCTTCTCCTCGTTCTCTACCCCCCCCACCTCCACCTTCTCCACCTTCTCCTGCTTCTCCTCCTTTTCCACCTCCCCCACCTCCCCCTGCTCCTGCTTCTCCTCTACCTCCCCCTACTCCTGCTTCTCCTCTACCTTATCCTGCTTCTCCTCCCCCTCTCCCTCCTTCTCCACCTTCTCCAGCTTCTCTTCCTTCTCCACCACCCCCACCTCTTGCTTCTCCACCTGCTCCTGCTTCTTCTCCATCTGCTCCTGCTTCTCCTCCTTCTCTACCTCCCCCTGCTCCTGCTTCTTGTCCTCCACCTCCCCCACTTCATGCTTCTCCTCCTTCTCCTACTTCTCAATAGAGTGATTCTCCCTCTTTAATCCTTAGGACGGTGAGTTTACAGGAATGTATCCAAGAAAGGCTCACACACACATCTGTCCCATGCCGCCCGGGCCACGCTGTGCTACACCATCTGCCCTCACACACAAACATTCCATTCAAACCTGAGGATGAGCAAGTCCGGATAGTGTTTCCTCCTCCCCCGCACCCCGCGCTGACATACACACTAATTTCACACATGTATACATACTGTCGACACACACACTGTCAGTACACTGCTGATATATTATTTGGTCTGAAACAATTTACCTAGAAGTCTCTCAGCAGAGATGAAGACAAATAGGCAGAGAGGTACAGTTGATGAGCTTGTCATTCTACATACTCATCAGGAGTGTGTCAGTGTGTTGTTCCACGTGTGTGAGCATGTGTGGGAGCGTATTGCTTGAGAGCTAATAAGAAAATAGCCTCATTTGCAGTATTTGCTTATGGAGCTAAACATACCATATGTCAACAAGTAATGGGTTTATTTCTGTCAAGATATAATGAAGGCATGCTTGATAGTGCTGTAGTAGTAGTAATTTACACTGTGTCATACACTGGAACATGCTAATACAATGTTGTTAATAAAGTTATTATAGTGGTAGTGATGGGGAGAGAAATCGATAAAGTTACATCTCAGGATATTGTTTTTGACGATGTATCGATAATATTGCAATATTCTTTTTGCAGTAGTTGGCTGTACCTGTCACACCCTGATCTGTTTCACCTGTCCTCATTATTGTCTCCACCCCCTCCAGGTGTCGCTTGTTTTCCCCAGTGTATTTATCCCTGTGTTTCCTGTCTCTCAGTGCCAGTTCGTCTTGTATGTCCAAACCTATCAGCGTTTTTCCCGTTTTCCTGCTTGGCCTTTTCTCCTTTTTCTAGTCCTCCCGGTTTTGACCCTTGCCTGTTGTGGACTCTGTACCTGTCTGCCTGACTATTCTGCCTGCCCTGTCCTCGAGCCTGCCTGCCACTCTGCACCACCTAGACTCTGATCTGGTTATGACCTTTTGCCTGTCCATGAACATTCTCTTGCCTATTCCCTTTGGATTTATTAAACATCTTAAACTCCAACCATCTGCCTCCTGTGTCTGCATTTGTGTCTTGCCTAGTGTCATGATAGTACCTGCACCAAAACTCTAGTATTTTTCCTTCATAGCTTGTTCTACATCTACAGTACTTTTTAAATAAGGAGCCAATTTGTTTTTAGCATTTTTATTTCCATGACTGATGAAAAGTTGTTTTCTCATGGCCCTCTCTTATCCTTCTGCTACAGACATATGGTGAGCAATATGTTTGGAACATCGAATTGCAATGAAATCACAGTATCGAATCGCAATAGATATAGAATCATGAAAATCACAATATATATCATATCGGCGCCTTAGTATCGTGATAATATCGTATTGTGAGGTCCCTGGCGATACCCAGTCCTAGTACACAGGCCTATAAGAACAATCTACTGTATAGTGTTACAGTGAATGCTTTTCAATCATGGAGTATAGACTCAATCTAGGCCTGGGAAACCAGCCCCGTACTGTACAGAAACTGATTGAACTAGCACATGTGGCATTTTCATAGTTTTTTTTCTTACATATTTGTTGACGGCTGATTCCGTTTGCTGGGTTTTTATTGGTTTGCACTCGTCAGCTCATCTAATAAAACACGAGCTGATATGGGAGAGGGAAAATAAAAAGCCATAAAAAAACAAAAATTAAGAGGAATGAACTGTCAGCAGTTTGCCTGGATTAGGATTTATGGTTAACAAGCCAGTGTTGTGGGATGGGATAGAATTGTACTGCAGCAGTGTGCTGAGGCAAGCACATATAGGGAAGGGTTAAGATTCTTTACTGTGGCATTTTGTGATCTTCACGCAGAACTAATGACTGAAATGTCCTTGGGATTCTGCTACAATTGACAGCTAGTTCCATTTTCCACTGCGCAGCTGGATGCATTTTAAAATCCCTCATATTCCCCTTTCTACCCTCTCACTAACACACACACACACACACACACACACACACACACACACACACACACACACACACACACACACACACACACACACACACACACACACACACACAGAGAAACAACAATCGCACACCATAATGTCATGGGGTAACAGCTCTCCCATCCCACAGAGCAAGCGAACGACCAGTGTCAGACAAGACAATAATGCAAAATAACCAGAACAGCCACATTCAACGTTTGCTCCACTTTCCCTGTCATTGGCAGCATTGTCCAGTGTCGCTAGCGTTGACGCAGAAGGCCATAACCTTGAATTGATTCATTTACCTCTGCTGTTTCTCTACAGCGTGCCACAGACCAGCAGCCAGCCAGTTAAGGTAGTCCTATATGCTATTATAGGTGTCTTAAATGTCTTCCAGATGGTGAATCCTTGTTCCAGCACGACCCGACCAGGCAAGGCTCCCACCAGGCAGCCCCGTGATGAATAGTTTTGACCTCTCGTTCTGCTCCCCAATTGGTGGCGCGGAGGCCTGTCAGGGCGGTGTGGCAAGGCCATTGATTCTGCTGTAATTGAACAGCATCAACAAAGCGTCTGCAGGTGCTCGGGTCATTTATTTACAGCCGCTTTATTGTCCTGTTAATTTGCCCGGCTGATAGTGAAGGGAAGAGATTCTCAGCGCTCTCTCTCGCACTTGAACTTATCTCCGTCGCTCACAGAGAGTGGGAGGCTATAGCAGCTCTGTTGGCACATTGCAAATAGCTAAGCAGCCCTAAAGATGGGATGTAGGTGGGGTGGCCAACCTGGAGGAAGGTTCATAGAGCTAGAGAGCCAGGTGTAACCCTGTCTGAGACCATGTTGCTTTAGCAGTGTACTGGTGTGTGTGTGTATGGCATAGTGTACTGCAGTGCTCTCCAACCTTGTTCGTGGAGAGTCACCATCCTGTAGGTTTTCGCTCCAACCCCAGTTGTAACTAACCTGATTCAGCTTATCAACCAGACAATTATTAGGGTTGGCGTGAACCTACAGGATGGTAGATCTCCAGGAACGGGGTTGGAGAGCCCTGGTGTACTGTATCTGTGCTACTGCTTTACTGTGTGTTTTGAGACATATGGACTGTAAACAGCAGTGAATGATTGATGTTCTGTATATGTTGTTCGTGAACAGCACACTGTTAGGAGTCTATCAGTGTAGGTGGGCGTTGCTAGTATACCGTTACAATGATTTACCATAACAATGTCTAGTGGCATTTTACATTAGGCATGTACACATAGAAGGCTGTGAATACTTGCGCTCATTCTTATATATGTTGTGTGGTCATGTAGCGTTTGTGTGTAATGTAAGTAGGTGGTCAATTAGATTGTTCTTAGCAGATGCTAAGCTACAGGACTGTTTTGCTAGCACAGACTGGAATATGTTCCGGGATTCTTCCTATGGCATTGAGGAGTACACCACATCAGTCACTGGCTTCATCAAGAAGTGCGTCGATGATGTCGTCCCCACAGTGACTGTACGTACATACCCCAACCAGAAGCCATGGATTACAGGCAACAGATGCACTGAGCTAAAGGGTAAAGCTGCCGCTTTCAAGAACTGGGACTCTAACCCGGAAGCTTATAAGAAATCCCGCTATTTCCTCCGACGAACCATCAAACAGGAAAAGCGTCAATACAGGAGTAAGGTCGTATTGTACTACACCGGCTCTGATGCTCGTCGGATGTGGCAGGGCTTGCGGGCTTGCAAACTATTACAGACTACAAAGAAGCACAGCCACGAGCTGTCCAGTGACACGAGCCTACCAGACGAGCTAAATTAATTCTATGCTCGCTTTCAGGCAAGTAACACTGAAACATGCAAGAGAGCATCAGCTGTTCCGGACGATTGTGTGATCACGCTCTCCGTAGCCGATGTGAGTAAGACCTTTAAACAGGTCAACATTCACAAGGCCGCAGGGCCAGACAGATTACCAGGATGCGTACTCCGAGCATGCGCTGACCAACTGGCAAGTGTTTTCACTGACTTTTTCAACCTCTCCCTGTTTGAGTCTGTAATACCAACATGTTTCAAACAGACCACCATAGTCCCTGTGCCCAAGAACACTAAGGTAACCTGCCTAAATGACAACCGACCCGTAGCACTCACGTCTGTAGCCATGAAGTGCTTTGAAAGGCTGGTCATGGCTCACATCAACACCATTATCCCAGAAACCCTAGACCCACTCCTATTTGCATACCGCCCCAGCAGATCCACAGATGATGCAATCTCTCTTGCACTTCACACTGCCCTTTCCCACCTGGACAAAAGGAACACCTATGTGAGAATGCTATTCATTGACTACAGCTCAGCGTTCAACACCATAGTGCCCTCAAAGCTCATCACTAAGCTAAGGACCCTGGGACTAAACACCTCCCTCTGCAACTGGATCCTGGACTTCCTAATTGGCCGCCACCAGGTGATAAGGGTAGTTAACAACACATCCTCCACGCTGATCCTAAACGTGGGGCCCCTCAGGGGTGCATGCTTATTTCCCTCCTGTACTCATTGTTCACTCATGACTCTATGGCCAGGCATGACTCCAACACCATCATTAAGTTTTCAGATGACACAACAGTGGTAGGCCTGATCACCGACAACGATGAGACAGTCTACATGGAGGAGGACAGAGACCTGGCTGTGTGGTGCCAGGACAACAACCTCTCCCTCAATGTGATCAAGACAAAGGAGATGATTGTGGACTACAGGAAAAGGAGGAAGGAGCACGCCCCCATTCTCATCGACGGGGCTGTAGTGGAGCAGGTTGAGAGCTTTAAGTTCCTTGGTGTCCACATCACCAACAAATTAGAATGGTCCAAACACACCAAGACAGTCGTGAAGAGGGCACAACAAAACCTATTCCCCCTCAGGAGACTGAAAAGATTTGGTATGGGTCCTCAGATCCTCAAAAATGTATACAGCTGCACCATCAAGAGCATCCTGACTGGTTGCATCACTGCCTGGTATGGCAACTGCTCGGCCTCCAACCGCAACGTACTACAGAGGGTAGTGCGTACGGCCCAGTACATCACTGGGGCCAATTTTCCTGCCATCCAGGACCTCTATATCAGGCGGTGTCAGAGGAAGGCCCAAAAAATGGTCAGAGTCCAGCCACCCTAGTCATAGACTGTTCTCTCTGCTACCGCAGGCAAGCGGTACCAGAGCACCAAGTCTAGGTCCAAGAGGCTTCTTAACAGCTTCTCCCCCAAACCATAAGACTCCTGAACAGCTAATCAAATGGCTACCCAGACTATTTGTATAGCCCCCCCCCCCCTTTACTTTTCTTTTACTCTCTGTTTATGATCTATGCATAGTCACTTTAACTCTACCTACATGTACATATTACCTCAATTACCCCGACTAACCGGCGCCCCCGCACATTGACTCTGTACCGGTATCCCCTATAAATAGCCTCGCTATTGTTATTTTACTGCTGCACTTTAATTAGTTGATACTTTTATTTTTTATTTTTACTTATCTATTTTTTACTTAACGAACAATGCCGTTTTAAGAAAAATACAGCTTAAGTGCTTGTAAGTAAGCATTTCACTATAAGGTCTACACCTGTGACAAATAAAATTAGATTTGTTTTTTTATTTTATTTGTTTTTATACATATTACATGATGATGTATGAAAAAGTATGAAAATATATGTAGTCACTACTGTAAGTCGCTCCGGATAAGAGCTTCTGATAAATGACTGAAATGTAAGTGTCATTACTAGGGCTGTGTTGAGTATCGCAATATTTTTTCCATGGCAAAAACAAAATACGAAGCAGACAAACTATTTGGTCCTTTTGAAAACCTGCTGTGTGTAAAATATTGTGTGCTATAGCTTGGAAAATAAATAAATGTGACTCTGGATGACAACATGTTTGTGTCCAACATTGCGGCTGTTTACCTAAAGAAGTTAAATCCGCTTCGTGTTTTGTTTCCTTGCCAGGATACTAACGTGTATCACGACACTGGTATCGTTCCGGCCCTATTAGTAACCCATCTCTGGCCTACGGGCAATTTTAAAGGTGTGGTATCATATGCTATTTGCACCTTCTAATGCTGTGCTATCTGCTGTGATGCTGATTTGCAAAGTGATTTTGACACCAGTGGCAGGTGTAATTTGAGCAGCCAATGATGCTATGATACATGGCACTGATGTTTCATTTTAAACTAGAGACGGCCCAAGTGCGCTTTTCCAGATTAATTGCCAGATATGCCTCTTGAATCACAAGTAGCGATTCAACCACCAGCCAGGCCCATGGTACTCCTAATCCAAAAGTTCTAGCTCCGTCTATGGGTTACTGCTCCACACATACACACACGTTAACGTAATACCATGATCTAATATAAGACAGAGATTATTTTACAAAATAGTCTTCCTTTTTTCTCTGTTGTAATGAACAGATGTTCTTTGCTGATAAGGTGCCATTGCTCACTGGCAGTGTTGATGCTAAGGAATAATGTTGAGAATAGAAGGATAGTACATCCTGATCCCTGGTTGTATTTTCAGACTAGATATGGCCATCATGGGATATTTATAGCACCCAGTCAGACCGGAACAGGCAGCATAGTGCTTCTCTGTCACCTTTGACCTGCTGCTGTTTAAAAGTCAAAGGCTAGATGAATGGTATCTAAACAGTTGGTGTGTCCCTGTGCCTTGGCTGGCTGGGAGGCGTTGGTGTGTGGTTGGTGAATAGTTGTGAATAGGGTTGTTGCGGAGTCATGACCGCAGTCAAATTCCACCTGACTCAACGGTCATGGTAATCTTCTCCTATGCGCTCTGTAGCCTACATGAATACGTTTGAAGTACACAACTCGCTAATGACGCAGGTCGATAATGGCCTGGTACTCCAGCGCTCTATTGTCCCTCTAATCACTCCGACATCAATGCAAAAACATTTGAAATCACATCAAACCCTTATCATCAAAACAGTATCATGCTTTTAAACCTCACCGTTAGGCTACATTGTTTGACCTCACTATGATCTATCAATTTGAAGAGAGAAGTTCAACAACCGGTTGAAACTGTGTGAAAAACATGGTCGTTGTGGATCTTGTTCCAAAGCCAAACAACGAAATGGACACCGCTTTCTATGGTGATGACTAATTCAAACCGTTTAAGATGTCCCATGTACGGTAGAACACCCATACGCATATTAGAGCTTATGCACAAGCTTAGACCAATAGCACTAGCCTGAAAAAAAGCCTGAATTTCAGAAAAACATAGATTTAAGATGTCTTTGATATATAATTGGATCTAGCCTATACTCCAAAATTACACAAACTCAAGTAATCACCTTTGACTGTGGACTGTATTATTATTCATAATGGATCAAATCAAATCAAATTTATTTATATAGCCCTTCGTACATCAGCTGATATCTCAAAGTGCTGTACAGAAACCCAGCCTAAAACCCCAAACAGCAAGCAATGCATGTGAAAGAAGCACGGTGGCTAGGAAAAACTCCCTAGAAAGGCCAAAAACCTAGGAAGAAACCTAGAGAGGAACCAGGCTATGAGGGGTGGCCAGTCCTCTTCTGGCTGTGCCGGGTGGATATTATAACAGAATGGATGGACTGGTTACCTGCTGCGACGTTCCCAACATTTCTAGCCATGAGTCTGGGAGAACTTAGGTCTATAGGCATAGGCGATGCTGCTGGTTAATTGATTGTGCAGGGCGGATTACAGAGTTAGCTTACAATTATTGTGTATTGGATTTTGAATAACCTAGTAATAGGGCTTTTTTCCCCATTTTCATAATTGATAGGCTGACACACAATCTTTTAGCTAGAGAATATCTCACCATTGTGCGTTTGTTCCCCAACAGATTTCACTTGGTTTCCCAAATGAAGCACTGGGTAGCTGCAGGGACAGGGTTGAAGAGCCCATGGCATACAGAGTTTGGGCGGAATATATCACCTGTCGCATGGCTGCTCCTCAAACAGTGGTTGATTCGTGGAGTGAAATGAGTGTTGTTATAAGCCCAGACATTTCTATATGTAATCCTGTGGGAAAGCAGAGTTTATATGGTTGCCACTGAAAAGAGGATGGATCCCAGCTTTCTACTGCTACTTTATTTATTTGTCAGTTAATATTAAGCACATTGCTCCACTGTAAAACCAGAGTAGCCTACCCCGCATAATTGACTTGGAAAGCGCAGCCTCATTCACTATTCAAGTGCATTCTGATGACATGTCTTTTTGCCCCTGCTCCTACCCATTTGATAATGGCCCATTCTTTATTTATTTTATATATATATATATATTATTATTATTATTTATTTTTTAACCCTTTTTTCTCCCCGATTTTCGTGGAATCCAATTGGTAGTTACGGTCCTGTCCCATCTTTGCAACTCCCGTATGGACTCGGGAGAGGCGAATGTTGAGAACTGTGCGTCCTCACAACCCAGCCAAGCCTCACTGCTTCTTGACACAACACCCGCTTAACCCGGAAGCCAGCCGCACCAATATGTTAGAGGAAACACCGTACACCTGGTGACCGTGTCAGCGTGCACTGCGCCCGGCCCGCCACAGGAGTCGCTAGTGCGCGATGGGAAAGGAACATCCCTGCCGGCCAAACCCTCCCCTAACCCAAACGACGCTGGGCCAATTGTGCGCCGCCCCATGGGTCTACCGGTCACGGCCGGCTGCGACAGAGCCTGGACTTGAACCAGGATCTCTAGTGGCACAGCTAGCACTGTGATGCCTTAGTCCACTGCGCCACTCGGGAGGCCAACGGGCCATTCTAAATCAAAACAAATTTCACACATTAGTAAAGACAAGATTAAATTGAGAATAGTTTGATGGGTGAGAATATGATCACTTGATGAGAGTACAGCGTATGCAGCCTGAGGCCAGGACCAGAGCGTAAGTTTTTTTGGAAACCTTTTCTACTCATAAGTATAGTCGCATCATGAGTATAGTCGACACATAGTCTTGCTATTGTTATTTCCCTGCTGCTCTTGATTTACTTGTTACTTTTATTTCTTATTCTTATCTGTATCTTTTTGAAACTGCATTGTTGGTTAGGGGCTCGTAAGTAAGCATTTCACTGTAAGAACTACACCTGTTGTATTCGGCGCATGTGACTAATACAATTTGATTTGATTTGATCAGGCAGCACATATATATTGATTTCTAAGACATTCTAAGGATTGTATCATTCACAACTAAAGTTGCCAAATACCTCTAAATCGGAAATATAGGTATGGGACCTGTTTCAAGTGAAAACTTTTACACTCAACATAGCCACTTCATGTGCGTGCACATATTATTCTGTCTATTTTATTCAACTAAGTTAAATGTATATTCTTCTAATGATAATAATATAAAATAATGACAGGATTTATAAGCATATTCTGTTTGCTAAATGAACTAGATAGATTATTTTCTAATGGTGTATATTAAATGGTTTTATTATACTTATTTAAATGCAGATGTTCCGAAGACACACATCTGCGGCTTGTATGCGTGGATGCCTGGAGATGCTAAACGTGTTTGTTAATTAACGGTCAATTACCGTGAGACCGGCAGTCATTAGCATGACAGTTACCGGCTGTCTAAATGTCATGACCACCACAGCCCTAGTTGTGAACAGGTTTTGGATGGGGAAGGATCATAATCTGCTTTGTGCCTCCACACCACACACAGCTCACTCAGGGGCCCTCTCCTCTCATCACTTTATCTCTTTCTTCTCTCTCTTCTCTCTCTTCTCTCTCTTCTCTCTCTTCTCACTCCCTCTTCTCTTGATATCTCTCTTTCCCACTCTCTATCCCCTCAATCACTCTTGCTCTCTCTTCCGTCGATCTCTCATCTCTTTCTCCTCATCTACACTGTGTGGACAAAACATTAGGAACACCTTCCTAATATTGAGTTGCAACCGCTTTTGCCCTCAGAACAGCCTCAATTCATGGACTACAATGTGTCGAAAGCGTCCCACAGGGATGCTGGCCCATGTTGACTCCAATGGTTCCCACAGTTGTATCAAGTTGGCTGGATGTTCTTTGGGTGGCGGACCATTCTTGATACACATGGGAAACTGTTAAGCGTGAAAACCCCAGTAACTCTGCAGTTTTTGACACACTCAAGCCGGTCTTTTGCCTTGCCCATTCACCTTCTGAATGGCGCACATACACAATCCATGTCTCAAATGTCTCTAAAAAAAGATCCTTCTTTAACCTGTCTCCTCCCCTTCATCTACACCAATTTGAAGTGGATTTAACAGGGGACATCAATAAGGGATCATAGATTTCACCTGGTCAGTCTGTCATGGAAAGGGCAGTTGTTAATGTTTTGTTCACTCAGTGGATCTTAGGCCCTTTATTCCTTCCTCTCATCCTTCTTCTCATCCTTCTGTCTTCCTGTCTTTGTCTTTGTCTTCCTTTCTCTGTCTTCCTGTCTTTGTCTTCCTGTCTTTGTCGTTGTCTTCCTTTCTCTGTCTTCCTGTCTTTGTCGTTGTCTTCCTTTCTCTGTCTTCCTTTCTCTGTCTGTCTGTCTGTCTGTCTGTCTGTCTGTCTGTCTGTCTGTCTGTCTGTCTGTCTGTCTGTCTGTCTGTCTGTCTGTCTGTCTGTCTGTCTGTCTGTCTGTCAGCTCAGCTAGAGACATGCAGGTACATTTCAACTGTATGTGCTCCTCTTACCCTCACTCTGCAATCCACCCCTTTGTGATTTTTTGTTGTGAAAAACACAAACAAGGGCCTTGTCATGGGAGAGCAATATTTTTGGGAGGGAAAGAAAGGCAGGCAGGCAGGCAGGCAGGCAGGCAGGCAGGCAGGCAGGCAGGCAGACAGACAGACAGACAGACAGACAGACAGACAGACAGACAGACAGACAGACAGACAGACAGACAGACAGACAGACAGACAGACAGACAGACAGACAGACAGACAGACAGACAGACAAATGATCTGCCTGCCTGCCTGCCTGCCTGCCTGCCTGCCTGCCTGCCTGCCTGCCTGCCTGCCTGCCTGCCTGCCTGCCTGCCTGCCTTTCCCTCCCAAAAATATTGCTCTCCCATGACAAGGCCCGTGTTTGTGTTTTTCACAACAAAAAATCACAAAGGGGTGGATTGCAGAGTGAGGGTAAGAGGAGCACATACAGTTGAAATGTACCTGCATGTGAACTATAGTTTCACTCTCCAGAGTCAAAGCAGCTGTGACAGGGATTCTTGGAGATGAGATCAGAGGGGAGTGCAGAACAAGTGGACATTAAAAGAGGTCAGGTATTTTACTTATTTAAACCTTGTGCTTCAGGATAAGTTCTTGAGATGCTACGTTTAATTTCCAGAGCTGTAAAACATTAATAGGGCTGCGTTGGATGGCCTAAATTGCATGGATGCTTGTCTTTTAAACATGCATGAAGCACAATCACAGTTTGAAGCAGTGTCTCTAGCTGAGCTGTAGGTAGGTGACTCATCTCTGAAATATGCGAGGAGCAGATGAACCATAATTATATTGGGTGACATTAATCCAAGCATTAGGGGAAAACATTTTGTCATCATTTGATGTTAGCACTTGGTAATGAAATGACACTATAACGGGAGAATATAGCTTTGTTCTGTCTCCAAGGCGCTGCGTAATTTCACCTACCACCAGTTTATTTAGCACCATGGCCAATTTAGCGGCAATTCAAAATTCAAATGATTAACTGCAGCAGCAGGGGCCGGGGGCAGGAGGGATGGATAAAGAGAAGGGAAGAGAGGCGTGTGAGAGAAGCTGTGATGCACTGTCACTTATCTATAGTAGGTGTGTTCAGTGGACCTTTCTCAGTGAGCCAGCCTTCTCAACTGTCACTGTTAGTGCCGCACCACTACCTCTGTAGAAGTTAATGACGGAATGTTAATGGAACATTTGTGCATTCGGTCATAGCACTGGGGCAGCAGGTAGCCTAGTGATTAGAGTGTTTGGCCAATAATTGAAAGGTTGTGAGATCGAATCCCCGTGCTGACAAGGTAAAAATCTGTCATTCTGCCCTTGAACAAGGCAGTTAACCCACTGTTCCTAGGCTGTCATTGTAAATAAGAATTTGTTCTTAACTGACGTAAATAACGGGCGTAATAACGAACCCGGCAAACAATACCAGCCAACAAGTAACGACCTGAACATTATATACAAACACGCACACAAACATGGGTGAAACAGAGGGTTAAATAATGATCATGTAATTGAGGAATAGAAACCAGGTGTGTAGAAAACAAAGACAAAACAAATGGAAAATGAAAAGTGGATCGGCGATGGCTAGAAAGCCGGTGACGTCGACCGCCGAACGCCGCCCTAACAAGGAGCGGGACCGACTTCGGCGGAAGTCGTCACAGTACCCCCCCTTGATGCGCAGCTCCAGCAGCGGAGGACGAGGCGCAGGGCGATCCGATGGAGACGGTGGAACTCTCGCAGCATCGAGGGGTCCAATACGTCCTTCACCTGCACCCAGCATCTGGACCGTACCCCTCCCACTTCACGAGGTACTGAAGGCCCCTCGCCCGACGCCTCGAATCCAATATGGATCGAACTGCATACGCCGGGGCCCCCTCGATGTCCAGAGGGGGTGGAGGAACCTCCCGCACCTCAGACTCCTGGAGTGGACCAGCCACCACCGGCCTGAGGAGAGACACATGGAACGAGGGGTTAATTCGATAATCGGGGGGAAGCTGTAACCTGTAACATACCTCATTCAGTCTCCTCAGGACTTTGAATGGCCCCACAAACCGCGGGCCCAGCTTCCGGCAGGGCAGGCGGAGGGGCAGGTTTCGGGTCGAGAGCCAGACCCAGTCGCACCGGGGCCTCACTGCGGTGGTGATCTGCGCAGGTTTTCTGGCACCTCACGGACCGCTGAAGGTGCACATGAGCGGCGTCCCAGGTCTCCTCAGCGCGCCTAAACCAGTCATCCACCGCAGGAGCCTCGATCTGGCTCTGATGCCAAGGCGCCAGGACCGGCTGGTACCCCATTACGCACTGGAAGGGGGAGAGGTTAGTGGAGGAGTGGCGGAGCAAGTTCTGGGCCATCTCTGCCAAGGGCACGAACGCCGCCCACTCCCCCGGCCGGCCCTGGCAATAGGACCGCAGAAACCTACCGACATCCTGGTTCACTCACTCCACCTGCCCGTTACTCTCGGGGTGAAAACCCGAGGTAAGGCTGACCGAGACCCCCAGACATTCCATGAACGCCCTCTAGACCCTTGACGTGAACTGGGGACCTCGATCAGATACTATGTCCTCAGGCACCCCGTAGTGCCGGAAGACGTGTGTAAACAGGGCCTCTGCAGTCTGTAGGGCCGTAGGGTGACCGGGCAAAGGGAGGAGACAACAGGACTTAGAAAACCGATCCACAACAACCAGGATCGTGGTGTTAACCTGTGATGGAGGAAGACCCGTTAGGAAATCCACCGACAGGTGTGACCACGAACGTTGTGGAACGGGGTAAGGGTTGTAACTTCCCTCTGGGCAAGTGCCTAGGGGCCTTGCACTGGGTGCACACGGAGCAGGAGGAGACATAAACCCTCACGTCCTTAGCTAAAGTGGACCACCAGTACTTCCCACTAAGACAGCGCACTGTCCAACCGATGCCCGGATGACCAGAGGAGGGTGACGTGTGGGCCCAATAGATCAGACGGTCGCGGACAACAGACGGAACGTACAGACGCCCAGCTGGACATTGGGGGGGAGTGGGCTCTGCACGTAACACCCGCTCGATGTCCGCGTCCAGCTCCCACACTACCGGTGCCACCAGGTTATAGGCCGGAAGTATGGGAGTGGGATTCATGGGCCGCTCCTCTGTGTCATACATCCAGGACAGTGCGTCTGCCTTAGCGTTCTGGGAACCTGGTCTGTAGGACAGGGTGGAAACAAAAGGGGTTAAGAACATGGCCCACCTTGCCTGGCGAGGGTTCAGTCTCCTCGCCGCCCGGATGTACTCCAGATTGCGATGGTCAGTCCAGATGAGAAAATGGTGTTTAGCCCCCCTCAAGCCAATGTCTCCACGCCTTCAAAGCCTTGACGACAGACAACAGCTCCCGGTCCCCCCAGGTCATAGTTCCGCTCCGCCGGGCTGAGCTTCTTCGAGAAGAAGGCACAAGGGCGGAGCTTCGGTGGCGTGCCCGAGCACTGAGAGAGCACGGCTCCTATCCCAGCCTCGGACGCATCCACCTCCACTATGAACGCCAAAGAGGGATCCGGATGAGCCAGCACCGGAGCCGAGGTAAACAGAGCCCTCAGCTGACCAAAAGCCCTGTCCACCTCAGCCGACCACTGCAAACGCACTGGTCCCCCCTTCAGCAAGGAGGTAATGGGAGCCGCTACCTGGCCAAAACCCCGGATAATCCTCCGGTAGTAGTTGGAAAATCCTAGAAACCGCTGCACTTCCTTTACCGTGGTGGGAGTCGGCCAATTACGCACGGCTGAAATGCGGTCACTCTCCATCTCCACCCCTGAAGTGGAAATGCGGTACCCTAGGAAGGAGACAGACTGTTGAAGGAACAGGCATTTCTCAGCCTTGATGTACAGGTCATGCTCCAACAGTCGACCAAGCATCCTACGGTATCGGTATCGGTGTTGACAAATCCTAATCGGTCGACCTCTAGTATCCAGCTCCCATACCCAGTGTATTAGAGGTTCAGATCAATAGTTTACACTTCAAAATCTTTGCCATCCACCTGCTAAGAAAACACTTGATACTGGAATTGTTTACCTTGATGCGGTGTCAAAACATTGCAGGTGGAAAAACGTTTAAAGCAGTGCTGAATTTTGGTCGTCATAGTTTTGTTTAGTTGCTTGTTTCAAGCTTGCAAGGTGGACGTTAGACTGAAGAGAATTGGGCTCTTGAGAATTACCACTGTATACGTAGATTTAATGAAATCGAAGCACAATACAGTCTAGCTGACAGAACATGGAATATTCGGCCTACATGCCTCAACATCTAATGTTTCACCACGGCACTTCAGACACAATTATCCACAAAGCACCTCAACCTGCCCCTTGTTAGCTTATCCTTCAACTTAACAGCCGGCTCGGTCACTTTTCATAACATATTTACTTGTGTTCACTAAAGCCAGCACTGCTTCCACAGCACAGCAGCTCTTTAAGAGGGGTAAGAATTATGACTGATAAATAAATAATTGTGTGAAAATGAGAGGGGGTTTGGATCCAGAGGTGCTATTATATGACTCTATCTGTAGCTTTTTGAACTGTCAGGTCTATGGAGGTGAAGGCAGCTGTGTAATGAGACAATCTGACAGGCAGGAGGTTCTCTTCTTGATTCTTCCTCCGTACCTCTGGCAGTGCAACCCTGCTCTTTCGCTCCACTCTTGGCAGCAGCTCCTTTGCTGTTCTGCGAAAACTTGAGTCGCGTCGTATCAAAGTGCGAGGTGGAGAGGAGTACAGTAGGACTGTTTGTAAAAAGGTGGATTCCCCATCCAGGAGCACATGGTCACTAGTACAGCAGGCCAGATGGGCCTTGCTCTTTCTGAGAGATATTTATTTTCTTTCTCTTTTTTTCTTTTACAGTTTGACTCCATTCTTCTCACACCAAAACAGTTGTGTGAAGTGAAATAGGCCTTATAAGGCATGCCCTGAGGAAACAACCCTGTGAAGGCAGCGCACTGACAGAGCCTCAGATTCAGATTCATGAACATTCAGTAGAGGAACGTTTTTCTTGTCTTCTGATATTGCTTAGATTCTTGTAGTTAATAAACATTGTGATGTCAAATACTCTAGAGTAGAATTCCCACTAGCCTCAGTGTCCTGCATTGCCTTAGAGTTGGTTAATGACCGCAGCACAGATGACTCAATTTAGCTGATGGCTGTGTTGAATATTCAAGTCCCAGTTGGACTGTTTGTCATAATAATTATTGAAAACACCACCTCTCTGTGCTTGTCTTTGACCTTGGGTTTATGCTTCCTGTGGCTCAATTTACCTGTTGACAACCGTATATCATCTCATACCACCACCTCCTAATTCAGGAAAGCTGCTTTTGCATATTAATTTTCAATGACTTGGCAAATGGAGTTGGATTTCCTGCTTGACCTGTTGGCAGGTTCCTAATGAACTGATAGTGCAACTTTCTATAGCCAGGAAGAGGAACACTCAGTCTAGAGCCATTATCATGCCGTTACTCTAATATAGTGGCGGAATGGTTGGGGTGATAACATGAGTAATTGGATGTACAATCTTTGAGAAGGAACTCATTTGGAATGGGAAGAATATGTATGGCATCACATCCTCCTTGCAGAGTCATAATAAACCTTTTTTCCTCAATTTTAAATATTAATTTGCTACTGGATATTTTTTTCTAATATGGCAGAATGTATGCATTGTATTCCTATGGTTACCTTTCCACATAAGAATTCTATTCATATTTACACTATAAGAGCAAAATATGTGAGCGGCTTTATAGGCAGTCCTGTCCAGGCCTGTTTGATGAAGTGCAGTAGTTTAGCATATTTGAAACAATAAATAGTTGTCATGGTGAGCATGCCAGGTATTGATTGTGTGTGTGGGGTATTGATCCCAGGTTCCTGGGCTGTACAGATGGAGGTCTGCAGACCTAATAGCAATGGTTGCGGTTCGCAGCTGAAATTAGTGACCCCCTGAAAAGGCTAAGCTGAAAAAGTACACTCTCCCTAATGGAGGCTTGGTAAATGTATTGATATGTTTATCTCACCCCCCCCCCCTCCCATACTCTCTCTGCCATGCAGTTTAGTAAAGGTCTATCAACTCATTTCAGCTAGTGGGTGCACTCATTTGTATTTTTGACAGAAAAAGGCCAATAATGGGGAGAGAAATACTGGAATATGAAAAGAGAGCTTTTTTGTTGTTATTCTAGATAGCAGGTCAGGATATTTTCGTTCAATGCAAGTTATTACATAGTCATAACTTTTCAGAGAAAAGGTCACCCCATGGGAAGATGCTAGATGTATGCAATTGTTGAATGCTGTACAGCGGCTATTCCCAAACTGCTACCCCCAAGGGTTCGAGCATTGCCATCGGGGGTACACCAAATAAAAATGTGATTCATATTTTCAAACAGTCCATTCAGATTTTCCAACGGGGCTATACATTTGGGTGATATTTTTTTCTTGCCTGAGTAGCCTCATTTTACTGCCAAAAATAAAATTCAACCATCTAGTGTTCAGCAAAATAACAACACAATGTCAAATACAGGTAGCCTCGTCAAATAATTAACATCCAATCACATTAACCATTACTCTCAGGCCGTATGTAGCCAAACATAGCTGCTGCTCATTCCATTTACTCTAAAATGGATAAATGGTTAAAAAAAGTAAGGCCCGCATCCATAGAGACGGATACCAGCTCTACTGGTAGTACTGCTACTACCAATAGTACTACACCTGCACCTGTCGATGACACAAGTTGTTCTGCTTCCACGAGCACATCCAATGCTAGCATCAGTAATTCTACATTTGTTGCTAGCCCAGATAGCATGGACACTGACAGTTATAAATCTGATGCTACCGAAGAGCTACTGCCCCCTTACCCGGGAAAGCACCGAACAAAAGACAGGGACGTTGGACCATCGAAGAGGCGCAAATATGATGAGAACTACATTGATTTGGGGTTCACTGGGGGAAAAGGCTCAAAAAATATATACAGACAATGGCTTCATCAAACAACACTGTTTCACGATGCATCAGTGACATGGCAGGAGATGTTTTGAAACAATTACTGCTTCGCATACAAGCCAGTGAATTATATGCGTTAGAGCTGGATGAGTCAACAGACGTGGCAGGCCTGGCACAGCTCCTGGTGTATGTCCATTACGTTTATGGGGGGTCAATTTAGGAAGACATCCTCTTCTGCCAACCACTGGAAACTAGGACAACAGGAGAGGATATTTTTTAAGTACTGGACAGCTTTGTCAAATGGACTTTGGTGGTCAAGATGTGTTGGTATCTGTACTGATGACAGAGAGACATAGTGGAGTGGTAAAGCGCGTGCAAGCAGTCCACCGAGAGGCTCTTGCTGCCAAGGGGATGCCTGACAGCTTGAAAGACGTTTTGGACACTACAGTGAAGATTGTTAACTTTGTTAATGCAAGGCCCCTGAACTCTAGTGTATTTTCTGCATTATGCAATGATATGGGCAGCGACCATGTAACACTTTTACAACATACAGAAGTGCGCTGGTTATCAAGGGGCAAAGTATTGACACGTTTTTTTAAATTGAGAGACGAGCTTAAAGTTTTCTTTACTGACCATAGTTTTCACTTGTCTGACCGCTTGCATGATGACGAGTTTCTCACACGACTGGCCTATCTGGGTGATATTTTTTCTCGCCTGAATGACCTGAATCTAGGATTACAGAGACTCTCCGCAACTATATTCAATGTGCGGGACAAAATTGAGGCTATGATTAAGAAGTTGGAGCTCTTCTCTGTCTGCATTAACAAGGACAACACACAGGTCTTTCCATTATTGTATGATTTTTTGTGTGCAAATGAACTCGAGCTTACAGACAATGTCAAATGTGAAATAGCGAAGCACCTGAGTGAGCTGGGTGCTCAATTACGCAGGTACTTTCCCGAAACGGACGACACAAACAACTGGATTCGTTAAACCTGTCATGCCCTGCTTCCAGTCCACTTACCGATATATGAACAAGTGAGCTTCATCGAAATTGCAACAAGCGGTTCTGTGAAACTTCGATTTAATCAGAAGCCACTGCCTGATTTCTGGATAGGGCTGCGCTCAGACTATCCAGCCTTGGCAAATCACGCTTTTAAAACACTCACTAGCATGAAAACTAAATACAGGCACAGACTGTGTGAGGAAAATGATTTAAGACTGAGACCCTCTCCAATACAACCTAACATTCCAGAGTTATGTGCATCCTTTTAAGCACACCCTTCTCATTAACCTGTGGTGAGTTGTTCACAATTTTTGATGAACAAATAAAGTTTTATATGTAAGACGCTAAATAAAGAGCAAAATTATTGGTTATTATTATTATATTATTATTTGTGCCCTGGTCCTATAAGAGCTCTTTGTCACTTCCCACGAGCTGGGTTGTGACACAAACTCACACTCATTCTTATGTTTAATAAATGTATCATATAGTGTGTGTGTGTGTGTGTGTGGCAGGATACAATGATGGCAAAAAACAACATTTGAGAGTTCGCTGACACTGGTGCAAGAGGGGGTACGCAGCTGGAGGTTGAATGTTTGAAGGGGTATGGGACTATAAAAAGTTTGGGAACCACTGCTGTACAGGATATATTTTCCTATGAACTAGAAATGTTCATTCTCCTTCTTTCACTAGAAGGTTTACTAGAAGACACTTAAGTTGGAGAGGGATGCATCTGCTGCCAGGTAACCTCTGACCCTTCCATTACGCTCCTGCTCCTCCCACCAACTTCTCACCTCGTTGATTCTGTGATTAAACGGTCTTGCATCCCGACTGGACGTTTTACCCTCCCCGTCTGTGCTCCTACCCATAGAGACTAGCTCACCCTCAGCCTCTCCTTCACTACTCCATCCAGCAGGGGCTAATGCTTCGGTCAGAGACGGAGAGAGTCATGACATGTTGATCACAGTGGATGACTTCACATTAGCTGTACTACTTTTACAGAGTTATTATTTGTGTCAGCGTGATTAGTGTTGAAAAAGGAGAAGAGGCAGACCGAAGGACTGGAGGACTGTGATCTATGAAAAGAATGCCTCTCAACTTGTAAAGGTAAGATCTTACAAGTAAGATCTGAGGTGTATTATAGTACAAGAGAACATGACAGAGACTTAGATCTCACAAAGGAGAAAGATCCAACATGAATATCTGAGTAGTAGCCATAACTTCTCTAAAGAAAATATTTAGAAACCGATACATTCTGTAGATTAACTGCAATGTATTGGATGTAAACACTACAAACTGGCTAATTCATACAGTATAGCAGTGTGATATACAATCTTGCAAGAACCCACATTGTTTTATGTTTTGCCAATTGCGCTACATGCTTAATTAGTCTGTTAATTCACTACAACAGCTGGTCCCGTTTGTTGTACTATTAAATATTAAACCTGTTCCAGGCCACCTCTAAACAGTCTGAATGATTCACAGGGGTTAATTGCTTGATGTAGATTTCTCTAGCCTGGAGAACATAACAGGAAATTGACGTGGGGGACTGTTAGTTAGCAAATATCAGTGGGGAAGTCATTATGTGATTGGGGAGATACAGGGCCAGTGTTCAGTATTCATGAGGCTCTGACATCACTACATATAAGCACGTTGGGGTCTGTCCCCTCAGAAGCCTACTGTATGGCCTTGTTCTTGGTGTGGATGCAGGGCAAATGTCTTCTGAAGCATACTGAAAATTCTCCTTTTGCAAAATGTAACCTTATTTGTCTGCCTTTTTATTATTTGAGACTGCAGGTTTCACAGTCTTCATCAAGGTCTTTGGGTTGTCATGACTCTATAGACCCATTTCCTGGCCGTGTCATGACAAGTGGGGCATGCAGTTCTGAATCAGAAACTGATTTGTTCACAATTGAAGTAAATACATTTACGTCCGGCTTCAGATGCAGCTCATACAAACATGTAATCAGATGGTTATCGACTACATCGGATTGATTACATAGCAAGCTATCAAGCCAGCGAGGCAAGGTAAAATATCACAAATAGAGCTAGATAAAAGTCAGAAGAATAATATACTTGTTGAGCATAGCTATATAGCACATCCATCCAGAAGATCAGCTGAGGACTAACAGACATTCCATATAAGGTCATGCTTGTCTTTATCCTATCCAAGGACAGGCCTCTAGTTCTCTAGAACCCTATTGGTCCTGACAGGCAAGCGTTCAGGGAAAACCCTAATGTTCTCACAAACTGACAGGGAAGCAGAACTTAGACTTATCTTAGAGTCCAAGGCTACTGCAGAGAGTACTTCCACTACTTCCTTATTCATGTATTATGCCTACACTACCACAATATTTCACACCCATCCGATTTAATCTGTGTTAAAAGTATCTGCGATGGACGTAGGTTAATTCCCCATGTACCTCATAGTGACATTAAATTATGAGAGTCATTCGAGGTCACCTAATGCATACATTTCCCCTTACCTCAGCCATACATCTCCTTTACTGTACCTCTGGCTTTATATCGTATAACAGAATTAAAAAGTTGTAGTTTATGTTGCTTAATAAAAGTTTTCATTTCCACTTTGAAGTTGAGGAAATAAGAAGTGTGGTGATTTACTGAGTGTTGGGGGTTGTTATGTGGATGTCGCATCTTTCTTTATGAACCACAGTATATCTCTCTTTCCCTCATCAGGTTTTATCTTACAAAGCTGGTCCTGTGCTGGCTTAACAGGCTGACAGAAGGATGGCACGAACCATCTGCAGACATCTTTAGTGTTGGCAATTAAAGTCACTCATACTAACCACAATCCTCCTCTCCTCTATTCCTCTGTTGAATGCAGAGATGGCCTTGCGGATACTGTTATGATAAGTCTCTAAGATGGAAAATTGAGAGACACCATAACTGAGACAAATTGCTTTGTGGGAATAAAGACCTGTTGGTGATTGGCAGTGCATCGTCAGGCTTGCCAAAGAGAAATCTTACCTGAAACGTAGTTGTCAGCAACAGCTTTGTAGCTGGTTGCCTGAGTAAAAAAGAGCCCAGAGAAATTGTTTTCAGCATCTTTTTGAAAAATCCCTCATGTATCAACTGAGATTGATAACAGACTTTATCTTTACCATTGCTTGCCTCCTTTGCAGTTGTTGACTGTTGTACCAGTGTGAGTGTATTGTTCATCTTGTTTTGTTGTGACGTGATAAATAGCATTTAGGAGTAGGCTAAGTAGCATTTAAGCAGGGGTTCATCCACGTCAGAGTAATTGCACGCTCTATGTGGTGTGTGGCATTACTTCATTTGAAGCTTTAAGCACCTGCCACTCCATTAATTTTAATTGGGGCGACTCAGTGCAACGACCCAATGAGGGACAAAAGACCTAGATTAAAAAAGAGGACATCTCAGTCAATACAACATGATGGAGAACAGCTTCACAGGGCCTCAAGTGCCCGACTTACCCCTCTTCCTCCACCTCCTCCACTTCCACCAATCAATTCACCAGGAGGAGCGACGCATTAAGAAAACAGCCCTCCTCTCTCTTCCCAGGTTAACCTGCCATCTGTGAGCCGCTCGCTGTTCTCCTGGCGTACGGGAATAGACGCCTGCTTGAACAGTGACGAGCAGCGACAGGAGAAGGAGGAGGAAGACGTGTGAAGACTGGCGAGCTGTGATCTCGGCTTATTAATGTAGCGGCGGTGGTGTAAAACCATTTTGCAAACATGCCATCCCTCAATAACTCTGCCATGGAGCCAGCTGATTTAACAAGTGCTTAGCCAACCCGACCAGTGCATTAATTAGCTGTGCTGTACCGTCAGGTAGAGCATGAGCTAATAAGACTCTGAGACAGCCATACTGGAGTGCTGGACCCCTCCAACCATCAAACTGAGCTGTGTGTTGTTGTCTAACTGCTTGCTCTCGGTCTCTGTAGAGAGGGTGCCCATGCACCTCAGGTCTGGGTACAGTATGTGTTTGACAGCAGTGTACTGTTAGGAGAGAGAGAAGAGCGGATCGATGGGAGAACGGCGAGGAGAACAGGATGAGGGACGATGGAGCGAGCGGACAGGCGCCTGTCCTGTGCTTGTTAGAGCCAGCCCTGCTGGCAGCAGAGGTGTTCAGGATTATAGAGGCTGGCTGCTGCTCACGCCTCTCACACACAGCCTGCTGCTCACCGCACTCACCCAACCTCACCCCCTGTTTGGTGTGTGGTGCGTGTGTGTATGTTGTAGTCTGTGTCCTTGTACCTTTGTGCATATAATCTGAATAATTTCAATAATTGAGAGAATGTGCTTGTAAGGGTGCAAATGAATGCATGTCTGACTACTGCACGATACAGTCTCCACAGTTCATTGGTTTTCTTTTTTAACCTTGTGAATTAATGACCCCACAATCATACCCAACAGGACAAAAAGTTTGTGATGATCATACATATTTCTGTCACAGAAAAGGACAGTTCCCATAATTTGTTTGCTCATATTAGCCTGTTTGTTGTGTATTGTGTTCGGGTTGTCTTGCTGTGAGAAAGCCTTGCTGCTTGCCAGTTCACCCAAGCTTGGTTTTCTCTCTCCGTAATTTCCCATTCGTTCCTGGGAGACTTACAAGATACCCCAAATTCTGACTTTTGGTTCAGCATCTGCTCTTGTACAAATCCCAAAGCTTTGCCTTTGGTCATTTCCATGTAAAAGGACCCATGAGCACCGACATGTGACGTTCATAGGACCACGTCAAATTGGTGTCAAATGAAAGAGTCTGAAATGAAGGCATAGATACATTTTTCAACCATTTTCCAGACATGAGGCATAAGTAAAGGCTTTGATTTCTGGATAAAAACAGGTGGAAAAGGGATCATAGAAAACATCTAGCAGAAAACTTTAATAAAAGAAATACATCCAAACACAATGTTGATGAAATGACCCCTGCCAACTAATAGCAACACTTATATTTAGTTTTGGAGAAATTGTTTACCTTGTGCCTTGTCATTCTGTTACCAAAAACCCACATTACATTTACATTTACATTTTAGTCATTTAGCAGACGCTCTTATCCAGAGCGACTTACAGTAGTGAATGAATACATTTCATACAATTTCATACATTTTTTTTTTCTGTTTCTGCCCACATCTTTAAGATATTTTCTAATTTCTCTCCCTCATGAGGAGAGAGGATAACAAGTTCACAGAAGTAACAAGTAATGGTAGATCTATCAATTAGTTAAAGTGATTTTACTGATATCAATTTTGTTTATGTTCAGCTCATAACTGTTTTCTTTCTGTTGTCTGCTGGTCAAACCAAAAGTGTTCAAACAGTCTGATTCTGGACAACCCCCCCCCCCCCCCCCCCCCCCCCTCCTTCTCTCTGGGCTCATTCGAGTATATCACTTTTGTCGAGTCGTGTCCATTGTTGGTCACCGCCTTTCAACGTGTGATGTATTATAGGGTTAAAAACTGTCCGGGATTAAAGGTCATGAAGTTTCAACTTCAATCGACTGCAATTTTCTGCAGTTGATCCTCACCAGCTGCATATTGATCCTCACCATCTGCAGTAATCACCTGTCTTTGTTTGACCCACCTGAACGTGACCAAAGACGTGACTTAAACAGGAACAAACTTTTCGCATAAATGTCCAGTAGATGTGTAATATTGAATATTTCAGGCTCTCTCTTGCCAATTGATAGTACATTGTTCACACATTTTGAGTGTGTGTAATATGGGGGTTGAAGACATGTTTATTTCGACATTACACAGAAAACCTTTTATTAACAATGGCAACACTGCCATGTTGGACTGAGCCTTGCTGTTGGAAAACCACATCAGTGTTCAACTTCCAGCGGTCGCAGAATGCACCTCCCCTGTGTTCACTCCTCGACTTTCGCCTGCAGTCCGTTGCTTCAGCCTTACCACTCAAACAGGCCCTCTCACTCTCCAGTTAATGTCATCTCTCCCAGTTCTTACAGACAGCTACCCATGAGCCCCCTCACCTTCCATTTACTTTAACCAGCATCCTCACCTATATCCATCCTGCCCTGCCTCTCTAAAGTCTTCGAAAGCCAAGTTAATAAACAGATCACTGACCATTTCGAATCCCACCGTACCTTCTCCGCTGTGCAATCCGGTTCCCGAGCTGGTCACGGGTGCACCTCAGCCACGCTCAAGGTACCAAACGATATCATAACCGCCATCGATAAAAGACAGCACTGTGCAGCCGTCTTCATCGACCTGGCCAAGGCTTTCGACTCTGTCAATCACCGTATTCTTATCGGCAGACTCAATAGCCTTGGTTTCTCAAATGACTGCCTCGCCTGGTTCACCAACTACTTCGCAGACAGAGTTCAGTGTGTCAAATCGGAGGGCCTGTTGTCCGTACCTATGGCAGTCTCTATGGGGGTACCACAGGGTTCAATTCTCGGGCCGACTCTTTTCTCTGTATACGTCAATGATGTCGCTCTTGCTGCGGGTGATTCCCTGATCCACCTCTATGCAGACGACACCATTCTGTATACATCTGGCCCTTCTTTGAACACTATGTTAACTAACCTCCAAACGAGCTTCAATGCCATACAACACTCCTTCCGTGGCCTCCAACTGCTCTTAAACGCAAGTAAAACCAAGTGCATGCTTTTCAACCGTTCGCTGCCCGCACCCGCCCACCCGACTAGCATCACTACCCTGGACGGTTCTGACCTAGAATATGTGGACAACTACAAATACCTAGGTGTCTGGCTAGACTGTAAACTGTCCTTCCAGACTCATATTAAACATCTCCAATCCAAAATCAAATCTAGAATCGGCTCTCTAATTCGCAACAAAGCCTCCTTCATTCACACCGCTAAAGATACCCTAGTAAAACTGACTATCCTACCGATCCTCGACTTCGGCGACGTCATCTACAAAATAGCTTCCAATACTCTACTCAGCAAACTGGATGCAGTCTATCACAGTGCCATCCGTTTTGTTACCAAAGCCCCTTATACCACCCACCACTGCGACATGTATGCTCTAGTCTACTGGCCCTCGCTACATATTCGTCGCCAAACCCACTGGCTCCAGGTCATCTATAAGTCTATGCTAGGTAAAGCTCTGCCTTATCTCAGCTCACTGGTCACGATAACAACACCCACCCGTAGCATGTGCTACATAGTCCATCTGTAAATAGCCCACGCAATCTACCTACCTCATCCCCAAATTGTTTTTATTTACTTTTCTGCTCTTTTGCACACCAGTATATTTACTTGCACATCATCATCTGCTCATTTGTCACTCCAGTGTTAATCTGCTAAATTGTAATTATTTCGCTACTATGGCCTATTTATTGCCTTACCTCCTCACACCATTTACACACACTGTATATAGACACTTTTTTCTATTGTGTTATTGACTGTACGCTTGTTTATTCCATGTGTAACTCTGTGTTGTTGTTTGTGTCGCACTGCTTTGCTTTATCTTGGCCAGGTCGCAGTTGTAAATGAGAACTTGTTCTCAACTAGCCTACCTGGTTAAATAAAGGTGAAATAAAAAATAAAAAAATAAATAAAAACTCAAAGTGCGCTGACTGACACTGGACGTCCATGTAGTTGAAATTTGGTCAGTCCACCCTGGCCTTGATGTTAACGTCCACAGACGAACCGGACTAGACCAAATCTTACGTATGTTTGTTTCACAAGTTTCGATAGCGCAGTAAGTAGAGCACAGTACTGTACAGTGAGTAGCGCACGGTAGAGTACAATACAATACTGTAGTACAGTAAAGTAACGATACTGTACTGAACTGTACCCTTCTCTTCTGTGCTGTATTGTATGGCACTGTATTCTACTGTGCTCTGCTGTACTGCGCTGCAATGTCCAAATTTGTTAAACATGAGGAGAATGACGTTCATATCCATAATTCTATACTTCTATGTGGTACAGATCAGGGACCCATGATGTAATGACGTTACTGTAATTCTGTTACCAGGTGGACATCCACTTAATTTACTGTAGTTCAATAACCAAAACAGATTCATAGAGGGGACACCATTCATGTTGGAAACGTGTTTGCATAAAAACCTGAGGGAGATTTGACCATTATTCCGTTACAAAGTTTGCAACTGCACAGTTCTTCCACTAAATTAGTTTTACTACATTTTTCAGTGGACATTTTTAAAAGTAGTCATTTTGCATAGAGTTGTATGGTTTGTTAAACATTGAAATCATCGTTTTTTGTTTCACATACATTTTAGTGAAAAAATGAGTCAAAGCTTAATTCCTTTATTGTGGAATTGCCCCTTTGGACTTGAAGCCAAAGATGACCAAAATAGAGGTACTATTGATTGTAGTTGATCATATCTTGTTGGTCATCTGTGTGTGACGTTGGAACGTCAACATGGCAGTGCTCAGGATGTCTGGACCCTGAGAGGGAGGACACTGGTGGCTGAGTAATCCCCTAGCTAGCCCAGGCAGGCAGAGCTTGTGTGCGTGTGTGTGTGAGACAGGGAGTATGGTCGAGCTGTGTGTCAGCAGTGTGTGCCAGAGCACATCGTGAGGCCAGGCCTGAGACTCGGTGGGTGAGGGGACTGCTGGGCATCACACACACTTTTCATGGGAGCTTGACAGTGGGGCAGCTCTCGCCTGGCACCAAGACAAATCCAACAACAAACAACAACAAAGGGACAGACTCTGAGACACAGTCACTTACAATATGCTGCCATTAGAGGATTTGAACTGCACTCGGATGTGAAAATGGCTTGGATGGGAACTGGGATTTGTTTTTGTTTTTTTGTTTTTTTGTGCTTTGAGTATTAAAAGGCATTGTATTTCACTGCATTGGTAAGGCAACAAATTGCAATGGCAGGCAAAATAAGGATTATTGGAGTTAGGCTAAACATTATTTTAATTTCAAAATGGCCCCTGCCCAAAGAAACTATTGAAAAGCAGGGAGTAAAAGAGAAAAGTGGGCCCATTTTTGTGAGCAAAGTTGTGTGAATCTTGTTCAATTTTACATGACGACTTACAGCTCTCTGACAGCCCGGGGCAGGCCGAGCTACACTATCAGTAATTCTCAAGTGTCTGCTCTCTATAATTAACGCATTGCCTCAGATAACTTCTGTTTTGGTGACTCCTCTATCAGTCGTTGATGGGAATCCAGCCAAACCCCGGTGATAATGACACTCGCTTCTCTGATAAACCAATTGAGAAGATTCCAAGGGCAGACTACAGGCAGGGTTGTGATGGATTAGATGTCCTGTGCTAAGTGGAGGCAGCCTGCTCCCCTGCTCTCTCTCAATCTCCCCAGCTGGCTGCTAGCTGCTGCCCTGATAAGGACTGGTACCTTGTAGCATCGGAGATGCCCAGAGGCTGGCGTCAGGAGAAACCCAGGGTGAGCTCGCTGTTTTTCCTCCCTGACAAATAGCGGACTGGCAGACTATTTTTCTTCATCTGCCACTCTTAACTCTTCCGACTGATAGACTGCAGAAAATTAGTCATGTAGCAAAGCGAAGCAGTACTTTGCCAGTTTGTCCACCTGTGGTACAGATTAATCTATGATTATGGTTGAGATGTAATCGTTTAGATTAGAACCAACAGGGATAATCTAGATTAGGAGGTGGTCTTGCACTGCCACAAACAGAGAACATACAGTACCAGTCAAAAGTTTGGACACACCTACTAATTGAAGGGTTTTCTTTATTTTACTATTTTCAAAGTTGTAGAATAATTGTGAAGGCATCCAAACTATGAAATAACACATATGGAATCATGTAGTAACCAAAAAGGTGTTAAACAAAGGAAGTGTGCCTTGAATTCTAAATAATTAACCCGACAGTGTCACCAGCAAAGCACAAGCACAATCACACCTCCACCTCCTCCTCCACCACATGAAGAGATTATCTGTTCACCTACTCTGCATCTCACAAAGACACAGTGGTTGGACTCATCAGACAAAAGGACAGATTTCCATCGGTCTAATGTGTTCTTTGCAGCAATTCGAACATGAAGGCCTGATTCACGCAGTCTACTCTGAACAGTTCAACTTGAGATGTCTGTTACTTGAACTCTATGAAGCATTTATAACGGTCTGCAATTTCTGAGGCAGATAACTCTAATGAACTTTGCAGAAGAGGTAACTCTGGGTCTTCCTTTCCTGTGGCAGTCCTCATGAGTGCCAGTTTCAACATAGTGCTTGATGGTTTTTGTGACTGCACTTGAAGAAACTTTAATGTCTTAAAGTAATGATGGACTGTCGTTTCTCTTCGATTATTTGAGCTGTTCTTGCCATAATATGGACTTGGTCTTTTACCAAATTGGGCTATCTTCTGTATACCACCCCTACCTTGTCACAACACAACTGATTGGCTCAAACGCATTAAGAAGGAAATCAATTCTACAAATGAACTTCTAACAAGGCACACCTGTCAATTGAAATGCATTTGAGGTGACTACCTCATGAAGCTGGTTGAGAGAATGCCAAGAGTGTGCAAAGTCAAGGCAGGGTGGCAACTTTGAAGAATCTCAAATATAAAATATATATTTTAATTTGTTTAACACTTTTCTAGTTACTCCATGATTTCATATGTTATTTCATAGTTTTGATGTCTTCACTATTATTCTACAATGTAGAAAATAGTAAAAAATAAAGAAAAACCCTTGAATGAGACTGTACTTATTGTAACATGCTGCTGTAATCAACTCTTTCTTTTGAGCTTCAGGGATTATGGTCTGAAAATATACAGTTTGCATCAGAGAGTTAAACATCGGAGGCGAAAGATCACCGTTGACCCTTTCATGTAATTGAAAAAGTAAGCCGTTGAGGCCCTTCACCTCCTGACATCCCCTACTGTGCCTTACAAATAACACTATATTGTCTACCATAATTGTTTTTATGTCCACAACAGTTAAAATAGCAACATGGAGTGCTTTAATGATTTGCTATGTTAGTCTTTAGGGATGATATAATTTGTTCCAATGTAGTTCGCTCCTCATCCCTGTGTACCACCCTCATCCCCATTTACAGAAAAATAAAACTTCAATCCACAGCCACATGTACTACTGTGCTTACCAGCTGAGTATTGGCTTTGTTCTAATCCAGTTTGATCTTCTGATTTAAAAGGTCATCAAACCAAATCTGTATCATGTGAGGCGGGTAGTCTCTGGGTTCTACCATTGGAGCAGAGAGAGGGGTCTTTGTGGATGTTGTGGAGTTGCAGCCAAGTGTGTTTAAAGCCAGCCAGTGCATCTGATGAGACTGTGGGGTCGAGGCACTGAGACACTGTGTCGTGTCACAGCGTCTCTCTTACCCTAGACAGCTGGTGGCACTAATGAATTGAGTGTGGCTTTTCCCTTGCTCGGGGTTCCACGAGAGGCTTTATCATTTTTATGGCCTTATAAAATACGCTGGACAAACACAACACTTTTTTTAAGGCGACGTAATACCATGAAATGTGATGCTGATAGGACCCGACGTTTGGGGGAAGTTACCGGGCCTAATCTGACTATGGGTGACTGTAGAGAAAGCCTGTTTCAAAATCACCCCTTGGTGTTTTACTTTAAATCCAACTTATTGTTGGCAGAGTGCTAGATGCTCTGAGAAGATGACCTACACACATGTTGTGACAACCATTGTTCTGTCTACGGAGGGAAAATATATAGATTTTTGTACAAGAACTAAAGGTGTTGATTGTCAGAAAAGTCACTACATTTTTCAGCATGCAGTAGTGTAATTTGCCATCTTTGTATCCTGACTGGAAATTATGATTTTGAAGTGGTATGCCTACAGAGTTGTTCCACCTCAAAAAACACAAGAATTTTGACACCCACCATCTCCGATTTTTCTGAAATTGTTTTTGTTGTTTGAAACAAATAAGATTAGCATTCCTGAAAAAAATATGTTTTAAAGATAAATTGAAGTCTCTGAATGTCCTTGAGTGGCCCAGCCAAAGCCCGGACTTGAACCTGATCGAACATCTCTGGAGAGTGTCACGTCCTGACCAGTAAAGGGGTTATTTGTTATTGTAGTTTGGTCAGGACGTGGCAGGGGGTGTTTTGTTTTATGTGTTTCGGGGTTTTTGGTTAATGTTCTATGTTAGTATATTTCTATGTTCGTTCTAGTCTTTCTATTTCTATGTTTAGTTTATTGGGTTGACCTTCAATTGGAGGCAGCTGTTCCTCGTTGCCTCTAATTGTAGGTCCTATTTAGTAGGGGTGTTTTTTCATGGGTTTTTGTGGGTAGTTGTTCCAAGTGTAGCTGTGTGCCTGACAGGACTGTTAGCGTCTTCGTCATTGTTTGTTATTTTGTTTTTCTGTGTTCACGTTTTCTTCTCAATAAATAAGAAGATGAGTTTACACAGTCCCGCTGCGCCTTGGTCCCATCCTTATGACAAACGTGACAGAGAGACCTACAAATATCGCTGTGCAGTGGCGCTCCCCATCCAATCTGACAGAGCTTGAGAGGATTTGCAGAGAAGAATGGGAGAAACTCCCCAAATGCAGGTGTGGCAAGCTTGTAGCGTTATACCCAAGAAGACTCGAGGCTGTAATTGCTACCAAAGGTGCTTCAACAAATTACTGAGTAAACTGTTTGAATACTAATTCAACCCCCCCCCCCCGACCCCTTCCCCAGCAATATTGCAGTTCTTGACACAAACTGGCACCTGGTATCTACTACCATACCCCGTGCAAAGGCACTTAAATATTTTGTGTTGCCCATTCACCCTCTGAATGGCACACACATACAATCCATGTCTCAAGGCTTAAAAATAATTATTTAACCTGTCTCCTCCCCTTCATCTACACTGATTTGAAGTGGATTTAAGTGACATCAATAAGGGATAATAGCTTTAGCCTGGATTCACTTGATCAGTCTGTTATGGAAAGACGTGTTCTTAAAGAGGTGTTATCTCTCTGTCTCTCGAAATGTACATAGTGAACTCATACACATTGTAAATCGAATGCACTATTTCAGAACGTGACCTACCACTTGCATGTCAATATCAGACTGGGCAGAATTGACGTTCGCAATCACCCCCTATCTGTCAGCGTAGCCAATGACATAACACATTTTTGACATCTGACTTGAACCAACCAATAGAAATACACAAATATTGAATACATATTTCTGCAGTGGCAAGTGAAAACATAACCACATCTGAATCATTGTTGAGAAGAGGTTTGGTCCAAATTGTATGTTGGGTACTATATTTATAGAATATTATATGAATCCTATACATTTTATATTGCCAATTTGGGTGCAATTAATCAGAGTTCAAATTGTCTTTCAACAAAATAATGTTGCAGTAATGCTTATCTTATTTGATTCTAACTACAGAAACCATTTCAGAGCAATCTGAGATGGTGGGTGTAATGACTTGCTGAAATGACCCTATACTGAAACATTGTAAAAAGCAAAAGAGTAATAAAGAACTGTACTCATTAGCCACTACAAAGCTTACAATACTATGCCAGTGGTAAGCAGTAGTAAGCAGTCAGTACATTGCTGTAGTGCATGCATTTTCCCCTGGTCAGACGAGTGCTGGGCTGCTGTGTACCACTGTACTACCCAGGAAAGGCAGTCTGTCCTCCTGTGTCAGGCTGGGCGCTGAATGGCATGTGAAACGGAATGTGAAAAGGCAGTGCCTTGTAAAGACCTCTTTCATTGTGGGAGAGAGACGCATGGTCAGCCAACCAGTCCAGTCCATTTAAGGCCAGACAGAGAAACAGATAGGTTAAGGGTGAAGCATCTTGAGGGCATGGTGGAGCAATTACATCGTAAAAATTGTTTTATTATATTTTTGCTAAGTCAAAGGCTCGATGCCCTTTGGGCACCTGTTACACTCCAGGGTGTAACCTAATGCAAGCACCTGTGGAATGAAGCAAACGCTAACACTACGTGGAAACATCATCTAATCTCCCTCCCCATGCAAACAACACATATCCTACTTTTGAATTTACAGCTCTATTTTCCAGACTTAATGCATACCATCATCCATGAACATGTATTCTACATTATGCCATATATTAGTCCTTTTTCCTGAGATTCACAACCGTTTCCATGGTGATTCATGCCGCTGCGTCGTTGTCAACACGGCCTGTCATTGATATTCCACCTGTGGTTCTATTTCGGGCAAATGTCTGATTCCCTAATGTAGACCTTACACAATTAAGAGCCCTCTGGCTGGGCCGCCATGCGTAAACAATAACCTGCAGGAGAGCGAGAGAGCGAGATCACTTCCTCTAAGCAGCATAACACTCCCTACCCTGCATACAGCCCAGCCCATTCCGCCTGTGTTCAGCCACAGATCCCACAGGAAGACTCACAGCTGGGGCTCTGCCGCCCTAGCATGTGTGTGGGCAACTACTAACTTCATTATGGCAGCCTAAGACATTACAGAAGCAAGATTCTGGCTCGTCAGCTGTGAGATCTCAGACGTGGTCTACGCAGCCATCTCCATGTTTATCATGGCTTCATATGTGTGGTGCTGCATCATAACAATCTTTAACCCACTGAAATATTTCTATCCGTCCTCAAACTCACAACCAGAATTCCCTGTCGTCTCACTTGAAATGGTTGAAATGGATCAGACATGCATACGACATGGCTGACCTTAGAGCACAGGTGTCAAACTCATTCCACGGAGGGCCGAGTGTCTGCGGATTTTCCATCCTCCCTTGTCCTTGATTGATGAATTAAGGTCACTAATTAGTAAGGAACTCCCCACACATAGTTGTCTCGGGCTTATCTGAAAATATAAAACAACCTGCAGACACTAGGCCCTCCATGGAATGAGTTTGACACCCCTGCCTTAGAACTTCTCGAGGATGTCAGCAGTATGTGGTTTGGGTGTGAACCACACAGCTGGATGAAAAGCTAGGTATGCAGGCAGAGGATGGACCAGCTCTTACATTCTCCTTTGAAGATGTCCAGGTGTGAGAAGCTGTTCAGTAGAAGGCAGACGCTAGCCCCAGGCATATCCCCTCAGGCCTTGCACTCTTACATGTCTCCTGGGCTTTTCCTTGTCTCTGTTACAGATCACATACTCTCTCAGCTTACAGTTTCCTCCTCTCTAGAATCCCCTGTGGCTTTAAGTTTGGCCCTCACTGTAGTGCAGGAGGACAGCCATTGGACACTCAAGTCCAAGGCTCTGCTGTGAAGCTTCCCTTACAAAACATATCACTAGAATCAAATCCTATGTGCTATTTTTTCACTATGTGGCATGTGATGAAACGTGGTTTCATTTCTCAATGAAATTGGAATTAGACTGGAGACAGAATGTAATATTCTTCAATATTTCTACTTTTATGTCTTTTCAGCATCCCTTTACGTTGGACCATGTCACGCCCTGACCAGGTGAACTCTGCTATTTTGGTCAGGGTGTGGCATTTCTATGGTTTATTTTCTATGTTTTGGTTATAGCCTTTCTTTGTGTTTTATTTCTATGTTGGGCTCGGGGGTGATTTCCCAATCAGACAGCTGTCGCTTGTGAAGTCTGATTGGGAATCACATTTAAGTTCCTTTTCCCCCACGATGTTTGTGGGTTGTTGTCTCTTTGTTTGAGCAAGTAACGTATCGACATTTTTCTTGAGTTTTGTGTACATGTTTATTTCCAGTGTGTTGAATAAACATGTGTTCGCTCCCAGCTGCGTTTTGGTCCGCTTCCTCGTCACCAGGCGACGATCGTTACAGAACAACCCACCAAACCAGGACCAAGCAGCGGGAGGAAAAGGAGTGCGAGAGATGGGCTCGCGAGGGGAAGGAGTTCTGGACCTGGGAGGAGATCATGTCGGGGAAAGACCCTGTCGGAAGGATTCCCAGGTCGAGGAGGAAAAGCCAGCCGGTAGACGGAGTCGCAGGCGGCGGTCGAGGAGGCCCGGAAAACACCCCCAAGAATTTTTTTTGGGGGGGCTAATGGGGTGGTCCGGAAGGGCAGATGAAGAGCCCAGACCACTGCTCTCGTGGGGGATGACGGCGGAGGAAGAGACGGAGATGAGGCAGCTGATTGAGGACCTGCAGAGGGAAGATCTGGAGGAGGAGCCATGGTATGCGGAGTTGCGCGCTGTGTCGCCAGTGCGCCCGCACAGCCCGGTGCGTCCGGTGGACATGCCCAGCACATGCCGTGCTAGGATGGGCATCCAGCCAGGACGAGTGGCTAAACCGGCTCCACGCTTCAGGTCACCAGTGCGTGTTCACAGTCCTGTCTGGCCCGTTCCTGTTCCCCGCACCAAGCCCACGGTGCGTGTCCACAGTCCTGCCCGGCCCGTCCCTGCTCCCCGCACCATGCCATGGTATGCGGAGTTGCGCGCTGTGTCGCCAGTGCGCCCGCACAGCCCGGTGCGTCCGGTGGACATGCCCAGCACATGCCGTGCTAGGATGGGCATCCAGCCAGGACGAGTGGCTAAACCGGCTCCACGCTTCAGGTCACCAGTACGTGTTCACAGTCCTGTCTGGCCCGTCCCTGCTCCCCGCACCAGGTTAGTGGTGCGTGTCCCCAGTCCTGTCCGGCCCGTCCCTGCTCCCCGCACCAGGTTAGTGGTGCGTGTCCCCAGTCCGGCCCGGCCCGTTCCTGCTCCCCGCACCAAGTCAGTGGTGCGTGTCCCCAGTCCGGCCCGGCCCGTTCCTGCTCCCCGCACCAGGTTAGTGGTGCGTGTCCCCAGTCCTGTCCGGCCCGTCCCTGCTCCCCGCACCAAGTCAGTGGTGCGTGTCCCCAGTCCTGTCCGGCCCGTCCCTGCTCCCCGCACCAGGTTAGTGGTGCGTGTCCCCAGTCCTGTCCGGCCCGTTCCTGCTCCCCGCACCAGGTTAGTGGTGCGTGTCCCCAGTCCTGTCCGGCCCGTCCCTGCTCCCCGCACCAGGTTAGTGGTGCGTGTCCCCAGTCCTGTCCGGCCCGTCCCTGCTCCCCGCACCAGGTTAGTGGTGCGTGTCCCCAGTCCTGTCCGGCCCATCCCTGTTCCCCGCACCAAGCCCACGGTGCGTGTCCACAGTCCTGTCCGGCCCGTCCCTGTTCCCCGCACCAAGCCCACGGTGCGTGTCCACAGTCCTGTCCGGCCCGTTCCTGTTCCCCGCACCAAGCCAGTGGTGCGTGTTCCCAGTCCAGTCCGGCCCGTCCCTGCTCCCCACACCAGGTTGGTGGTGCGTGTCCCCGGTCCTGTCCGGCCCGTCCCTGTTCCCCGCACTAGGCCCACGGCGCGTGTCCACAGTGTCCGGTCCACCGGTGACCAGTCTTGTTCCGGTCGGCGGCTCCGCTCCGGAGCCTGAGCATGCCGCTCCACCGTGGTCCAGTCCGGGCCAGAGGGGTAGGGCTAGGGTGGAGGCAGGGGGAGAAACACGCCCGGGGCCAGAGCCTCCACCGAGGGTGAGGCGCCCACCCGGGTCCCCCCCCTAATAGACTTTAGGTTGGTGCGCCGGGAGTACGCACCGTTGGAGGGGGGGTACTGTCACGCCCTGACCAGGTGAACTCTGCTATTTTGGTCAGGGTGTGGCATTTCTATGGTTTATTTTCTATGTTTTGGTTATAGCCTTTCTTTGTGTTTTATTTCTATGTTGGGCTCGGGGGTGATTTCCCAATTAGACAGCTGTCGCTTGTGAAGTCTGATTGGGAATCACATTTAAGTTCCTTTTCCCCCACGATGTTTGTGGGTTGTTGTCTCTTTGTTTGAGCAAGTAACGTATCGACATTTTTCTTGAGTTTTGTGTACATGTTTATTTCCAGTGTGTTGAATAAACATGTGTTCGCTCCCAGCTGCGTTTTGGTCCGCTTCCTCGTCACCAGGCGACGATCGTTACAGACCATAACATGGTGGCGCCAACTTTACAGTTATTTCCTACATTATTTGCTCAGAGCGTTTCTTGCATTATTACCAACAGCCGAAAATTATTTGGGGATGTTAGATTGGCGGTCACTCACCAGCATTTCGAACAGAAATGAGACTTTCCTGAATTGGATCCTTTGTTTGTACCGCTGGAGGCATTTCCACTCATCCCAGGGGTTGCTCCAAGACGCCACTGACGGCGAAGAGGAATACCGCTTCAGAGTATATTACTCGCAAATGTTCAGTCCCGAGAGAATTCTCTTCGGTCATCGTCACAACCATGTATATTCCTCCTCAAGCCGACACACCGACAGCTCTCAAGGAACTACACTGGACTTCGTGCAAACTAGAAACCGCATAATCTGAGGCCGCATTTATTGTAGCAGGGGACTTTAATAATTAAATCTGAGGAAAACGATGCCGAAGTTTTATCAACACATCGCCTGCGCTACTCTCTCATCAATAATTCTTGACCATTGCTATTCCCCATTCCAGGACAGCTACAAGGCCCGCCCCTTTATCAAATCAGATCACGCCCCCCCATTCTGCTCATCCTTTTCTATAGGCAGAAACTTAAACAGCAAGTACCCATGGTAAGGACTGTTCCACGTTGGTCTGACCAATCGGAATCACGCAGACTGGGATTTGTTCCGGGTTGCCTCTGAGAATAACATTGACGTATACACTGACTCAGTGACTGTGTTCATCAGGAAGTGCATAGAGGATGTTGTTCCCTACTGTGACGATTAGAACTTTTCCAAACCGAAACTGAAAGTGTGAACCACCACATTTAACCACGGCAAGGTGACTGGGAACATGGACGAGAACAAACAGTCCAGCTATGCCCTCCATAAGGCAATCAAACAGGCAAAACGTAAATACAGAGACAAGGTGGAGTCGCAATTCAAAGGCTCAGATACGAGACGCATGTGGCAAGGACTCCAGATAATCACAGATTATAAAGGGCAAACCAGCCACGTTGCGGACACCGACACCTATGCTCCCGGACAAGGTAAAACCCTTCGCCCGCAGAAACATAGTGTCGCCGACCAGGGCCACCACCACTCACGAGGGCTTTGAGCTCTTTTTCTCCGTGGCCTTCATGAGTAAGATATTTTTAGCATGTTAACCCTCGCAAGGCTGCCGGCCCAGACAACATCCCTCGATGCATCCCCGGAGCATGTGCAGGTCAGCTGGCTGGAGTGTTTAGACATCTTCAATCTCTCCCTATCCCAGTCTGTTGTCCCTACTTGCTTCAAGATGTCCACCATTGTTCCTTAACCCAAGAAAGTGAAGGTAACTGAACTAAATCACTATCACCCCTTAGCACTCACTTCTGTCATTATTACCCGATACCCTAGACCTACAACAATTTGCATACCGCCTTAACAGATCCACGGATGAAGCAATCTCCATTGCACTGCACACTGCCCTATCCCATCTGGACAAGAGGAATACCTATGTAAGAATGCTGGTGATAGACGGAAGCTCACCTTTCAACACTATTGTGCCCTCCAAGCTCATCACTAAGATCAGTGCCCTGGGTCTGAACTCCACCCTGTGCTATTGGGTCCTGGATTTTCTGACGGGCTGATACCAGGTGGTGGAGGTAGGCAACAATACCTCCACTATGCTGATCCTCAACATGAACACGGGGTCCCCACAAGGGTGCATGCTCAGCCCCCTCCTGTACTCCCTGTTCACCCATGACTGCGTGGCCACATACGTCTCCAACTCAATCATCAAGTTTGCAGACGACACAACAGTGGTAGGCCGGATTACCAACAATGACGAGACGGCCTACAGGGTGGAAGTGAGGGCCCTGGCGGAGTGGTGCCAGGAAAATAACTTCTCCCTCAATGGCAACAAAACAAAGGAGCTGATCGTGGACCTCAGCAAACCGCAGAGGGAGTACGTCCCCATCCACATCGACATAGCCACAGTGGAGAGGGTGAAAAGCTTCAAGTTCCTCTGCGTGCACATCATTGATGACCTGAAAGGGTCAATCCACACACAATGTGGCGAAGAAAGCGCAATAGCTCCTCTTCAGCCTCAGGATGCATCATTGAGAGCATCCTGTCAGGCTGTAACACTGCATGGTACGGCAACTGCGCCGTACGCAACCACAGGGCTCTCGAGGGTTGTGTGGCCAGCCCAATGCATCACCAGGGGCATACTGCCCTGCCCGCCAAGTCATCTACAGCATGGTTTCTGAACTTTAGTCACGGTTATTAGCCAGCTACCACCCGGTACACAACCCTGCACCTTAGAGACAGATGCCCTATGTACATAGTCATTGAACACTGGTCACTGAATAATTTTTACATACTGTTTTATCCACTTTAAATGTACACTGAACAAAAATATAAACACAACATGCAACAATTTCAGAGATTTCACTGAGTCACAGTTCATATAAGGAAATCAGTCAAATTTAAATAAATTCATTATGTCATAATCTATGGATTTCACTTGACTGGGAATACAGATATGCATCTGTTGGTCACAGATCCTTTATTAATAAAAACGGTAGGGGCGTGGGTCAGAAAACCAGTCAGTATCTAGTGTGACCACCATTTGCCTCATGCAATGTGACACCTCATTTGCATTGAGTTGATCAGGCTGTTGATTGTGACCTGTGGAATGTTGTCACTCTTCTTCAATGGCTGTGCTAAGTTGCTGGATATTGGTGGGAACTGGAACACGCTGTCATACACGTCGATCCAGAGCATCCCAAACATGCTCAATGGGTGACATGACTGGTGAGTATGCAGGCAATGGATGAACTGGTACATTTTCCGCTTCCAGGAATTGTGTACAGATCCTTGCGACATGGGGCCGTGCATTATCATGCTGAAACAAGAGGTGTTGGCGGCGGATGAATGCCACAACAAAGGGCCTCAGGATCTCGTCACGGTGCATTCACATTGCCATAGATAAAATCCAATTGTGTTCGTTGTCAGTAGCTTATGCCTACCCATACCATAACCCCACGCCACCATGGGGCACTGTTCACAATGTGGACATCAGCAAACCTCTCGCCCAATTGACGCTATACACGCTGTGCCATCTGCCCGGCACAGTTGAAACCGGGATTCATCTGTGAAGAGCACACTTCTCCAGCCTACCAGTGGCCATCGAAGGTGAGCATTTGCCCACTGAAGTTGGTTACGACGCTGAACTGCAGTCAGGTCATGACCGTGGTGAGGACAACGAGCATGCAAATGAGCAGCCCTGAGACGGTTTCTGACAGTTTGTGCAATGCAGAAATACTTTGGTTGTGCAAACCCACAGTTTCATCAGCTGTCCGGGTGGTTGTTCTCAGATGATCCCTCAGGTGACGGAGCCGGATGTGGAGGTCCAACAGGACAACAACCCTAAGCATATATCCAAGACAATGCAGGAGTGGCTTTGGGACACGCCTTTGAATATCCTTGAGTGGCCCAGCCAGAGACCTTAAAATAGCTGTGCAGCATCGCTCCCCATCCAACCTGACAGAGCTTGAGAGGATCTGCAGAGAAGAATGGTGGAAACTCCCCAAATACAGGTGTGCCAAGCTTGTAGCATCATACCCAAGAAGACTCGATGCTGTAATCGCTGCCAAATGTGCTTCAACAAAGTACTGAGTAAAGGATATTCAGTTTTTTATTTGTAATAAGTTAGCAAAAAATGATAACCTGTTTTTGCTTTGTCATTATGGGATATTGTGTGTAGATTGAGGGGGGGGAACAATTTAATCAATTTTAGTATAAGGCTATAACAAAATGTGGAAAAGTCAAGGGGTGTGAATACTTTCCGAAGGTACTGTAAATGGGAACAAATATAAATCAGATTGTCTCCAAGTAGCTGATGTCATTTGGACAATATATGTGGGAATAACGTTCAATGGATTGTGTGAGCAGCAGGTGATACAGAACACATCCTGTTTTTCAAATGAGGGCAGTGAGCATTTTAGCTGCGATCATCCCAATGGAAGAGAGACTGGAGATTGAGGTTCATGTTGACTGAGATGACACTCCTACGCTGTTGCTGCCTGGTCCCAAATGGCACCGAGTTAAAAGCACCATTCCCAGAGGACATTCCTGAAAAAGCCCTCCCTCATACGCAATCCACTCCCAGAAGTCTGGAAAAATAAGCAAGCTGCCACACTCTTGTCACGCAAACCTCCAGCTTTGTGCCTTGTGCTCTGTTTGTACATGGAGATTATTAACACTCACAACAACTCTGTACCAGGAAACAAAGCAAGAGGTTTGTGAAATGCTGACACTAGTTTTTATGTGCTTTATAAAGACTTTAAAAAATGATATGGCGTGCAGAGAGTGAAATAATAGGGATTTCTCCCAATGTGATGATGTCTGATGTTTAGAAAAAATATATTTGGTCAGACATAATTAAATGCTACGAGAAGGTGAATTAATTTTCTGCTGTGCAGATTGCCGTTTGGAGATGAAGTACAGTATAATTAGTATCGTGGGGTTGGTGTACGCAAACAATCTTTTTTGGTGGTGAGGTTGTCTGTAGGATTTTTTTGTGCTGCACAGGCATAGTTTTGTCATCAAGATCGTAGCTATTCTCTTCTTAGAATGCATCATTCTGTGTGCAATAGGTAAGGGAAATAAATAAACTTATGACAGAAATATCTCAGATAAAATCTTACTTCTTTACTGGATTCGAGATCCAACATTGAGCCCTTGCTTTTTTAATTCCTCTCTCCCCATTAAGAGATGGGGACAGAGATACATGGGATTGCTACAACAAGTGATTTAAGGGCAGATTATACTTCACCTTGCTTCGAAATATGCATATTTAATGGGATATGCTTTCCCCAAAATGGCCCATTTAATTGTGGGTCCAGTTACAGCCCATCTATACAAAGGCGACACTAGCTCCTGCTGCTGTCGTCTTCCTGTGTTCCTCTGTCTGGCTATAATCAATCTTCCAGAGGCTCTGTGTCATTTACTAATGTTCTTCATGGTGCTTTACCGTAAAGGCCTATGTAAATTAAGCCTAAGTCTGGCATATTAACCCTCTCACTGCCTGGCAGCCCGATACTCATCCTTCACACCCACTTATAGATAATGAACTGTAGCGATTCCCGTACTCTGTCAGTTGTTTAGCTACAGTTTGTTGATTTTGTTGAAAGCTATTCAACTCTCCTCTAGCTTCTTTACAAATGTATTTCTGTTTCATGTGTAAAATAGGCTTGAACCATTCAGTGGTTCAATGTATTTAATGTAAAGTAAGGAATAGTTACCATTCATTGCATTTTGTATATTTTTTTGTACACAGTACTCATAAAGACCCTTGAATAAAAAGCATAAGCAGGGAGTAAAAAAATTAACTTGATGGAGTAAATTGTCTCCTTGGACTGTCCTTGTTGAAAAGTGGCCTGGTATTTTACTCAGGCGTTTGAGCCACCTATAGACACGGTCCCAGCAGCTCATTTTCTCTACTGTATTAACAGTGATCACACCGCAGGGGATTAGGGATTAGAATTTTAAAAGGATTTAATGCCGTGGCAGTTTTACTGCTCTTATATCTTTACCTGGCTGTACTCACAGACCAGTGCCAGGAAATACTCAGCCAGGCATAAAACTGCTCCCGCTTTGGTTTGATCTCTCCCTTGTTAGCATTCATAAAATGTTTCTTAGAATCAATAACTGAACATTTATTTGGAACTCGTTGAATCAGGATAGTTATTTTCCAGCAAGAGAAGTCATACCTTGTTGTAATTTATATACAATAGATACTAGGGCCGGGGCGATGTCAATATAGCGATACTCGTTAGTATCGTAACAAGAAAACAAAACACGAAGCGCAATTAACTTCTGTAGGAAAACAGGCCTAATGTTGGAAACAAACCCCATTTATGTTGTCAACCAGTCACATGTATTTATTTTGCAAGCTGTAGGGCACAATATTTTACACACAGCAGGTTTTAAAAGGACCGAAATATTGCGATACTGGTATCGTCCAGCCCTAGTAGATACAATAGATAAATACAGTGATCCTCTTCCTCACCACATACATCTATGATAACCCTCCCTCTCAGTGAGTCGTCATGGATCCCATGACAATGTCCTTCTCGTCCATTCCATTAGGGTAATTAGACTTTGTTCCGAGACGACCAGCCTCTGGCCTCACACACCCCCTGCCTGTCTGTACCTGCCTCATCTACCTACCGTTATGTACAGCACAGGGTATAGTTGTAACAGAGGCTGGGAAGGTGGGGAGCAGTGACCAGCGACTGATGTCTCACATCATTACATTTAAAGGGAGGCCTGTCCCAATTAGCCAGTCTGCTGGAATACAGGACATCGAGTGTTCGCCTTCATTAACCTTTACAGTGATTGTTTGCCCGGCCCAGCTCCACGCTGCCATCTGCAGACAGAAACCTCATTAAAGCACATCTCACCCAGTTCACACCAGAGAAAAATAACATCTACCCTCCCACCGCCCATTCAAATAATATCGACCTGATAAAAGGACTCAAACCTCTACACTGTACACTAGTATGTACTGTATATGCAGTGTTCTAGCTAGGTGTATATGTTGGGTTCGCTAAGCCCACTGTAGATTGTCTTTGAGGAGACCAGTTTAGCTACATGCAACAATAAATCAGTGGATAGATTGCCAGGTACTCAGAGGTCTCTCAGAGGAAGGTTTTGTATTCAGTTCGCAGACATAAAGAGCCGCCTCATTTGCAGCCCTTTTTTCAGGGTGATTATTAACTGCATTTCTTGAATTATTTTTGAAACTACTGAGATGTGTTCATACTTTATATTGATGAACTCCATTGACAAAGCAATTATGATAGATGTTTCACTCCACTCCGTTCTTAGAGTGATTTGTATTTTGCTCAGCTTGTTAACAAAAAAGGATCTCTCCAAGCTATCTGTGACCGCTATGATATCTTGTATTGCAGTTTTTCTTTATGCTCAGTTAATTAGAATTAATGCTGCCAATTTGTAAGAATACAAAATCACTCAGAGAAAAATGGCTTAAATGTTTGCTGTTATATACCACTTCAATCAGCGACGCTTGGGGTTAGAAAGGAAAATGAATATGAAGGCTGCTCCTGTGAAGCTGTGCACATTGATGCATATATTGTGAATGAATGTCTCACCATGAAGAATGCCAACTAGAACCCCCACTCTGACAGATGGGGAGGAGAGCGAGCCGACTGCTGCATGGTGCTTCATAGCATTTTGCTCCCCTTTCTATTCCTCTTGATTGCAGAACATTGACCAGTCTCGGATTTCAGAGCAAGGAGAGCTTGACAAATGTGCCTTTTTCATTTCTACCATGCCGGCTTTATGAATAACAGCCTGGCTTAGTCTACAGCTGTGAAGCACATACTGGAATACAATCAGACCTGCCGCTGGAGCACCGATCTCGTTTATTAAGGAGCTGGTTCACAGAAAAGGCATTTGAGTTGGGCTGAAGTGAGAGTGATTTCTGACTGAATGGAATCAGCAGGCCCTCTCACTAATCCTCTCCTTACAACATCGCTGCTCGTATTGGAGTGGCATGAAACGATACGGCCCTGCAGTTATGTGGCCCATGTGTCACAGAGAAAGCTGAAAATGGAGTCTACCTCTGTGCTTCTGAGAACACCTTTTTTATCTTCCAATTTTCCACACTGCAGTCTGGAGATACATTTATAAAAATAAATATGTACTTTTGAAAAAGTATCCACGCTTCCCGCCAGCATGATGCAAGAATAGAAATGATTAATTTGAAACCATAAAGAAATCCTTCCTGGCCTGTTTTCGGATCTGTTCCGGTCCCTGTTGTGCATTAAAGTAAGAATTGTAATTTCCCAACATACTCCAGACCCATTTTAATAAACGGAATGAAAAGAAAGAAGTAAACAATTCGTCAGTGATCAGTCGGTGAAGTTTGTGTATCGAGTTGGATCTGTTTCCATCAGTGGACAGCATTATAATCCTTGCACGCTCATGCAAAAACAAGTTATGGACTGAAACTGTTGTGAATTCCACGCCACCACCTGCGGCACCTGAGTGCCACCAAATCTCACTCGTTAAACCTATAGACTGTGTCATCTTTTACGTGACTCGCAGAGACCGAGATGGAATGTTATTTAAGCACTTGAGGCCCTTTGTTTGATCATCACTAGTTACCGCAGCCACAAAGTCATAATTAAACTGCCTATATCAACAATTTATCTTCTTAAAATCTGATTTTAAACCTTACCCTAACCACACTGCTAACCTTATGCCTAACCTTAAATTAAGACCAAAAAGATAATGATTTTTTATGATTTATAGCCAACTTTTACTTTGTTTCTGTGTTAACTAGTGACAACCCTTTAGTCTCTACAGCTGAAGTCCAGGAAGTGTTCCTTCCCCTGTGAGGCAGTCTGCTTGTATTGGCTCCACAGACCTCTGGCCTGCTGCCCACTGGGAATGGAGTCATTAGTACAGTTCAAATCTTTTAAGGCTGATCTTACTTTTCCATTTCATATCCCTGGGCTGGCTGGCTGCATGTCTCTGTGCCTGGCTGGGCTGGGCCGGGCCAGAGAGAGTCCTAGCTGTTAGATCTTTTATTGGCATAGAATGCAGGAATGAAGCCACTCAGAGAGAGAGAGAGAGAGAGAGAGAGTGCAGGGTTGGAGTGGGCTTCCTGGTGCTCCAGTGAAACAGGGTCCTCAGATGTGGGCCATGGAGTTTCACAGACCACATGCTGGGTCTGGGTTAGTAGGCCCCTTGCTGGGCTATATGGAATCTGGGGATCCCTAGTGGATGAGATCTCATGTGCTCGTTAAAGTCCTGCTCCACACTGATCTCCCACTGACTGCAGTCAGGTTGGACCTCTACTAGTGAGCTGGCTACTCCCTGGTGGGTGGGTCACGCCCATATGCTGCTGTTGGAAGACCCAGTCTCAAAGCCTACAGGGCAGTCAGCATGCTTAATGGTCAACAGGCAGGTAGGCAAGCAGCCTATTTTATTTCCTTAACACAGCTTTTCATATATGGTACTGAATACACTCCCTGCAGTCAGGATTGACCTCTTCTTTCTTTCAATTCTTAAGTTCAGTTTTGACTACTCCTACAGGTATTGCACCACTATTCAATGATTATAATTTTTCTATAAACAATATACTGTACTTCATGATCTGTTTGAACTGCTAAATGTGGTGTCCAGCCCACGCACACAGTCAGTCACACTGCAAACACCATTATGTAGTGTCAGTATAGGAGAGAGCATCAAGTGTTGTTATCTGTTGAGAAACTGTTTTAGTTTTCCTGGCGTGACCTTTGTAAACGTCACAATTTGAGGTTTTACGGATCTCAACAGATGGTGCCGCAGAGAAAAGACAAACATACCTAAATGGGAGTGTGAAAGTTTCATAACTTCATTGCTGTTGAGTGATGATGATGAAGACAAACATACCTAAAATGGGAGTGTGAAAGTTTCAGAACTTCATTGCTGTTGAGTGATGATGATGAAATACAAAACCTCCTCTTCATTATTATGAATGCAGTGAAAGATGCATGAGTCTCTCTTAAATCCACCAGCGACTCCACAGTACATTTCTCTTCTTGGAGGGAGAGCCACAGTAGCTGACAGCGATGAAGTCATTTTTCCATTGGCTGATGACTCCACTGTATTTGGCCACTCAGAGACACTCAGCATTTTTTCGCCCTTCAGAAGTTCTTATAGTTGATTTTCCACTCCCCTCCACCATCCTTCCCAGCAGGCCACTGTGAGCAGGCACAGTCTGAACAACACTCATAAAAGACAAATTACCACAGACGAATGGGCAGCAAGTTCACAGTGCCTGTTTAGTCTGTTTCACTTTGTATTTTGGGAATTAAATTGTGAAAAAAACACGAGTTCCTTTGTTGTGACATTGTATATTTGGACAGCTTGTCTGTCTGCATTGGCCCCCGCCATTACGTGTAGTTCTGACAGACCTAGAGCACAGCGTCGTGGTGCGGACATTTCTGGCACCCTTCCTGACTCATTTTCCTGTCCGAGGTCAGCTCTTTGAACCGTTACTGTGTCACAGACCTCAAGTTGATGGCATCTGGCTAATGCGCAGTCATGTACTGCAGGTATTAGTCCATGGAGAAATGACAGTGGACCCCACCTACACCCTCATACTGTCTCTGTGGCTCAGCCAAGGCTCTCTTTATGGGCATGCTGAGAGAAAGTGCTGGATGAAAGACATTATTACAGCACTGAGGCTCTTAATAGGATTTACAGGCGAGGGGTTTTGAGGAGGCACCTCTCTGGGGTCTAAGGCATTGGATAAGCACAAAGGCAGGTACAGTAGGCCAGCAGGGCCCAAGATTTTATGGGGAAACTAAGGAGAGTGTCTCTGCAGTACCTATTCATGGTTTCCTGTGAGGTGTGTGTGCGGCAGTGAGGCGCAGAGCAGTGACCCGTCTCTCAGCAGGCTCAGCCCAACTCTAACCCCTCAGCTCACTGAGGAGAAAGGGGCTTGTTTAGGCGGAAACACCCTCAAAGTCAAACAATTCACTGGGATTTTCCTGAAGGTGGTTTTCTCACATTGGTTTAAAAGAGTTTTGTTATCATACAGTTCTGTTGTGTAACTCCTACGCTTGTCTCCACCAGGATAACAAAAATACCTACGTCTGTGAAAATTGTGCAATTCATTCTTGTGTAAAGTATCACTAAAAGTGGCATTCCCATCGTTTCACTACTTCAATTTGCAAAGGGTTAAGCACCAAAACGCTACACCAAAAGTGGGGAATTTGAACCATTGTAAGACCATTCAATTAAGATGTCCATCCAGCAGAGAAACACCAAAGCATCCCTGTGGCCCCAAGCAGGATGACACAGTCTAACAGAGGAATCAGCCACACCTGCTCAGCCCAGTACAACACACACTCTGAAGCCTGTGACTCAGCCAGCCCTGTTAAACACACACACGCACACACAGAGCCTCGCGGGGACCGGGGTTAAAGCAGGATGAAATGATTCAGAAAAAGGGCCTTTCATTCAGACACCTAACCCTCCCAATACGAAGCATATGTGAATAATGCTCAGCTGTTTATGTATCTGTATGTTTGGCAGGGAAAACAGGCCCAAGCCCCCCATGATACCCAAGCAGAAATCAATCTGTGAAAGAGCACAGAGGCTTTAGTGATTCTCTGCCACGATCCTCCATGTCCCATTAACAAAGGAGTGACAGACAGAGTGCCTGCAATCCCTGCTAAGACCCTGTGCCTTTCTTCGCCTTCTGTGCGAGCAGAAAAGCCTGTGCTAAATACCATTGTAGGACACACAATGAGAACGTCCCCACTCGTGTTAGGAGAGGGAATGCACTATAGTCAGGAAATTCACTGCACCGAGTAGGTGACAATCTGAGTTTAATTGAGGGAATTGCTGTGGGCGTGTGTGTGTGTATATGTGTGTGTGTGTGTGTACCTGTACCATAACGTCTCTCTGAGGCAGGTTCAGTTCAGTCGTCTACAGACTAATTTTCCCTGCTGCCATAGTGTTTGTCTTAATCTGTCTCTACACTGCTGACTGCTGAAGTGAAGAGAGAGTTACATAGCTGTGTCCTCACCTGCCACCAGGGAGTTAGCCATCTATCCATTTACATGTCTGTCTGGCAGTGGATCAGTTTCTATAGATTTGTATGTACTGTATGTCTCTCTTTATCCAAATGAAAACAGTTCCATCTCCACAGAAACATCGCACACCACTCTTATGTACAACACAATACTGCACAATAACTTGTTGTTTCCAAACATGGCCAAAGATGTCTTTGAAATTCCTCACTAAATTAGATGATTCTGTTTCCACCTTCTTTTCTCTTCAACCACTCGTTATCGCTCTGCCTTCACTGTTGTAAATTACCCCAAAAAAGATTGCTTCAGCTTACCTTCAGTTTCTATTTTGCGTTTGCCGTCTCATACCTGTCATGAAAAAGCATTGAATTGATCACTTCATATGAAGTACAGTGGCAGACAGTAAACCAGACTTTGAATAAACTCCACATTGTCTGGGTTGATATACAGCAGGGATCATCAACAAGATTCAGCCTCGGGTCGATTTATTTTCTTGAGCGGATGGTCAGGAGGCCAGAACATAATTACAAATAATTTGTAGACTGCAAATTGACCACAAGAAGCCCAAACAGATTTAATATTTGACTAAAACATAATAATTTCAAACCTTGCTTACATTTGTATATAGTCACATACTGAGTGTACAAAACATTTGGAACACCTTCGTAATATTGAGTTGCACACCCTTTTGCCATCAGAACAGCTTCAATTCATCGGGGCATGGACTCTACGAAGTGTCAAGCGTTCCACAGGGATGCTGGCCCATGTTGACTCCAATGCTTCCCACGGTTGTGTCAAGTTGGCTGGATGTCCTTTGGGTGGTGGACCATTCTTGATACACACGGGAAACTGCTGAGCGTGGAAAAAGCCAACAGCGTTGCAGTTCTTGACACACTGAAACTGATGCACCTGGCACCTACTACCATACCATTCAAAGGCACTTCGATATTTTCTTGCCCATTCACCCTCTAAATGGCACACATACCCAACCTATGTCTCAATTGTCTCGAGGCTTAAAAATCCTTCTTTAAAACTTATTTGGGATAGGGGCGGTATTTTGACGTCCGGATGAAAAGCGTGCCTAAAGTAAACTGCCTGCTACTCAGGCCCAGAAGCTAGGATATGCATGTAATTGGTAGATATGGATAGGACATACTCTACAGTTTCTAAACCTGTTAAAATAATGTCTGTGAGTATAACAGAACTGAAATGGCAGGCGAAATCCCGAGGACAAACCATCCCAAAAAAATACAATTCAGCCTTCCACTGATTTCAATGACTGGCATTTTTAATATAAGGTGAAACCCTCCCAAATTGCAGTTCCTAGGGCTTCCACTAGATGTCAACAGTCTTTAGAAAGAGTTTCAGGCTGGTTTAAAGAAAAATGAGGGAGAAGTTGTAGTTTTTCTAAGTGGCTCCCATTTTGGCTGTAGTGTTTCCCAGCCAATGGCCGAGACAGCGTGTTCTTTTTGTTTATCTCCGGTAAAGACGAAAATGATTCTCCGTCTTAAATTGTATTGTTTATTTGCGTATTAGGGTACCTATTGTTTGATTATAAATGTTGATTGACTTGTTTGGATAAGTTTATTGGTAACGTTTGGGATTCATTTTGTATGCATTTTGAACGAGGGAAACCGAGTGGATTATTGACTGAAGCGCGCCAGCTAAACTGAGTTTTTATGGATATAAAGAAGGGCTTAATCGAACAAAAGGACTATTTGTAATGTAACTCGGACCTTTTGGAGTGCCAACAGAAGAAGATCTTCAAAGGTAAGGCATATATTATATCGCTATTTCTGACTTTTGTGTCGCAACTCCCTGGTTGAAAATGATTTGCTATGCATTTGTGTGCTGGGCGCTGTCCTCAGATAATCGCATGGTTTGCTTTCGCCGTAAAGCAGTTTTGAAATCTGACACGGCGGCTGGATTAACAACAAGTTAAGCTTTATTTTGATGTATTGCACTTATGATTTCATGAAAGTTTAATATTTATAGTAATTTAATTTGAATTTGGCGCTCTGCAATTTCACCGGAAGGTGTCGAAATGGGACGGTAGCGTCCCACTGATCTGCAAGAAGTTTTAACCTGTCTCCTCCCCTTCATCTACAGTACACTGATTTAAGTGGATTTAACAAGTGATATCCGTACAGGATCATAAACTCAGCAAAAAAAGAAACATCCTCTCACTGTCAATTGCGTTTATTTTCAGCAAACTTAACATGTGTAAATATTTGTATGAACATAATATTCAACAACTGAACAAGTTCCACAGACATGTGACTAACAGAAACGGAATAATGTGTCCCTGAACAAAGGGGGGGTCAAAAAGTAACAGTCAGTATCTGGTGTGGCCACCAGCTGCATTAAGTACTGCAGTGCATTGCCTCATCATGGACTGCACCAGATTTGCCAGTCCTTGCAGTGAGATGTTACCCCACTCTTCCACCAAGGCACCTGCAAGTTCCCGGACATTTCTGGGGGGAATGGCCCTAGCCCTCATCCTCCGATCCAACAGGTCCCAGATGTGTTCAATGGGATTGAGATCCGGGCTCTTCGCTGGCCATGGCAGAATGCTGACATTCCTGTCTTTCAGGAAATCACGCACAGAACGAGCAGAATGGCTGGTGGCATTGTCATACTGGAGGGTCATGTCAGGATGAGCCTGGAGGAAAGGCACCACATGAGGGAGGAGGATGTCTTCCCTGTAACGCACAGCTTTGAGATTGCCAGCAATGACAACAAGCTCAGTCCGATGATGCTGTGACACACCGCCCAAGACCATGTTGGACCCTCCACCTCCAAATTGATCCCGCTCCAGAGTACAGGCCTCGGTGTAACACTCATTCCTTCGACGATAAACGCGAATCCAACCATCACCCCTGGTGAGACAAAACCGCGACTCGTCAGTGAAGAGCACTTTTTGCCAGTCCTGTCTGGTCCAGCGACGGTGGGTTTGTGCCCATAGGCGATGTTGTCGCCGGTGATGTCTGGTGAGGACCTGCCTTACAACAGGCCTACAAGCCCTCAGTCCAGCCTCTCTCAGCCTATTAAGGACAGTCTGAGCACTGATGGAGGGATTGTGCGTTCCTGGTGTAACTCGGGCAGTTGTTGTTGCCATTGTGCACTTGTCCCGCAGGTGTGATGTTCGGATGTACCGATCCTGTGCAGGTGTTTTTACACGTGGTCTGCCACTGCGATGATGATCAGCTGTCCGTCCAGTCTCCCTGTAGCTCTGTCTTAGGTGTCTCACAGTACTGACATAGCAATTTATTGCCCTGACCCTGGCATCTGCAGTCCTCATGCCTCCTTTGCAGCATGCCTAAGGCACGTTCACGCAGATGAGCAGGGACCCTGGGCATCTTTCTTTTGGTGTTTTTCAGAGTCAGTAGAAAGGCCTCTTTAGTGTCCTAAGTTTTCATAACTGTGACCTTAACTGCCTACCGTCTGTAAGCTATTAGTGTCTTAACGACCGTTCCACAGGTGCATGTTCATTAATTGTTTATGATTCATTGAACAAGCATGGGAAACAGTGTTTAAATCCTTTACAATGAAGATCTGTGAAGTTATTTGGATTTTTACGAATTATCTTTGAAAGACAGGGTCCTGAAAAAGAGACGTTTCGTCTAGTTTAGATTTAATCTGGATTCACCTGGTCAGTCTGCCATGGAAAGAGCAGGTGTTCCTAATGTTTTGTACACTCAGTGTGCATCTCTTATACGTGGGAATACTTTAGGACAAATTTCCAAAATGTGATTCACTTGGAGCTGATTTGCTGGGGGTCGTATGTCCAACAATAAAAAAAAAATACATATTTTTGGCTCAGAACTTGGTGGGGCAAATAAAATCATCCGTGGGCCTGCAGGCTGCCAGTTGGGGAACCTTAACTAGGGTTGAATATTTTCCTGGTATTTTACAAATGTTCCATCCTGAGAATAAATCCCTTTTCTCCCAGGTAACACGGTATTTCCCTCCAAAACCGGAAGTGTCATTCAAAAGCATTATAAAGCATATACAGTACCAGTCAAAAGTTTGGACACACCTACTCATTCAAGGGTTTTTCTTTATTTTTACTATTTTCTACATTGTAGAATAATAGTGAAGACATGAAAACTATGAAATAACACATATGGAATCCTGAAGTAACCAGAAAAGTGTTTAACAAATCAAAATATATTTTAGATTTTAGATTCTTCAAAGTAGCCACCCTTTGACATGAAGGTCAGTCAATCCAAAAAATGTCAAGAACTTTTAAAGTTTCTTCAAGTGCAACCACAAAAACCATAAAGCCCTATGATGAAACTGGCTCTCATGAGGACCGCCACAGGAAAGGAAGACCCTGTCACAAGCGTCGTAGTGAACAGACCAGGGCGCAGCGTGTAGAGTGCTCATTCTTACTTTATTAAATGATGACACTTCAACAAACCGACAGCCAACTCAGACTACAAATTCCCCTTGAACCAAAAAACCCCAAAACACACAAAACAACCCCCCTGCCACGCCCTGACCATTCTACTATGGCAAATGACCCTTTTCACTGGTCAGGACGTGACAGACCCAGAGTTACCTCTGCTGCAGAGGATAAGTTAATTAGAGTTAACTGCGCCTCAGATTGCAGCCCAAATAAATACTTCACAGAGTTCAAGTAACAGACACATCTCAAAATCAACTGTTCCTTGGAGACTGTATGAACCAGGCCTTCATGTTCGAATTTCTGCAAAGAAACCACTACTAAAGGACACCAATAAGAAAATGAGGCTTGCTTGGGCCAAGAAACACGACCAATGGACATTAGACTGGTGGAAATTTGTCCTTTGGTCTGATGAGTCCAAATTTTAGATTTTTGGTTCCAACCGCCGTGTCTTTGTGAGACGCAGAATAGGTGAACGGATGATTTCCGCATGTGTGGTTCCCACCGTGAAGCATGAAATGCAAAAAATAATTTGGTCCAACAAGCTATTCTAGTCTAACTTTTCCTGCATGGGACTCTAGGAGCTAAGGAGCATTTTTTAAGGAAAGAGGCCAGCGGAGCACAATAGACAGAGGCTATGAGTTATAAGCTTATTATGCGTAACCCATCATTAATTAGCTAAATATAAGGCTGAATTTATTACCTTAAAGCGGTATGCTAGAACATCTATATACAGTGCCTTCGGAAAGTATTCAGACCCCTTGACTTTATCCGCATTTTGTTACGTTACAGCCTTATTCTAAAATGTATTCAATTGTTGTTTTACCACATCAATCTACACACAATACCCCAGAATGACAAGGCAAAACCAGGTTTTTAGAAATGTTTGCAAATGTATAAAAAAGAAAATGAAATATCATATTTACTTAAGTATTCAGAACCTTTACTCAGTAGATTGTTGAAGCACCTTTGGCATTAATTACAGCCTCGATTTCTTGGGTATGACGTAACAAGCTTGGCACACCTGTATTTGGGGAGTTTCTCTCATTCTTCTCTGCAGATCCTCTCAAGCTCTGTCAGGGTGGAGGGGGAGTGTCGCTGCACAGCTATTTTCAGAAAAGCCTGCGCTAAATACCATTGTAGGACACACAATGAGAACGTCCCCACTTGTGTGGGGTTCAAGTCCGGGCTCTGTCTGGGCCACTCAAGGACATTCAGAGACTTGTCCTGAAGCCAATCCTGCATTGTCTTGGCTGTGTCGTTGTCCTGTTGGAAGTTGAACCTTTGCCCCAGTCCAAGGTCCTGAGCGCTCTGTACTTTGCTTCATTCATCTTTCCCTTGATTTTGACTATTTTCTCAGTCCCTGCCGCTGAAAAACAACCCCACAGCATGATGCTGCCACCACCATGCTTCACCGTAGAGATGGTGCCAGGTTTCCTCCAGACCTGATGCTTGGCATTCAGGCCAATGAGTTCAATCTTGGTTTTATCAGACCATAGAATTTTGTTTCTCATGGTCTGAGAGTTCTTTTAGATGCCTTTTGGCCAAGTCCAAGCGGCCTGTCATGTGCCTTTTTACTGAGGAGTGGCTTCCGTCTTGCCACTCTACCATAAAGGCTTGATTGGTGGAGTGCTGCAGAGATGGTTGTCCTTCTGGAAGGTTCTCTCATCTCCACAGAAGAACTCTGGAGCTCTGTCAGAATGACCATCGGGCTCTTGGTCACCTCCCTGACCAAGGCCTTTCTCCCCGATTGCTGTTTGGCAGGGCGGCCAGCTCTAGGAAGTCTTGGTGGTTCAAAACTTCTTCCATTTAAGAATGATGGAGGCCACTGTGTTCTTGGAGACCTTCAATGCTGCAGAAATGTTTTGGTATACTTCCCCAGATCTATGCCTCAACTCAATCCTGTCTCGGAGCTTTATGAACAATTCCATGGCTTGGTTTTTGCTGTGTGCCTCTCCAAATCATGTCCAATCAATTGAATTTACCACAGGTGGACTATTTTTTATTTCTATATTTTTGAAATTTGCCAAAAAATCTAAACCTGCTTTCGCTTTGTCAATATGGGGTATTGTGTGTAGATTGATGAGTGAAAAAAAAATAATCATCCATTTTAGAATAAGGCTGTAAGGTAACAAAGTGGAATAAGGGAAAGGGTCTACCGTAAATTCCGGACTATAAGCCGCAACTTTTTTCCCAGGCTTTGAACCTCGCGGCTTAAACAAAGACGCAGCTAATATATGGATTTTTCTCGCTTTCAATTTTTTTTTCAAAAAAAAAACATTCTGTGACGTGCTCAGTTTTTTGGCGGCATGAAGCTTTCATTAGACCAATGAAATTGCCGAACGGGTTAAGATTAAACAACTTTTTTGTTTACTGTTTAGATTAAATCGAGCGCTCTCAAAGTTCCCATAATTCTGATTACGGTAGTCATTTTGTCACCCTCATCATGGCAAAAACACAGAGAAATTCATAGGATGCAGCTTTCAAGTTGAAGGCGATTGATCTGGCTGTTGGAAAAGGAAATAGAGCTGCTGCACGGGAGCTTGGTCTTAATGAGTCGATGATAAGACGTTGGAAACAGCAGCGTGAGGAATTGACTCAGTGCAAAAAGACAACTAAAGCTTACTGCTAATTTTTTATTTTTTGTTACAAGCCGTGTTTCGTTAAAGCCTATTTATTTTTGTTACAAGCCGTGTTTCGTTAAAGCCTATTTATTTTTGTTACAAGCCGTGTTTCGTTAAAGCCTGTGTAAAGTTCATTTGTTTCAATGTACCGGTAGGCACCTGTGGCTTATAGACATGTGCGGCTTATTTAAAAAGAAATTTAATTCAGTGGATGCGGCTTATGTTCAGGTGCACTTAATAGTCCGGAAATTACAGTAAATACTTTCCGAATGCACTATATAGGGCTATATATTAATCTAGAACAGGATTCTCAATTTTGGATACAATTTGAATGGAGTTGGTGGAGAGAGGCAGAGAGGCTGCGAATGAGTGCTTGCGGGTGCCCTGATTTAAAGCAACGATATTTGAGTGATAGGCTGTTTTGAAAACTCTGAAGATGCAATAAAAAAAAGACACTATTTTCAATTATAAAACAAGGTGCACCCCGAAAGCTGGAGATGGGTAAGTTAGACACGCGTTCTGTCTTTATATTACTGTAGCATAGGCTATGCTGCAGCAAATGTAGGCCAACCTTACACAATAAAAAAAAGTTGCCATGATGAAATGATACGTACTGTAAGTCTACATGCATTGTGAACTGCACTCCACACTGAGATGGGCTTTCTGTCCCCACCCTGAGCATTTGATTCATCATGCAGAGGGCGTAGAGAAGCCATAATTAGACATTGCGTATAATTTATTTCATGCCATGCTGTTCATGTAAATAATTTATTATAATTGACCGGTTTCTCACAGTTAATTATTCCGGGAAAAGGGAGTGGTTTTGGGTGGTAAATCTTGGTAACCGGGTTCCCGCCATTCAATCCTAACCCTGACATACAGTATGGTCTGGGTTGGACAGCCAGGTCCCCGTCACTGACACATTCTCATCACAGTCTCTCTGGTTGTGAGATAAGTGACCAGAGACCACTAATTACCTTATTGCACATTTAACAGCTATGAGGAACCAACTCATACAGCTCAAATGTGTTTATGACTCAACTCCTATGAGTCTCATGTTAATGAATGTGCTAGGTTTTATTTTAGGATCTCCAATGCGACGCGTGTGTCATCAGTGTTTTGTTTCAATGCTGTGCTGTATTGTTTTAGTGCATTGCACCGACTCACATTAGTGCTTCACACTAACCAATGCTTTTAATGTGGGCTTTCATGGACTCGTAATATTAGATGGCTCTTTTGGTGAACCTGTAATTTGTGTAATTCCCAAGTGATATCAGGGCTTTATTAAACAGAAAAGAGCATGTGAAAGGCACATGGAGAAAATGGCAGCAGGAACACACTATACCGTTGTCACGTGCCGTGCTCACACACGCGAGCACAGACACACACACACACACACACACACACACACACACACACACACACACACACACACACACACAAAGACACACACACAGGGGAGAGTAAGGGCGCAGCCTCAAAAGATACAGCAGGTGGTAATGCACAACAGCATAACAGAACTCGTGGCTTGCTAACCTCTACACGCACCTCGACATACTGAGGAAAAGCTCCAAGAGTCCTTGGGAGCCTAGAAAGAAACTAGGTGACAGCAGGGAGCCTCATTATAGTACAGCACAGAATCGGATGCAATCACACAAAGCCACACGAACCCCAGACTGTTTTTGTGTTTCTGATTCAACTCTATGGCTGTTTCTGATTCAACACTATGACTGTTTCTGATTCAACGCTGTGGCTGTTTCTGATTCAACACTATGGCTGTTTCTAATTCAACACTATGGCTGTTTCTGATTCAACGCTGTGGCTGTTTCTGATTCAACACTATGACTGTTTCTGATTCAACGCTGTGGCTGTTTCTAATTCAACACTATGACTGTTTCTGATTCAACGCTGTGGCTGTTTCTGATTCAAAACTATGGCTGTTTCTGCTTTCAACGCTGTGGCTGTTTCTAATTCAACACTATGACTGCTTCTGATTCAACGCTGTGGCTGTTTCTGATTCAACACTATGACTGTTTCTGATTCAACACTATGGCTGTTTCTGATTCAACGCTGTGGCTGTTTCTGATTCAACACTATGGCTGTTTCTGATTCAACGCTGTGGCTGTTTCTGATTCAACACTATGGCTGTTTCTGCTTTCAACGCTGTGGCTGTTTCTAATTCAACACTATGACTGTTTCTGATTCAACGCTGTGGCTGTTTCTGATTCAACACTATGGCTGTTTCTGATTCAACACTATGACTGTTTCTGATTCAACGCTGTGGCTGTTTCTGATTCAACACTATGGCTGTTTCTGATTCAACACTATGACTGTTTCTGATTCAACGCTATGGCTGTTTCTGCTTTCAACGCTATGGCTGTTTCTAATTCAACACTATGACTATTTCTGATTCAACACTACGGCTGCTTCTGATTCAACACTAAGGCTGTTTCTGATTCAACACTATGGCTGTTTCTGATTCAACACTATGGCTGTTTCTGATTCAACACTATGGCTGTTTCTGATTCAATTCTGTGACTGTTTCTGATTCAACGCTGTGGCTGCTTCTGATTCAACACTACGGCTGCTTCTGATTAAACACTACGGCCGTTTCTGATTCAACACTATGGCTGTTTCTGATTCAACACTGTGGCTGTTTCTGATTCAACACTATGGCTGTTTCTGATTCAACACGGTGGCTGTTTCTGATTCAACACTGTGGCTGTTTCTAATTCAACACTATGACTGTTTCTGATTCAACACTGTGGCTGTTTCTAATTCAACACTATGACTGTTTCTGATTCAACGCTGTGGCTGTTTCTAATTCAACACTATGACTGTTTCTGATTCAACACTACGGCTGCTTCTGATTCAACACTAAGGCTGTTTCTGATTCAACACTATGGCTGTTTCTGATTCAACACTATGGCTGTTTCTGATTCAACACTATGGCTGTTTCTGATTCAACACTGTGGCTGTTTCTGATTCAACACTGTGGCTGTTTCTGATTCAACACTATGGCTGTTTCTGATTCAACACTGTGGCTGTTTCTGATTCAACACTATGGCTGTTTCTGATTCAACACTATGGCTGTTTCTGATTCAACACGGTGGCTGTTTCTGATTCAACATGGTGGCTGTTTCTGATTCAACACTATTGCTGTTTCTGATTCAACACTATGGCTGTTTCTGATTCAACACCTCCTATACTTACACCATGTTATCTTGTTTGGCCACTTGGTCATTTTTCACAGGAGCATCAAAAACACTATGGTTACTATCTCATTCACCATTACCTGCCTCTGCAGACTTCAACACCATCAAAACGCTTTAGATATCTTTCATGATATCTTAAAGGGATGCAGTGCATTTGCTGTCGGTTTGATTTGATTTCATTACCATTGGAGCAGAAATTGTCAAACTTTGCGTGTCACTTCTATTTATGAAAAGACCTGGCTTGGATTGACATTGGAGTGTTGAGCCCAGGCACAGTGGGCGCCGAGGGATGAGGGATTTGGTGAGAGAGAGGGAGGAAAAAAAAGGATAAGCCTCAAGAAGCCCTCTCATCTGTCATTTTGGGTTTGTGCTGGCCAGATGATAGGATTACTGTGAACATGGCCGCCAAATGACTGTTTTCCTCTTTGTGTTTCGAAAACAAACACATTTGCCCTGGAAGTCAGCAGCATTGGGACACCCATCGCCAGCAGTCAGCCCAGCAGTGCCGGGTGGGCTCATGGTTGGTTTGGTTGGCTAAGCACGTCTCCATTAGCTACTCTTCTTCACCTCAGTGTGAGGACACTTACAGCACAGTACCACCAAACACTTACCTCCAACAGGGCAACCCCTTCTGGGTTCTCCGCTCATTGGAGATGGGAAGGCTTTGATTTGAGATACTGGGTCTAAGCAGGCTATTAGAGTGGCTGTGTGTACATTTTCATGGAGAATACATGCGTGTGTAAGCACACACACACACACACACACACACACACACACACACAGAGAGTATACCTACAGGGAGGCTTAGGGTACAGTATCAAAATGCTAGTACTCACTCAGATCATTTGCAACTTTTTTCTGGATAATTAGACCTTCGGTTGCTAATTGCCCTTGAGAAATACCACATCAAAACACATGAACTACCGGCTGATTTAAATATTGTGGCATCTTCATTAGGCATGTGTAGATGAAACACTGCAGATCATTTAACTGTGTGTCTCAGGGACTTGATTCATAATGTTCTATTCCAAGATGCAGTGTAGGCCTAGCCCAAAGACTTAGTTCATTTTCATAATAGCTAATGATAAAACAATGAATTATATTCCACATCGAGGTCATGCTGGTTTTGCTTGAACACATATGACTATCACTTTACATCCGTTCTCTAGAAACATTGGCTGAAACTGAAATAACTTCAGATATTTACATCATAAGATCTTTGTTTTATAATCACTGATGATGAAACTGCTAAATTTACCTGCTAGCGAACTAGCACTCCCAGCCAATGTAAACCACTGTAGAGATATTTGTGTGGTTTTGGATGGCTGCAGCACTCACTGGCTTTTAGCTCTCTCTCTGAATGTCAATGATGATTTAAATAGGTTTCACTTAAGATAAGCCTCATAAAAATTTTCCACAAATAGACCTCTGGTGACTAGCTCCCTGGAAGAACCTGGCTGACCCTGTTACCCTGGCAGAGTAGCATTGCTTTGTCACACCAGTGAGCCTCGCCACACCTTGCCTCGCCTGGCATAGTTATAAATAAATAAAGGGAGAGGTCACAGTACAGGTGTAGAGCTCTGTAAATCACTGCTCTTATTGTCTGCCTGCTATCTACATCCATAACAGTGTCTGGCAGTGCCCCAGGGGCCCAGGGCTGCTGGCTTGGACTGCATGTACAGATGGAATCTGACTGTGTTCCGCCAAGCAGTAAATTACCTCGCTAACATTTGTGTAGGGAAAGAGCCCTCTCTAAATGGTTTGCGCGAGCTGTTAACCTCAGTGATGGCATTTGAGCGAAGTGGTTGTCCCCCTGCCAGAGTGTCCAGGGGTGGGGGACTGAGGACATGCAGGATCACATACCAGGTTGGGGTGGCTTTGAGGGATAAGTGGGTAACTCCTCTTCTCCCTGACGGTGCATATGTTTTTAAAGAGGCAACTTGAGGAAGCTGTCTATATGCAGTTATACGGCAGCGTTCCCCAGCTGGCAGTGGTGATTTTATTTGTTGGATATTAAAGACTGTAAAAACACCTGCATATCATCTCCACATCATAAAACAAAATTCAAAATCTGTTCCAAAGTATTCCCACGCATAATAGAGATGCAAAAACTGTACAAACATTACAAACACCTTCCTTATATTGAGTTGCACCCCCTTTCGCCCTCATAACAGCCTAAATTCATCTGGACATGGACTCTACAAGGTGTCGAAAGCTTTCCACAGGAATGCTGGCCCACGTTGACTCCACTGCTTCCCACAGTTGTAAAGTTGTCTGGATGTCCTTTGGGTGGTGGACCATTCTTGATACACACGGGAAACTGTTGAGCATGGGAAAACCCAACAGCGTTGCAGTTCTTGACACACTGAAACTGATGCACCTGGCACCTACTACCATACCTACTACAGTGCCATTCAAAGGCACTTCAATATTTTGTCTTGCCCATTCACCCTCTAAATGGCACACATACACAATCTATGTCTCAATTGTCTCGAGGCTTAAATATCCGTGTCTTCATCTACACTGATTTGAAGTGGATTCAACAGGTAACATCAATAATGGATCATAGCTTTTACCTGGATTCACCTGGTCAGTCTGTCATGGAAAGAGCTGGTGTTCCTAATGTTTTGTACACTCAGTGTTCGCGATCATATACAAATGTAAGCAAGGTTTGAAATTATTTTGAATGATGTTCTGGCCCCCTGACCATCCGCTCAATAACAAATCGGCCCGTGTCTGAATCTAGTTAATGATCCCTGGTATACAGAGTGTGAAGGTTACAGGCTAGTATGTCAATGTCACAGAAACATAAAGGAAGATTGTTAACATCGCCATAAAGAAGAGACAATGGTGTAATTACTTGGTGTGGTACAGTACTTGTTACGTCTCTGTATAGCAGGGATCATCAGCTACGTTTAGCCACTGGACAATCTTTTTCTTGAGAGGATGGTCGGGGGGTGGAACATAATTTCAAATAATTAGTGTGCACATATGGAGAATATTATGATTTCTTTCTCATCCATTCAGTGCAAATGGTTCTGCTTAGTGTTTCAGATCAAACTGGAAACCCAAACAGATACAATATTTGACTAAAACCAGTAACGGCCGTCGAAGGGAGTAGACCAAGGCGCAGCGTGTTGAGTGCTCATCATAAACTTTTAATAGAACCCTTTAAACAAAACAAGAAAACGAACGACAGCCAAACAGTTCTGTCAGGAACATCAACTAAACAGAAATTAACCACCCACAAAACCCAAAGGAAAACAGGCTGCCTAAGTATGGCTCCCAATCAGAGACAACGATATACAGCTGTCCCTGATTGAGAACCATACCCGGCCAAAACAAAGAAATACAAAACATAGAAAAAAGGACATAGAATGCCCACCCTAGTCACACCCTGGCCTAACCAAAATAGAGAACAAAACCCTCTCTATGGCCAGGGCGTGACAAAACCTAATCATTTCAAACCATGCTTACATTTGTATACAATCACGTGTCTCTCACGTGTCTCTCAACGCATGGGAATAGTTGGGAACAGATTTCCTAAATTAACATCACTTGGAAATTATTTCCTGGGGGTTTTACAGTATTTTGTCCGCAAAAAAATTATCTGAAAACTTGGGGGGGACAAGTTAAACCACTTTGGCCAGCGGGCCACCAGTTGGGGAACCCTGCTGTATAGTATTAAATACACTCACATTTAGAGGGGAAATATCCCCCCTGACCGACTTAAGGATATGGTTCAATAGAGCATAGTTTTGTTTGATTTTAGTAATCTTGTTCTATCTGTCTTGCATATAATGCAAGTGGAAGTTAGAGAATCACAAACCTGAACCGAGTGTCAGTCTGAATTTGCAGGTCTAATGGTGGTGGTTCCTCCTCACCAACTCAAAGACAGCAGCACCTGAGTATACATATGGAGAATATTATGATTTCTTTCTCATCCATTCAGTGCAAATGGAACTGCTTAGTGTTTCAGCTCGAACTGGATCTCAATCAAACTGAGCACCCTCTAGTTCTCACATTTTCTCCTCTGAATGTGTGATCTATAGGAGGGCTATGTGTCTCTGTATAGAGGGATATGCTAGGGATATGCTATACCTGGAAGTGCCAGGTTTTCCTGAGAAAGCACACAGGCACTGTTACAACCAGTCCCCTTTACATTGGCATCAGGGATGCAAGACACATGCTTGCTATTTGGTGGTGTTCTCAGTAAAAAACATTAATGTGGCACATCACCTTATGTTCAAATTCATCTGGATGCTATCCTGTTGTATTGGCAAGAATACCCAATCAAATGAAAAATCTAGTGCTGTTAAACTTCAAGACAGTCATCAGTACATTTAATTAGTCATTCCTCTTGTCTAGAGTCATTCTCAACTTTTGATTGCTTCTTCAGGTGTTCAAGACGTCCAGCAGGATATTTTGAGAGAATTTGAGGGATTATATTTCCACACCATACCGTAGGTAAATCACAACTGCAGTTTTATGAGTAATTATTGTAATTTGAACAGCCAATTCTATCCGAATTTACAGCTTGTTTTCCAAGATATCCAGCTTTGCTCCGGAATCACCGGCCGTGCTGGATATCGGAAGGGTCAGACAGTTTTATTTAATGGGCATTTTATTACTTCCTCTTTCCAACGCCTGGGATTGGGAGATCAAACACTACTGTTTGCCCACATTTGATCCAAAGTACCTTGGCGTCATGCATCAAAAGACAAATGATACAGTAATATGCTTTTCACTTCAAAAACATTTTTGTGGGCATTGAAGGTGATGGAATGGAAATAAGCTGAAAAGCGGCCAAGCTTAAGTTATATCACTTTATTAAAAAGGCCTTCAACCGGAAAGCCCTCCCAAGCAGGGGCTTTTCTGTTTTCATCACTGTCAGAGAGGCAGTGGAGAGAGGTTGCTGCCTGCTAGCCGCTCTGTTAGACGTTTGAATCACTGTTCTCTCTGAAGACCTCTCCTTCAGTTTTGACTGGAATCAGGTGTTCTTTGGTGTCGGTAGATCAATCATACATGGGCATGTTGTTGTAGAATAGAGTAGATCTGCTGTACACTATGTGAAGTTCACTTGGAAATGACAAGTTTGACATGGCAATGAAACACAGAATCTGACCTTTTAGCTGCCTTGTAGGTACACAAGAACAGGACAAGTAGGATTGTGTTCTTATTCAGTGGTGTGCAACCAATCTGCCCAAATAACCCTGTCACAGTGTTAAATACCTGCCGTCAAATCAATTTCACATTTCTGTCAGATGGGAAATCCCAGTGCACTTTCAGCTGCGTTCTCTTTGTTTTACCTCATTCTGTCATCATACTGTATCTGATTGCGAACAGGCTTTAAGAAAACAAAAGCTGTAATTTTCCTGTGTTTATCTCAACTTTGTGATGGTCTTTGTTAAGGATGGGCATGAGTATTCGAGTACACAAACGGACGTCAAAGCTCCATCTTTAACCAGAGATCACATTTTTTTTCAATTACTGTATAACTTTTTGGTGAAATGTGCTTTGTGGCTGCCCTAAAGGGAAAGTGACAATTTTTTTTCTTGAAGACAACGTTAATTTGCTTTGACTCTAGTGTACCATTTGCATGTGTACATTTGCAGGGCACAACAGAAAAGAAAACAAGCCAAGCATCACACAGTTCCTCTCCCTAAATCCCCTTTCCCCTCCGTGTCTCATTCGCTCAATTGTGTTCCAACTGCTCCCTTTACACATGCGTGCATGACTGTGCACACAAGCTCCTGTTAGGCCTACATAAATAAAGGCCTATAAAAATGTATCTAACTGATGGGATACACAAGCTACATTCCTTGCCAAATGACGACAGCTTTTTATCACAAATTGATTGAAGTAGGAAAATGTGTTTGAACAATGAGCTGAAGTTTTTGAATAATTGCGTTATGTCTATTTTCCACTTATCAATCAATCAACAGCAGCCAATGTCACAAAGTGCTGTACAGAAACCCAGCCTAAAACCCCAAACAGCAAGCAATGCCGATGTAGAAGCACGGTGGCCAGGAAAAACTCAGTAGAAAGGCCGGAACCTAGGAAGAAACCTAGAGAGGAACCAGGCTCTGAGGGGTGGCCAGTCCTCTTCTCGCTGTGCCGGGTGGAGATTATAACAGAACATGGCCAAGATGTTCAAACGTTCATAGATGACCAGCAGTGTGTTGTAGAGGGTGCAACAGGTCAGCACCTCAGGAGTAAATGTCAGTTGGCTTTTCATAGCCGATCATTCAGAGTAAGAGACAGCAGGTGCGATAGAGCGAGAGTCCAAAACAGCAGGTCCGGGACAAGGTAGAACATCCAGTGAACAGGTCAGAGTTCCATAGCCGCAGGCAGAACAGTTGAAACTGGAGCAGCAGCATGACCAGGTGGACTGGGTACAGCAAGGAGTCATCATGCCAGGTATCCTGAGGCATGGTCCTAGGTCTCAGGTCCTCCGAGAGAAGAGAGAGAGTGAGAGAGAGAGATAAAGAGAGAGAGAGAGAATTAGAGGGAGCATACTTAAATTTACACAGGACACGGGATAAGACAGGAAAAATACTCCAGATATAACAGACTGACCCTAGCCTCCCGACACATAAACTATTGCAGCATAAATACTGGAGGCTGAGATAGGAGGGGTCGGGAGACAGTGTGGCCCTGTCCGACGATACCCCCGGACAGGGCCAAACAGGCAGGATATAACCCCACCCACTTTGCCAAAGCACAGACCCCACACCACTAGAGGGATATCTCCAACCACCAACCTACTACCCCGAGAAAAGGCCGAGTATAGCCCACGAAGATCTCCGCCGCGGCACAAACCCGAGGAGGGCGCCAAACCGGACAGGAAGATCACGTCAGTGACTCAACCCACTCAAGTGACTTACCCTTCCTAGGGACGGCATGGAAGAGCACCAGTAAGCCAGTGACTCAGCCCCCGTAATAGGGTTAGAGGCAGAGAATCCCAGTGGAGAGAGGGGAACCGGCCAGGCAGAGACAGCAAGGGTGGTTCGTCGCTACAGTGCCTTTCTGTTCACCTTCACACCCCAGGGGCAGACTACACTCAATCATAGGACCTACTGAAGAGATGAGTCTTCAATAAAGACTTAAAGGTCGAGACAGAGTCTGTGTCTCTCACATGGATAGGCAGACCATTCCATAAAAATGGAGCTCTATAGGAGAAAGCCCTGCCTCCAGCTGTTTGCTTACAAAATCTAGGGACAGTAAGAAGGCCTGCGTCTTGTGACCGAAGCGTACGTATATGTATGTATGGCAGGACCAAATCGGAAAGATGGGTAGGAGCATGCACATGTAATGCTTTGTAGGTTAGCAGTACAACCTTGAAATCAGCCCTAGCCTTATCAGGAAGCCAGTGTAGAGCGTCTAGCACTGGAGTAATATGATCACATTTTTTGGTTCTAGTCAAGATTCTAGCAGCCGTGTTTAGCACTGACTGTAGTTTATTTAGTGCTTAATCCAGGTAGCCGGAAATTACAGCATTACAGTAGTCTAATCTAGAAGTGACAAAAGCATGGATACATTTTTCTGGATACTTTTTGGACACAAAGTTTATGATTTTTGCAATGTTACGAAGATGGGGAAAAGCTGTCCTTGAAATTCTCTTGATATGTTTGTCAAAAGAGAGATCAGGGTCCAGAGTAACGCAGAGGTTCTTCAGTTTTATTTGACATGACTGTACAACCATCAAGATTAATTGTCAGATCCAACAGAAGATCTCTTTGTTTCTTGGGACCTAGAACTAGCATCTCTGTTTTGTCCAAGTTTAAAAGTTAAACTTCCTTATGTCTGAAACACAGGCTTCCAGGGAGGGCAATTTTGGGGCTTCACCATGTTTCATCGAAATGTACAGCTGTGTCATCCGCATAGTAGTGAAAATTAACATTATGTTTCCAAATGACATCACCAAGAGGTAAAATATATAGTGAAAACAAAAGTGGTCCTAAAACAGAACCTTGAGGAACACCGACATTTACAGTTGATTTGTCAGAAGACAAACCATCCACAGAGACAAACTGCTATCTTTCTGACAGATAAGATCTAAACCAGGCCAGAATTTGTCCGTGTAGACCAATTTGGGTTTCCAATCTCTCCAAAAGAATGTGGTGGTCGATGGTATCAAAAGCAGCACTAAGGTCTAGGAGCACGAGGACAGATGCAGAGCCTTGGTCTGACGCCATTAAAAGGTCATTTACCACCTTCACGAGTGCAGTCTCAGTGCTATGATGGGGTCTAAAACCAGACTGAAGCGTTTTGTATACATTGTTTGTCTTCAGGAAGGCAGTGAGCTGCTGTGCAACAGCATTTTCTTTTTTTGAGAGGAATGGGAGATTCGATATAGGCCAATAGTTTTTATATTTTCTGTGTCAAGTTTAGGCTTTTCCAAGAGAGGCTTTATTACTGCCACTTTTAGTGAGTTTGGTACACATAGGGAGCCATTTATTATGTTCAACATAGGAGGTCCAAGCACAGGAAGCAGCTCTTTCAGTATTTTTGTTGGAATATAGGGTCCAGTATGCAGCTTGAAGGTTTAGAGGCCAATACTTTTTTTGTCAATGTGTCAAGAGATATAGTATTAAAAAACTTGAGTGTCTCCCTTGACCCTATGTCCTGGCAGTGTTGTGCAGACTCAGGACAACTGAGCTTTGGAGAAATACGCAGATTTAAAGAGTTGTCTGTAGTTTGCTTTCTAATGATCATGATCTTTTCGTCAAAGAAGTTCATGAATTTACCACTGCTGAAGTGAAAGCCATCCTCTCTTGGGGAATGCTGCTTTTCAGTAAAAAAATACAATTTGGATTGTTCTTATTCTCCTCAATTAAGTTGTGAAAAATAGGATGATCGAGCAGCAGTGAGGGCTCTTCGATACTGCACGGTACTGTCTTTCCAAGCTAGTCAGAATACTTCCAGTTTGGTGTAGCACCATTTCCTTTCCAATTTTCTGGAAGCTTGCTTCAGGGCTCTGGTATTTTCTGTATACCAGGGAGCTAGTTTCTTATGAGAAATGTTTTTTGTTTTTAGGGGTGTGACGCAAGGTTGAATGTAGTTCCTCAGTTAGGTGGTTTTTTGTACTCTGACATCCTTGGGTAGGTGGAGGGAGTCTGGAAGGGCATCTAGGAATCTTTGGGTTGTCTGAGAATTTATAGCACGACTTTTGATGATCCTTGGTTGGGGTCTGAGCAGATTATTTGTTGCGATTGCAAACATAATAAAATGGTGGTCCAATAGTCCAGGATTATGAGGAAAAACATTAAGATCCACAATATTTATTCCACGGGACAAAACTAGGTCCAGAGTATGACTGTGGCAGTGAATAGGTCCGGAGACATGTTGGACAAAACCCACTGAGTCAATGATGGCTCCGAAAGCCTTTTGGAGTGGCTCTGTGGACTTTTTCATGTGAATATTAAAGTACTACAAATTTGAATATTATCTGCCATGACTACAAGGTCCGATAGGAATTCAGGGAACTCAGTGAGGAACGCTGTATATGGCCCAGGAGGCCTGTAAACAGTATCTATAAAAAGTAATTGAGTAAGCTGCATAGATTTTATGACTAGAAGCTCAAAAGACGAAAATGCAGTCATTTCTTTTTTGTAAATTGAAATTTACTATACTAAATGTTAGCAACACTTCTGCCTTTGTGGGATGCGTGGCGGATATGGTCACTAGTGTAACCAGGAGGAGAGGCCTCATTTAAGACAGTAAATTAATCAGGCTTAAGCCATGTTTCAGTTAGGCCAATCACATCAAGATTATGATCAGTGATTAGTTCATTGTCTATATATCACAATCTCTTTCAATAATGTCAGGAATGGAGGACGTCTTTATTCCTGTGAGATTGCTAAGGCGAACATCGCCATGTTTAGTTTTGCCTAACCTCGGTCGAGGCACAAACACGGTCTCAATGGGGATAATTTGCAAACTGCTAGTGCCATTTAGAATTGGATAATCTAGGTTATAACCCCCCTCCGCTAAAGATAGACATGTTCCACACTGAAAATTTGCAAAACATTTAGAGGACCCCTTCCCGCTCTGATCCCGCTAACGGGATTTATTGACAAGATACCATGGCGGGAAATTCAAAACTGCAAGATTCTAATAATTTCAATTTCTCAAACAATCAACTATTTTTCACCATTTGAAAGATAAACATCTCCTAAATCCAACCACATTGTCCGATTTCAAAGAGGCTTTACAGCGAAAGCATAAAGTTAGGTTATGTTAGGAGAGTACATTGAAAATAGCTGTGTGTAATGTTTTGTCAATTCAAAGACAGGCTCATCAAAAGTAGAAAACCCGCTAAAATTATGCACTAACCTTTGACAATCTTCATCAGATGACACTCCTAGGACATTATGTTATACAATACATGCATTTTTCGTTCCATCAAGTTCATATTTATATCCAAAAACAGCATTTTACAGTGGCGGTGAAATTCAGATTTTTTTTTCCCTCAAATACTTCCGGTGAATCAGCGTTACAATTTACAAAATTACTATTCGAAAACATTGGTAAATTATAATATTGTCATTCAAAGAATTATAGATTAACATCTCGTAAATGCTACCGCATTGCCAGATTTCAAAATAACTTTACTGGGAAATCACACTTTGCAATAAACGGGGTGCTATGCTAAGAACAATAGGCTAGGATATACAGGTTAGCACCATCTTGGAACCATCTAATATCAATAATACTATTGTAAATAATCCCTTACCTTTGATTATCTTCATCAGAAGGCACTTCCAGGGATCCCTGGTCCACAACAAATGTGGTTTCTTTCGACAAAGTTCATAATTTATGTCCAAATAACTCCAAGTTGTTCCATGTTGTTAGCGCGTTCAGTAGGCTCCTCAAAATGTAGGGCGGGGGAGGGAAAAGTCACCACGAAAAGTAAAAAAAAAAAATCTATTTACGTTCGTTCAAACATGTCAAACGTTGTTTAGCATCAATCTTTAGGGCCATTTTTAACGTGAAACATCAGTAATATTTCAACCCGACCTCTCCTGTGTCTTGAAAAACGTTTTGAAAAATGTCTCGCCTCACATGAACGCACATGTGCGCGCAATAATGAAGTGACGACATCCCAGGGACGTCAACTTCCCTTCCTTGTCATCCGGTCTCTGTTCATCATAGATGCTTCAAACAACTTTATAAAGATCGTTGACATCTAGTGGAAGCCGTAGGAAGTGCAAAATGAATCCTTTGTCACTGTGTGATCTATTAGCAATGACTCAAAAATAGTACAGCCACAAAATTCTCATTTCCTGCTTGTATTTGTCTCAGGTTTTTGCCTGCCATATGAGTTTTGTTATACTTACAGACACCATTCAAACAGTTTTAGAAAATTCAGTGTTTTCTATCCAAATATGTTAATAATATGCATATCCTAGCTTCTGAGTTGGTGTAGGAGGCAGTTAAAAATGGGCACATATTTTTTTCTAAATTCTCAATACTGCCCCCTAGCCCCAACAGGTTTTAAAGACTGTATTTTCATCGGAATCATTAAGCATATGCCAAATCGCCAAACCGATGTCGTGGCTGTAATTCATCACCATGCAGTGTTCAATGTGGAATTGTTCATCCATTTAGAAAATGAAAGAACATGCAGAATAAACTAAATCGAACACCTGTATATCAAAAAGAAGACAGATTTTGGTTTTATAGCCCTGAAATTATTTCAACTCGCCAAATTAAGCCCCGTTTCAAATGATCTGTCACAGTTGTCGTAAGGAGAAGCGGACCAAAGTGCAGCGTGTGTATCGTTCCACATTTAATTTATACTGCGAAACTATGCAATACATAAATACACTGAATTAAAAAACAACAAACCGTGACGCAGAGATGAACACATACACTCAAAATGAATCACCCACAAAACCCAGGTGGAAAAACCCCTACTTAAGTATGATCTCCAATTAGAGACAACGAGGACAGGCTGCCTCTAATTGGAGATCATCCCAAACAAAAACCCCAACATAGAAATACAAAACTAGAACCTAAACATAGAAATATAAAACATAGGAGAAAAAAAAACCTGTCACGTCCTGACCTACTCTACCATAGAAAATAACATCTTTCTATGGTCAGGACGTGACAGTACCCCCCACCTAGACAAAACAACAACAAACATCCCCCCCCCCCCCAAAAAAAAGGAAGGAAAAAAAGGTAGGGCAGGGTGGGTAACTTGTCTAAAAAAATGAAAATGAAAAATAGCAAAACCTCGATTCTTGCGATACAGGCATTTGGAATATCGTGCAAAAACATAAATTCGAATTTATTGAATTCATTCAATGTATTGCCTATAAAATAGGTGTGTCTTGACTGTGATAAGAGCTTTGGAAATGAGAGTGTCTTGTCTGCTAAATTAACAAAACAAGGCTATGCTATTGCACAGCCATAGGCTTCTACAAGCTACTGCTGTGGTTACTGCCTTTTTGAAGATTGTGTTCCACTATATAATATAACCAGATGACATTACGGTTTCAATAAATGTATCTTAAATGGGCACTTGTTTTTTATTGACTGAATATTTATGGGGCCATTTAGCATCTGTAATGGCTATGATAAATTAGGCATTGTAGTGATCTATTGGCATAAATAAATGCACTTTCTTTTCAAATTCAGCCTTTGTGCTTTTAAAATATATATATTTTTCCCATTTCAGTACTCTGAAAAAAAGTAATGCGAGTACTCGGAACAGTCAAAATGGGAAATTGCCATCTCTGGTCTTTGTTGTGTTTCTTTGGCTTACAGAGGTTTCGATACTGCACCAAGCCAGATCCGTGGTGATGTCCCTTTGTTGCTGCGTGTAGCCGAAATTCTTCTGGGGAGACATTGTGTGAAGCTGTGCAGGGGGTTAGGGGGAAACAGGTGTTCTCTGCGGATATTGAAATCCTTCAAGGTCCAACGATGGACATAACCACTCTTCAAAACCAAACTGCCAACAGAAGTAGAATGTTTCTTCTCAAGCAATAAGGACATTAGTAGTTATTTTTTGTTTGGCAAAAAGCACATACATTACGTTGTATGCAACTGTTGATATCAGCATTCTAAATGCTGCAATTCCCCAGTTAAATCTCTGACCTGAACGACCCTGTCTTCTGTAAAATAGGTTATCTATAGGTTTATATCCATGGCCACCTCTCTGTGACAGTCAGTCTGCCTTTAAAATAATCTGTCAAAGTTGGGAACATCTCAGAGGGATGCCAGATAGAAGCGCCTGAAGTGACGATATGTCTCACAGGCAACTGGCATTCCCCTGATGCTTCTGTGTTATTTCTGGTCTACTCTCAAGTGTGCCTTTTTATAAAAACATTTCACAGGTGTCTCAATTTTATTCAAATTGACTGATTTAGTTATACATTCTCCTGCTTTATTGACTTGCAATTACTTCTAGCTCTATGGGAATAACAACTGGTCCTTATGAATGATACCCCATTCTAGTTTGACATTCATTAATTCATTCATCCATCCAGATTGTAAATGGCAGCACATTCAGGCATCCGGTTAATGCTGACAAAGTGGTTGTGGTTGGTGGCTCTGAACTTCCATTATGAATCTAAATAGAAATCCTCAGTCCCTTAGCCCCACTCTTTTTCACCTTAAAAAGCTGCGAGGTCACAATGGCCACTGGTAATTGAGTACAGAGTAAAGTTCATTAAGCACATTACCCGATATTTAAAGGTTTTAGGCTGCAGGCTAAGAAACACATTTCATACACCATTTAACTGATGTTGCTCTATTAATCTATTTTGCTTCTGTGCTTCCACTGATTATTTAATTCCTCTTATTTCCTCAGCAAATCAAACCCTTTAAAGTGCATGTCAGCGACGATGGGCTCTCGCCAGAAAAAAAATGTTGGGGTCACAAGTGACAAGGTTTACAAAACATCCTGATCCATGCCGGAACCAAACCCTCTCAGAGAAGAGCCTAGGCTAGGGTAGTGCCCTGCAGGCAGACTGAGACCAGGGGTAGATGAACATTCATACAGACACCAAATAATCCCTTTACCTCTAGCAATGTCCTGGAGCTGTATTTTACACTGATCAGCAAATGGAGAAAAACTAAATTACCTGCGTTGATGTGCAGCTCCCCAGGTATTAGGGAAATGTTACCCTTTCCCCGACCCCAGAAAAGTGGGGCACAGCTCGTGGCGCTAGGGGCAGCTTTGTTACCAGGGAACTGCTGACAGTAGTCTGCTTAAGGTGAGCTCTCTTGGTCCCATGCAAATGCTCTTAATAAGTAACACAAGTGTGCCAGATCCTATTTATTAGGCCCTGGGGCGCCAGGAGACCACAACAACTTGCTGAGACGACACTTTCCTCCTGCTGCACTTTCAAACTGCTGTCACTGTAGCTCGCAGACATCTGGATGTCAGGTGCGTGTGATGGGAGTTTTAATACATTTAGGGTTTGATTGGTCCTAGACTTTCATGCGGCCTCTCGGGGGAACACACAGGGAAGAAAAATGTATATATAATATGAAACCCGAGCTGGGAATAAAATCAGGCCTTTAGGTGCTTTGAAAAGGAGCTAGATTGGTGATTTGTTTCAGATGCTCTGCTCTGCTTAGCATTTGCTAGTAATTAAATAACAGGCATTTATTGTGACCATCAGTCTTGTAGAGGAGTGTATTTATGTGAGAGTTTTGTTTATTCCAAGCTTGGGAAAGGCCTTAAAATGGTGAGGTATTTTTAACTAAGATTTAGTCTGTCCTTGAAATATACTGCTCAAAAAAATTAAGGGAACACTTTAACAACACATTCTAGATCTGAATGAAAGAAATAATCTTATTCAATACTTTTTTCTTTACATAGTTGAATGTGCTGACAACAAAATCACACAAAAATAATCAATGGAAATCTAATTTATCAACCCATGGAGGTCTGGATTTGGAGTCACACTCAAAATTAAAGTGGAAAACCACACTACAGGCTGATCCAACTTTGATGTAATGTCCTTAAAAAAAGTCAAAATGAGGCTCATCAGTGTGTGTGGCCTCCACGTGCCTGTATGACCTCCCTACAACGCCTGGGCATGCTCCTGATGAGGTGGCGGATGGTCTCCTGAGGGGTCTCCTCCCAGACCTGGACTAAAGCATCCGCCAACTCCTGGACAGTCTGTGGTGCAACGTGGCGTTGGTGGATGGAGCGAGACATGATGTCCCAGATGTGCTCAATTGGATTCAGGTCTGGGGAACGGGCGGGTCAGTCCATAGCATCAATGCCTTCCTCTTGCAGGAACTGCTGACACACTCCAGCCACATGAGGTCTAGCATTAGGAGGAACCCAGGGCCAACCGCACCAGCATATGGTCTCACAAGGGGTCTGAGGATCTCATCTCGGTACCTAATGGCAGTCAGGCTACCTCTGGTGAGCACATGGAGGGCTGTGCGGCCCCCCAAAGAAATGCCACCCCACACCATGACTGACCCACCACCAAACCGGTCATGCTGGAGGATGTTGCAGGCAGCAGAACGTTCTCCACGGCGTCTCCAGACTCTGTCACGTGCTCAGTGTGAACCTGCTTTCATCTGTGAAGAGCACAGGGCGCCAGTGGCGAATTTGCCAATCTTGGTGTTCTCTGGCAAATGCCAAACATCTTGCACGGTGTTGGGCTGTAAGCACAACCCCCACCTGTGGACGTCGGGCCCTCATACCACCCTCATGGAGTCTGTTTCTGACCGTTTGAGCAGACACATGCACATTTGTGGCCTGCTGGAGGTCATTTTGCAGGGCTTTGGCAGTGCTCCTCCTGCTCCTCCTTGCACAAAGGCAGAGGTAGCGGTCCTGCTGCTGGGTTGTTGCCCTCCTACGGCCTCCTCCACGTCTCCTGATGTACTGGCCTGTCTCCTGGTAGCGCCTCCATGCTCTGGACACTACGCTGACAGACACAGCAAACCTTCTTGCCACAGCTCGCATTGATGTGCCATCCTGGATGAGCTGCACTACCTGAGCCACTTGTGTGGGTTGTAGACTCCGTCTCATGCTACCACTAGAGTGAAAGCACCGCCAGCATTCAAAAGTGACCAAAACATCAGCCAGGAAGCATAGGAACTGAGAAGTGGTCTGTGGTCCCCACCTGCAGAACCACTCCTTTATTGGGGGTGTCTTGCTAATTGCCTATAATTTCCACCTGTTGTCTATTCCATTTGCACAACAGCATGTGAAATGTATTGTCAGTGTTGCTTCCTAAGCGGACAGTTTGATTTCACAGAAGTGTCATTGACTTGGAGTTACATTGTGTTGTTTAAGTGTTCCCTTTATTTTATTGAGCAGTGTATATATATTAAAAAAAATTGTATGTTGGCTTTCATTTTCAAGTGACATTCACGGCGCATAATATTCCTCCAGTAGCGGTGCATGGGTAAAATTACCGGAGAAGACAAGCCAGAAAAAAAATACCATATTACAAACTATGTGTTTGTCATAATTGCTGAAGCCGTGTTGAATGGACCAAACTGCAGGCGGAATGTGGATACTCATCTTTTAATGTAAAGAATAATAAATTAAAGTAAAGTATACACAGGAAAACAATAAACACGAAACTCACGACAGGCTAACAGGCTAACACCCTCCCTCCCCAACCCACCTATCCTGGAGGTGGCTCTGGTTCCGGCCTCCTGCCCTCCAGTTGTAGGCAGACTCATTGGGGTCCGGGTCGTAGACAGACTCAATTTGTTGTGGCTCGTGGGCAGGTTCCCTCATTTCCACGCTGTAGGCAGACTCATTTACAACACAGTTAGTCACATTCAGTTCCGAGTCGTAGGCAGACCCCTTCGGTTCCGGGTCGCAGGCAGACTCCCTCGGTTCCGGGTCGCAGGCATACTCCCTCGGTTCCGCGTCGCAGGCAGACTCCCTCGGTTCCGCGTCGCAGGCAGACTCCCTCGGTTCCGGACTAGACACTGGTGACGGATACTCTGGACTGCACACTGGTGCCGGATACTCGACTGCACACTGGTGCCGGATACTCTGGACTGCACACTGGTGCCGGATACTTGAGGCTGGGCCGACGCACTGGAAGCCTGGTGCGTGGGGCTGGTAGAGGTGGTACCAGGCTGAAGACACGCACCCTAGGGCTAGTGCGAGGAGCGGGAACAGGCTGAATAGGACTAGGCCGACTCATGGGAAGCTTGGTCCGGGTTGCTGGTACTGGTCGTGCCATACTGGAGGTACTCACTTCCGGGATAGCACGAGAGGCGGGAATCGGAAAGACTGGGCCATGGAGGCGCACAGGTGGCCTTGACCGCACCGCCTGCACAACCCGTCCTGGCTGGATAGAACTAGCAGCCCTGCACGAGCGGGGTGCTGGTACAGGGTGAACTGGGCTGTGCAGGGGCCTGACGTTTGCCGTGCATAGAGCGGGAGTAGGGTAGCCTGGTCCTAGGAGGCGTACCGGCGACCAGATGCGCTGCGCAGGCATCCTCCTACCAGGCTGGATGCCCACTCTAGCACGGCATCTGCGAGGGGCTGAAATGGCGCGCACCGGCCTGTGCCTGCGTATGGGTGAGAGTGCGCACCTCAGCAAAACACGGCGCCCTCCACTCCATACGCTCCTCCACATAATCACGGGTAGCTGGCTTATGGCTCTTCCTTGGCCTAGCCAAACTACCCGTGTGCCCCCCCCAAAAAATTATTGGGGGTGCCTCTCCAGCTTCCTCGCCAGTCGTGTACCCCGGTAGCGTTCCCGGTCCTCACCAGCCTTTCGCCGTTCCTCCCTCTCTCTTTCCACCTGTCCCCATGGAAGGCGATCCTTTCCAGCCTGGATCTACTCCCAAGTGTAGGAGCCTTTTCCCTCAAAGATCTCCTCCCAGGTCCATTTCTCACCATAGTCCATGTACTCAGCATTCCTCTCCTTTTTCCGCTGCTTGGTCTTGTTTAGGTGGGTGGTTCTGTCATAATTGCTGAAGCTGTGTTGAATGGACCAAACTGCAGGCGGAATGTGGATACTCATCTTTTAATGTAAAGAATAATAAATTAAAGCAAAGTATACACAGGAAAACAATAAACACGAAACTCACGACAGGCTTACTACAAACAAAAAAGACTAGCAGTGTTAGCACAACCACCCACAAACCCAAGTGACAAACATACTCCTAAATATATGACTCCCAATCAGGAACAACGATCCCCAGCTGTTCCTGATCAGGAGTCACAAGACTAACACAGAAACAGACATACTAGACAACACATACAGACTTCTTCTGCCACGTCCTGACCAAAATACTACACCACTACTTCCTCTGCTGGTCAGGACGTGACAGTGTTGTGATAATTGCGTTGTTTGCTCTATAACTTGTTAGTTCATATGCCTTGCCATATATAGGCCTGAAGGCTGAGATAATAAGAAGACAGTGGCAGAATAAATTCAACTACATCTTTGCTTCATCACAAAACTGGAGAGCAACATCTGTCCACAAAACATATTGTTTGTAACAAACAGTCACATGACTACAGCATGGTCAAACAAGTTAATGTTTCTGACATTTTTGGACTACTAAACAACTATTGATTTAGAACCACGGAGAGTTACCACAAGTCGCAAAGAAAACACTATTCCAGCACCATTTCAGCTTCAACATTTCAACATGATCTAATCACCTATGCTTAGTCTAATACAGTGACAACTAAAAGACACTAAAAACTATTTAGTCCAATCAATGTAAGTAAGCTAAATATGTGGCTGTCCATGGGACTGATTTCTATGTGTGTGTGTGTGTGTGTGTGTGTGTATGTCTGCACTTGCAGGTAGAAAAAACATGTAAAGAAACGCCAATGCCATCCTCTTTCATGTTGTCTAAACGGTCTATGACTCTGTCATACAGCACACAATTTTAGTTTTTGTTATCCTAGACTACCTGGCTAAAATGGCCTAACCCACTTTCTTGGGCAACGATTCGCCAGGCCAGCTAGTTGAGATTAGCCAACATCTAGCTACATGTTGAACTTCCATCCTCTCAGGCCAGGGGCACAATGTATGAATTTATGGTTGGATCACAATCGTTGTTATAGTCATTGGCCAGTACAGAGAATTAAATAAAACCACAATTACCCTATCTAGCAATGAGTTCTAGCCAATGAGCTTCAGCCCCTTGCCATTCAAGGGACCGTTAGCAGGATGCACGCACAGCAGAGCGAGAGAGAGCAATGACGTGGTGCACATATCTGCACATATGTGAAGTAGTATGCAATTTTTGGGGACCATTTTTGGCTCGTGATTGCTACTTTCAGAACTACTGGCTACAAAGTATACAAAAGTACCGGAGAATCTCTTTAAATGCCTGAGACGTGACATTTCTTTCTGGGTATTGCTAGGAGGACCCTCTTCAGCCCTCAGAGGGAGGTACTGTACTACATAGCTCCAGAGGCCATGGGCCTATAGGGCAAGCTACAGGAAGGCTGAGGGTGACAGGATGAGACATGGGTTGACTGGGTGAGACAGGGTGAGTCAGGGGGCAACCGGATGAGGCAGGGGGCAACCGGATGAGGCGGGGGGCAACCGGATGAGGCGGAGGGCAACCGGGTGAGGCGGGGGGTAACCGGGTGAGGCAGGGTGTAACCAGGTGAGGCGGGGGGTAACCGGGTGAGGCGGGGTGTGACCGGGTGAGGCGGGGGGTAAGATAACTCTTGAGCTCCACTGAATAAAAATCTACCAGATGCACCGAAGACATACAGTAACCACACAATAATGTCAATATCAAAGCTACAGTTGTCCATTCACTGGTTCATATGTAAACAAAATGATCTGTCATTTGTATGTGTGTATGCATGTACATAATCATATGTATGTTCACACAGCATGGTGGGTCTCAGTGCAACCTAACAGATGCCAGCTCCAACCGGTTCTGTGGAGAAAGAGGAGATGTTAACATCTGGCTTTGTTTGAGTAATTAATATCGCTGTAGTTTGTTTCAGATCATTGTCATTAGCAGCTGGTGGGTGTTATGTCTGTGAGATAATAAGAAAATATGTCTGTGCGTATTTACCTGTTACAACAGGGAGTGAACATGCAGTTGTTTTTTAACTACACACTGCTACACTGTTTCAGGTCTGTAAAAACATAGATACATCTTATTTAGCGCTACTGTATCTTCTCTGGTACGATTTACTGTAACTGCACTCTAGTCATTTTTAACAAGTCAATGAAATGTGTCCGTTTTTCCAAATCGAAGGATACAGACAGTACTGTATTCAAGCTGTGAAACAGAGGTGAAGATGGGAATGGACTCTGCAGCACCAATGCTCCATTCACGTCACCTCAGCATGACGCTGTAATGGCTGTGATAGCTGTGGCATGGAGGGTAGATACTGTACGTGTTACTGTGTTGTCCTTCCTCTTTTTGCTGGCACATCACACACTATGACAAGCACTAACCCCCAGGGATCATAAAAAAAAGGCATACGATGTGATGCCATCATGTGTGGCTTGACGAACCACTTGAAATGTAAATTCTGTTGGAATCATTTCCCTGGAATAAGTGCCAGTGTTGTTTTTTAGCAATGGAAAATGTTGCTTTTGCATTGTCTCATGCCGTCTGTATTTAATGAATGATTTATGAGGCGATGATGCATTTTGTAAGCATTTGTGAAACTAGCTGGCACAGATGCTGTTTTCCTATCGTCTGGACAGGGTTTCATTAGGCAAGTTAGTTATCAGTTAGATTGAGGCACAATGTCAAGAAAATCAACAATCATTATTGCCATGGCACATCGGTTTCCAGTCAGAGGTCTATCAGTCATCAGAAAACAGAACACGTGTATGGACTCGATTTTCCGACCCTCTCTGCCTTTAGTCAAACATAGGACAACTATTTTTTGTGTGCTGCACAGTTCATTGTTTGGAACATATGGTGAGTATAGGGCAGAGGAGATTGGAGACAGGAAGAGAAAGGAGAGAGAGAGAGAGACACAGAAAGAGAGATGGAGCAATACGGGCAATTCCATGGTAACGGGATTACGATGAGACGCCAATTATCCACTTTAAAATGTCTGCCAAACAAAAACCATTGATTTAAAAGTTTAACGAACCATTACAACTCTATGCACAATGACTGCTTTGAACAATTTACTCAGTAAATACATTTATTTTTAATTACTGGAAAAACTGCTAATTCAAAATTAGCAGAAATATTGTATAATCTTCCTCTAGTTTATTCAAACTTTGTATTTGCACAGTTCTTCCTGTAAATGTGTTTTTGTAAAATTGCCAGTGGAAATTGTTTAAAGCCCTTGTGCATAGAGTTCAATGGTTTGTTAAACTTTGAAATCAAAGTTTTTCAGTTGGTATACATTTAAAAAAATAAAAAATAAATGTGTTCCCTGCGTAATTCCGTTACCGTGGAATTTCCCATACATAGAGCGAGTTAGAGGAGTGAGGCTGTTATCTATCCGTCTGCTCTGTGGTGATGGCTCCCAGAGTGTTTCTCCTGCGAACGGTGGACCTGCTGATGTTGGCTCAGCGCCACCACAACACTCCGCTCCAGCCCAGTAAACACGCACAGCACAGCCCACTAAAGACAGGACAGGAGGAAAAACAGAGATGTCGCCCTCTAGATAAGGAAATGTTTTACCCCACACTGCTCTCTCAAGACCCCCACCTTGGCCCCACCACCATCACCTCCACCATCCTAATTGAGGGCCTATTGATTCTGCTGAGGACTGACAGGATCTGGTTTCTCCTGGTTTCAACCCTTCTCTACATGTGTTTGTTGGGGCGAGTGGGATCAGTGGTACTGTGTGTATCGACAGCTTGTTCGCTACAGTTCTGAAATTACCGGGATGCAGCATTGACATGATGCCACCACAGTGAACGTGATGAGGATGTTTCCATATAACTGCAGTATCTGTTGTAGCTGGTAGTACAGAGGCCTGTTCAGTACACTGTTCTCATATTTACTGTATGATCGCTGAAGAGATGCTGAGGGGTGCTGTAGTCTAACTCACTGACCTTTTTAGTTGGAACTCTGAGCTTTTTTTTGTATTGTTTCAGATCAGATTCTACCTGCTGATAAGGCAGCATCTCCAGAGCAGTGATGATACTGCAGAGCCTGAACTACACTCCTTTTACTCTGTTTTCCCCCTAATATCTGCTGCCCTGACATATTTGTAGGTATGGGTTGTTCCTAGTCTTTTACCATGGACAGGAATAATTCATGTTATGTTACACATTACAGGTTACCTTGTGTAAGCAAATTATATCTTTACAAACCTGGATAAGATAATTATATCTTTACAAACCTGGATATGAGTTTAAAGTTGGATACTTACCTCCTATTAGATCCCATGTGTTGTTGGCTTGGCCCAGGTCTTGGCTTGTGGTCCTTGGTTGGGTCAGAGGAGGGTCCAGGTCTTTACACCTGAATATGGAGAGGTAGTGTGGACTTTGGACAGGACAGGACATGTCCCCAGGTCCGGTGTCCAGCTGGTGGGCCAGTTGGCTGCTTTGCTGACGGTGTCAGAAACGGCTCCATTGTCCCAGAACAGTGTCACCAGAGAGAGCTAATGAGTGATTGAACTGCCAGGTGGTTCTCTGTAGAGATCACCTTTTGTATTTGAGCTTCACAAGTACAAGCCCTCTCATTCCTACCGTGAGGAAAGTCAGAAACATGATTTTTTGCATTGTGAAAAAACTTGTCTCTAGCCTATTCTCTTTGGGAAAATATCCCCAAGATGTTTCTTAATTGGTTAATTGAGTGTAATTAATGAAAATGTTAGCCAGGTAATCAGTCATCTTTGACTGCATAATTTTATAAATTAATGTTCAGTTGGAACAGGCCCCTCTGTATTGAATTACATCCGGTATACTTACAGTATATACACAAATGGCATTTAAAGATCACTGGAAGGTTAATGTGACCCTCCTCAGAGAGGACTTAGATTTTTTTTACTCTTAAACATTAGTCTTGCTGATGTATAACAATCTAATGGGAATAACAACAATTGTTCCTATTAAACAAAGCAGTTGGCTAGAGGGATAATATCTTGTAATGATGGTATATCGATTTAAACATTAGTGAAGTATTCTCATTTTGAAATGAAATATGTAGGGTCAATTCTTTAAAATTCCTCTGGGCTAATTGAATAATCTGTTGCTACAAAACTCAGACATATTTCTGTATCAACATTGTAGTCTGAATTCCTTCTTTTATTAGAGGATATTTGAGGTCCAAGTAAAGGCCATGGGAAAATATTAAGACTTGGACTTCAGGGATGAATGGCTGTTATTGGCCTCTGATTGGTATCTTGGGTTCTTTCTGCAGAACATGGACAGCTGGCAGCTCTGTGAAGAGTAAGAACTTGGATTTGGACACTTTTCCATCCATCATTCTCTATGGGAAAGCAGATGACAAGTCAGACAGTGCTGCAAAGTAAGCTTCAATCAATCGACTCCATAATCCTTCTCCGTTATAGAACTAATGATTATATTGAGCCTTGTGCCTTTGTAGGGGGATTTCAACAGCCAGCAGTAATAGAATGGGGGTGTTGCCATGTCTTACATCCCTCTGTCTGAAAGGAAACCAGTGGTTACATCACAGCATGATGCTTGCAGCCATCACACACTCACTGTTAAATGGGCTTAAGAGGTGAGATTATTAAACAGCTGTTAAAATAATTGTCTTAAAAATGTGTGGCAACATATGAATGGACTATTAAAGAGATACTCATAAAACTGACAACTTCTCTCTTCTCTGAGTGGCTGAAGAGGCTTCTGTGATAAGTACTGCAGAGTGATGGAGTGTGTCTGGGTGCGTTTGGATTAGGTGGGCGTTTGGGTGTCCAATATGTCACCACTGACTTCTACATGCAGCATCTATTGAGCTTCTGAAAGAGTTAAAAAACAACAAAAATATTTACTATGTTTGAATCTGCTCGTGGAACATTTCATTCCAAAGTCATGGGCATTAATATGGAATTGGTCCCCCCTTTGCTGCTATAACTGCCTCCACTCTTCTGGGAAGACTTTCCACTAGATGCGGAGACTTACTTCCATTCGAGCTTCACACCACTCCAGCCAACACTTGGCATTGCGCATGGTGATCTTAGGCTTGTGTGCGGCTGCTCGACCATGGAAACCCATTTCATGAAGCACTCAACAAACAGTTATTGTGCTGACGTTGCTTCCAGAGGCAGTTTAGAACTCGGTAGTGAGTGTTGCAATCGAGGACAGTTTATTTTAACGCGCTACTCAGTTGGCGTTCCCATTCTGTGAGCTTGTGTGGCCTACCACTTGGCACAATGCTTTGGAGCAGGTAGCGTTCTCCTGGCATCTGCCAAACCCAGATTCATCCGTCAGTCTGCCAAATGGTGAAGCTTAATTCAGTCCAAGTGGTAAGCCACACAAGCTCAGAGAACGGGACCGGCGAGTACCGAAGTACATAGCGCGTAAAAATTGTCTGTCCTCGGGTGCAGCGCTCACTGCTGAGTTCCAAACTTCCTCTGGAAGCACAAGAACTGAATTGCTTTTTTCAGGAACAGTACACTATGTTAAACCGTATATAGTCTATGGTTGAACCACAAACGCACGTGTAAACAGAGCCTCAGTTCAGTTGTGCACTGCGAGTGTGCAAATGCATGCTAACATCAGACAATTTACCAGACTCAGTTGACAGCTGACCGCAAGTTTCAATCATGTAGAATAAATTCCATCTCTGGCTTACGTTCACACTCCTGCCTTCTTGTCATTATTATAATCCAAATTTGTGGTGACTGATCGACACCGGGTCAAGTTAGTTTTCAGTCTGTTCCCAGAAAATCTGAAGTCGCCGTCCACAGGTTAAACGTAGTCAGGGGGTGCAGGTGCCGCACACGATGCGCCCAGGTAAAACAGCAACATCAGAATCATTGCTTGCGGAACCTTCTGTGCGCAGTCAAAAGAAGATGAAATACGTGTTAACTTAGTTAGCTACAGTTTAAGTCGGAAGTTTACATACACCTTAGCCAAATACATTTAAACTCAGTCTTTCACAATTCCTGACATTTAATCCTAGTAAAAATTCCCTGTCATAGGGCAGTTCGGATCACCACTTTATTTTAAGAATGTGAAATGTCAGAATAATAGTAGAGAGAATGATTTATTTCAGCTTTTATTTCTTTCATCACATTCCCAGTGGGTCAGAAGTTTACATACACACAATTAGGATTTGGTAGCATTGCCTTTAAATTGTTTAACTTGGGTCAAACGTTTCGAGTAGCCTTCCACAAACTTCCCACAATAAGTTGGATGAATTTTGGGCCCATTCCTCCTGACAGAGCTGGTGTAACTGAGTCAGGTTTGTAGGCCTCCTTGCTCACACATGCTTTTTCAGTTCTGCTCACAACTTTTCTATAGGATTGAGGTCAGGGCTTTCTGATAGTCACTCCAATACCTTGACTTTGTTGTCCTTAAGCCATTTTGCCACAACTTTGGAAGTATGTTTGGGGTCATTGCCCATTTGGAAGACCCATTTGCGACCAAGCTTTAACCTCCTGACTGATGACTTGAGATGTTGCTTCAATATATCCACATAATTTTCCTCCCTCATGATGCCATCTATTTTGTGAAGTGCATCAGTCCCTCCTGCAGCAAAGCACCACCACAACATGATGCTGCCACACCCGTGCCTCACGGTTGGGATGGTGTTCTTCGGCTTGCAAGCCTCACCCTTTTTCCTCCAGACATAACGATGGTCATTATGGCCAAACAGTTCTATTTATGTTTCACCAGACCAGAGGACATTTCTCCAAAAAGTACGATCTTTGTCCCCATGTGTAGTTGCAACCCATAGTCTGGCTTTTTTATGCCGGTTTTGGAGCAGTGGCTTCTTCCTTGCTGGGTGGCATTTCAGGTTATGTCGATATAGGACTCGTTTTACTGTGGATATAGATACTTTTGTACCTGTTTCCTCTAGCATCTTCACAAGGTCCTTTGCTGTTGTTCTGGGATTGATTTGCACTTTTCGCACCAAAGTACGTTCATATCTAGGAGACAGAACGCGTCTCCTTCCTGAGCGATATGATGGCTGCGTGGTCCCATGGTGTTTATACTTGCATACTATTGTTTGTACAGATGAAAGTGGTACCTTCAGGTGTTTGGAAATTCCTCCTAAGGATGATCCAGACTTGTGGAGGTCTACACTTTTTTCTGAGGTCTTGGATGATTTCTTTTGATTTTCCCATGATGTCAGGTAAAGAGGCACTGAGTTTGAGGGTAGGCCTTGAAATACATCCACAGGTACACCTTCAATTGACTCAAATGATGTCTCTGAAGCTTCTAAAGCCATGACGTCATTTTCTGGTATTTTCCAAGCTGTTTAAACGCACAATCAACTTAGTGTATGTAAACTTCTGACCCACTGGAATTGTGATACAGTGAGTTATAAGTGAAATAATCTGTCTGTAAACAATTGTTGGATTGTAGCTCGAGACTTCCTTAGATATCGTGCACCAGCTGTTATTTACAAAAATACATAGTCCGCCACCCCTTGTCTTACCAGACACCGCTGTTCTATCCTGCCAGTGCAGCGTATAACCAGCCAGCTGTATGTTGATAGTGTTGTCATTCAGCCACGTTTCCGTGAAGCATAAGATATTACAGTTTTGAATGTCCCGTGGGTAGTTTAATTTTCCACGTAGGTCATCTATTTCATTCTCCAAAGATTGCACGTTTGCTAGCAGAATGGAAGGAATTGGGTGTTTATTCGATTGCCTATGAATTCTCAGAAGGCAGCCCGCCCTCCGGCCCCTTTTTCTCTGCCTCCTCTTCACGCAAATCACGAGGATCTGGGCCTGTTCCCTAGAAAGCAGTATATCGTTCGCATCGGCCTCATCAGACTCGTTAAAGGAAAAAAAGGATTCTGCCTGTCCATGGTGAGTAATCGCAGTCCTGATGTCCAGAAGTTCTTTTCAGGCCATAAGAGACGGTAGCGGCAACATTATGTAAAAGAATAAGTTACAAACAACGCAAATAAATGAGGAAAAAAAACAATCGGTCGGGGGCACATAAAACGTCTGCCTTCTTCTCCGGCGCCATCTTAAAAGGTAAACCGCGTTTGTTTCTAGTAATCTCTCTTCCTTCAGGCTTCTTCTTTTTCTTTTGACTTTATATGGCGGTTGGCAACCAACTTTAAGGTTCATTACCACTACCAACTGGACTGGAGTGTGGACCTCGGTTCTTCTTTTAATCACCCATGTGGGTATATGCTCCTAAAAACCAATGAGGAGATGGGAGAGGCGG